>NC_045437.1:113809637-113845607 GCF_002776525.5 Piliocolobus tephrosceles | reverse complement strand
TTTTTTTTTTTTTTTTCTTCTGAGACGGAGTCTTGCTCTGTCGCCCAGGTTGGAGTGCAATGGTGCAATCTCAGCTCACTGCAAGATCCGCCTCTGGGTTCACACCATTCTCCTGCCTCAGCCTCCTGAGTAGCTGGGACTACAGGTGCCCGCCACCATGCCCAGCTAATTTTTTGTAGTTTTAGTAGAGATGGGGTTTCACCGTGTTAGCCAGGATGGTCTCGATCTCCTGACCTCATGATCCGTCTGCCTCGGCCTCTCAAAGTGCTGGGATTATAGGCGTGAGCCACTGCACCCGGCCTTTAAAGCCTTATTTTCTAAAGAGCAGTTTCAGGTTTACAACAAAATTGAGAGAAAGTTACAGAGTTGTCCCATGTACCCCCTGCCCATAGACATGTACAGCCTTCCCCATTATCAGCATCCCCCACCAGAGTGATGCATTTATGATGAACCTACCCATGGTAAAACACCGTACTCACTAAAGTCCAGAGTTGACATTAGAGTTCACTCTTGGTATTGTACATTCTGTGGGTTTGAATGAATGTATAATGCCATGTGTCCACCACTATAGTTTCATACAGAGTAGATTCGCTGTCCTAAAAGTCCTCTGTGCTCCATTTATTGATTCCTCCTTTCCCCTAACGCCTGGCAACCACTGATCATTTTACTGTCTCCATAGCATTGAGCTTTCCTGAAGTCATCTGGTTGGAAGTCAGATTGGCTTCTTTCACTTAGCAGCAGACATTCCAGATTCTTTCAGGTTTTTAGTGGCTTAATAGCTCATTTCTTTCAGTGCTGAATGATATTCCCTTGTTTAGGGAATTTATCCATTCATTTGCTGAAGGGCCTCAATACATGGATGCTGTCAACTCTTCACAATTATAAATAAAATTGCTATGCCATTAATGTTTAAAGTGGTTATTGATATAGTTGGATTAATATCTACCATATTTGCTAGTCTTCTATTCATTGCCCTTGTTCTCTGTTTCTATTTTTGTCTTTCACTATTTTTCTGTCTTTTGTGGTTTTAATTGAGCATTTGATATGATTCTATAATCTCTCCTTTCTTAGCACATCAATTATACTTAAAAAAAATTTTTTTTTTTATTGGTTGCCCCAGAGTTTGTGATATACACTTATAATGAATCCAAGTTCACTTTCAAATGACATTGTACTGATTCATGGGTAGTGCAAGTAACTTTATAATAACAAAATATTCCTAATTCCTTCATCCTTCACTCCTGTCATTCAGCAATTTATTTTGCTTATCTACAAGTCATAGTCACCAAATATGTTATTGCTACTATTATCTTAAACTTTTATTTGTTAGATCAATTAATAACTAAAAACAAAAGTGTTCACTTTACCTTAACTTATTCCTTCTCTAACACTTTCTTTCTTTACATAAATTTGAGTTTCTGACCCATATCATTCTTCTTCTCTCTGAAGAGCTTCTTTTAACATTTCTTGCAAAGTAGGTTTAATAGTGATAAATTCCCTCAATTTTTGTTCGCCTGAGAAAGTATTTCTCCTTCACTTCTGAAGGATAACTTTGCTGAATACAGATTTGTAGGTTTTTTTCTTTGAACACTTTACATATTTCACTCCACTCTCTTCTTGCTTTCATAATTTCTGAAGACAAATCTGATGTAATTTTTATCCTTATCCTCTATAGGTAAGAGATTTTTCCCTCTGGCTTCTTTCAAGATTTTTTTCTTTGTTCCTGAATTTCTACAATTTGAATATGATATGCCCAGATGTAACTATTTGGGCATTTATTCTGCTCGATGTTCTCTGAGCTTCCTGGATGTGCAGTTTGGTGTCTGAGATTAACCTTGAGAAATTCTCAGTCATTATTGCTTCAGATATTTCTTCTGTTCCTCTCTCTCTTTCTTCTCTTTCTGGTATTCCCACTATGCATATGTTACATCCTTTTGTAATTATCTTAAAATTTATTGGATATTTTGTTCCATTTTTTCCCTCAGTCTTTTCTCTTTGCAGCTCCTACTGACATATCTTCAAGCTCACCGATTGTTTCTTCAGCTGTGTCCAGTCTACTGATGAACCCATCAAAGACAGTCTTCATTTCTGTTTTTTTTAATCCAGTATTTTTCATTTCTAACACTTCTTTTTGATCCTTTCTCTTTTTTGATCCCGTGTTTTTCATTTCTAGCACTTCTTTTTGATTCTTTCTCAGAATTTCCATTTCTCTGCTTACATTACCCATCTGCTTTTGCATTAGTGCCCTTAGTATATTAACCATGGTTATTTTAAATTCCTCATCTGATGATTCCAACATCCCTGCCATGTCTGAATCTAGTCTGATGCTTGTCCTGTGTGTTCAAACTATGTTTCTGCCATCTAGCATGTCTTGTAATTTTTTGTTGAAAACTGAACTTGATGTATTAAGTAAAAGGAACTGTGATAAGGTCTTTAGTGAGTAGTGGTAAGGTGTGGAAGGTAGAGAAGGGTTCTATAGCCCCATCATTAGGTCTCAGTCTTTTGTTGAGCCTGTGCCCTTGGGTTGTGATCATCACAATGCCTCTCAGTTATTCCCACGTTTCCCTCTTGGGTGGCACAAGAAGGATAGATTCGGCTGCAATTGAGAATTTCCTTCCCCTCATGCCAAAAACTGGGGTACGGGGCCTAGAGTTGGGTATTTTCCTTTCCCCAGGTCAGTTAAGCTCTGATAAAATAGTTTCTCTTGAGGGCAGGCTTCGGTTAAGAAGAACGGAATGCTCTGGCACATTTCAAAATGGCTGCTTTTCTCCCCCATATGCTAGAAGCACACGGGGATTTTTTTCTTTGATCTTCACTTTGAGAACCTGGTAGGGCTTCTGGAGGTCAAACTCACATAAGTGGGGTGGGGTGACATCCCCTAGGACTGGACCCCTTGCAGTTTTTAACTCTCAAACTTATCTACACGGAGCCTCCAGCAATCCATCAATTACAGTCTAGGCTTTCCTGTCACAGAATTATTCTACCAGAGGTTTCTCTGCTCTGGTAAGTTGTGATTCTCTGTATCCATCTGCCAATTGTGGGGCAAGAGTTTGCCCTGTGACCTCAGATATCTGATGAATCTAAGAAAAGTTGTTGATTTTCAGTTTGTTCAGCCGTTTTCTTGTTGGGTGGATGAGAGGTATGAGTTTCAAGCTCCTTACTGGAAGATATAGGAAAATCCCATTTCTTTTTACAGTTTGTTTGCTCTTTTTTTTTTTTTTTTTTAATCATGAACATTTTCTTTCTTTTTTTTTGAGACGGAGTCTAGCTCTGTTGCCCAGGCTGGATTGCAATGGCATGATCTCGGCTAACTGCAACCTCTGCCTCCCAGGTTCAAGTGATTCTCCTGCCTCAGCCTCCTGAGTAGCTGGGATTACAGGCGCCCACCACCATGCCCAGCAAATTTTTTGTATGTTTAGTCGAGTCGGGGTTTCACTGTGTTGGTCAGGCTGGTCTCAAACTCCTAACCTCATGATCCGCCCACCTCAGCTTCCCAAAGTGCTAAGACTACAAGCATGAGCCACCACGCCCAGCTGACATTTTCAAATATAGACAAGAGTAGAAAGAATTATATAATGAAGTCACATGTAACCATCAGCATCAACTTTTACAAATATTCTATGGTTCTTCTTGTATCCATTCCTTCTGCCTTAGACAGCTTTAATTTTAAACAAATGTAGTTTATTCTGTTAGACCAACACTTTCATGCTTATGAATTTACCTTAGAAAGATATATGCATATGATAAAAATTACTTTGTCTAAGGTTATTTATTGCAGAACTGTTTGAAGCAACAAGAGGTTGGAAACAATATGAATGTCCATTAACAGGGGACTAGTTAGATACACCATGAAACATCCATGCAATAGATAACTATCCAGGTGTGGAAATGACTGGGGAATTAGTTTATACACCAATATGGAATATTTTCCAAAATATGTTATTGAGGAAAAATAAAGCAAGGGCCAAAAGATGCATCTAACCCACTGCCGTTTGTGAAACAAAAAGAGGAGGAGTGATGCAAACATATTTTCTCATGGGTACATAAAATGTTTCTGTAAGGTTAAACAAGACACAGATAATACTAGCTGCCTTTGCACAGAGGAGCCAGTGTTGTGGGGCAGTGGCTTTAGTAAGATTTTTGCCATAGGGCTTTTCTACCTTTTGATTTTTTAATCATGGGAATGCACTACCTAGTGAAAGAATGAGTGAATAAATCAATGAATGAATGAATGAGTGAACAAACACATATATTTTAAAAGAAGGGAAGGAAACTCTTTCTGCAGCCCAGAGTTGGTGGATGGGTGAACTCAGGCATTTATTGAATACCTATGCCCCTGGGCTCACCTCAGTGTCATATAATGCCTCCAATCCTTGTAAAGTCATGATTTATACCCATTTCACAGAGGAGGAAGCTGGGGCTCAGAGAGGGATGCATGAGATGAACTGCCACCAGTAAATGGCAGAACCGAATGGTGGAACTGACTTGGAGCTTGGGCTCACTCAGGTCAATTCAGCTCATTCTCCAGGGGGAGTAGACAAGGTAGCTTGATGTCCTGCATTTCAGGGACAAGAGCAGATTGGAATTGGTGGGTCCCTGGCGGGGACTCAAGTTGTTCCCTGGGAAGCCACATCCGCTGTGATGGCCAGAGCAGCCAAACCTTCAAGTTCATCCAGGGCAGAATCACCAGGTTCCCTCCCCGGGGATTTTTAGCTGCTGGATTCATCTTAGTATTTCATTTCCTCCATCTCTGAAAACACAATCCAATTTAATTTAGGTAGAAAAAACTACACAAAAGCCATAACACTCAGTTTATCCCTTGAAATGCAATCAGGCTGAAGGAAAGAATTAATTTTTAATTCCATCTTAATTACTCAGAGAAATAATCTATTGGCAGAGCCTGGCCCTGGGATGCCCCTGCCTGATCTCTGCCTGCAGCCAACAGCACCTGAGGCTCGCTCCAGGCGCTGACCAGAGTGGGGAGAGGCAGGGGCCAGGGCCAGGGCTCCTACACAGGCATTCTTTGCTGAAGGGAATTGTGAACTGAAGAAATTAACATGTTATCTCACGTTATCTTTCCTTCAGAATGATCTCAGATTTCTTTAATAAAGCCACAAGCTGCACCGCTCAGAGATGCACAATGAGGGGTATACGGGGCATACCAGATCATCTGTGACCCTGGGGCGAGAGGACGGGCTATTTCTTCATTGTTTTGCATTTGTTAAACAGGTTGGGCCAGGCGCGGTGATTCATTCACTCCTATAATGCCAGCACTATGGGAGGCCGAGGCAGACGGATCACTTGAGGTCAGGAGTTCGAGACCAGCCTGACCAATGTGGTGAAACCCCATCTCTACTAAAAAAACAAAATTAGCCAGGAGTGGTGGTACATGTCTGTAATCCCAGCTACTTGGGAGGCTGAGGCAGGAGAATCACTTGAACCCAGAAGGCGGAGGTTGCTGTGAGCCAAGATCGCGCCATTGCACTCCAGCCTAGGCAACAAGAGTAAAACTTTGTCTCAAAATAAGAAGAAAAAAAAAACCAAGTTGGTGCAAAACTGATTGCTGTTTTTGTTATTACTTTCAGTGGCAAAAGTGGCAATTACTTTTGCACCAATCTGTATTGATTGAGCACCTACTATGTACCAGGCACTCTTGTGGGGGCTGGAGACCCAGCAGACCAGGTCCCTACCCTCATGCAGCTGATGTTCTGGTGGAGGGAGATAGATAGCAAATTAGTAAGCACATAAGTACAATAATCATGTAGTGAATAAAATAGGAGAGTGGATTGGAGGGTGATGGGCAAGGGTTTGTCAGCAGCAGACAGGAAGTCGGGGGCCTTCTCTCCAGAAATGGGATATTTGGGGCTGAGGCCTGGGAAGAACATACCAAGAGGGGGCACAGCAAGTGGAAAGGGCCTGAGGCAGAGCCTAGGCAGGGCATTGGAGGAGCCGAAAGCATAGCTGGAGTGGATGAGCCAGGGAGAGGGTGGGACATGATGACTTTGCATTTCATCCTGGTACCAGAGGAAGCCACTGTATGCCCGTGCATACACACAGTAGGTGCTCAATAAGTGCTTGCCAAAGAAACAGCACCCTCTGAACTGCTGCACTTGGGAATCTGTGCATTGCCATTTTGTCCCTTCCTTGCTGCCAGGGAAATTTAGACAACGGCTAATGTCCAGGAAGCCGCCCTCTGCCAGCCCTCACCAATGTTGTTTTGATGTGCTAACAACGCTTAATGAGGATCCTAATGAGTCACTAAAAATGGCATCATTAGGTTGAGAACAGAACAGTCTACACAAGCAAATGTCCAAAACAACCAGGCAACCAGCCAGGGAGCAGCCGCTGCCCCTCCAGCCAGTGCCGGACAGATCTCCCACCTGCCCAGTTGAGCGGAGAGCCCATTTTCCTGCTTGTGTCTCCCCACGCTATGAATCCGCATCCCAGGACACTGCCTTGGCTGCTTTGTTACTATCACATGGAGCTGTTAGTTTAAGAATTGAGAAAAAATGAAAAAAATAAATAAATAAGGATTTGCTTGGATATGAAAGTAGAGGTGAAGACATAGCTCAGCTGGCTGGCCAGCAACTTAAAGCACTAACGCATTAGGAGGGAGGTTTGAACATGAGGGCTGCAGGCGAAATCCGACCAGAGTGCATCTTATTTGGCCTACACAGCAGTTTGAAAAGATTTAAATCAGTTTCCTACACTAAATTATTGGAAGGGTTTACATTAAAATTTGGATGTTAAGCTTCTCCTGAAAAACCAGAAGCTCTGGCATCCATGGGCACATATTCCAGAGTGGCTGTCCCTTAGACAAGGCATGCGCTGAACGCTTTGTCACAGTCCCCACCACCCCTCAACATCTCCCCACCCCGAGGCCAGTGTCAGTTGCCATTTATTATCAGGTTTTCCCACATCCTTTTCTTTTCGGTGATTTAAGAAGAAACAGCAGGGAGCGATGGCTCATGCCTGTAATCCCAGCACTTTGGGAGGCAAAGGAGGGCAGAGTCACCTGAGGTTGGGGAGTTCAAGATCAGCCTGACCAACATGGAAAAACCCCTTCTGTACTAAAAATACAAAAAATTATCTGGGCATGGAGGCGCATGCCTGTAATCCCAGCTACTCGGGAGGCTGAGACAAGAGAATCCCTTGAACCCAGGAGGCAGAGGTTGCAAGTGAGCCGAGATGGCGCCAATGCACTCCAGCCTGGGCAACAAGAGCGAAACTCCATCTCAAACAAAAAGAGAAAAGAAAAGAGAGTAGAAAGAAATATACTTCTCCAAGCCCCTCTCGTGGACAAACAAAACCCAGGTGAGAGAGAGAAAAGAGGAGAGAGAAACCGCTTCTTAAGGAAGCAGAGACAACTCCAGCACATTGAATGTGTGAGCAAAAGTGTGTCTGCCTTCAAAGAACCCAGCCTGGGTTACATGGGAACCAAGCTGCAGCCCACCCTACCAAGACGCCTTTGGCCTCTGCCTGTGGGGTTGTTGTTTCTACATTGGAAGCTATTTCTATTGCATGGACAACACTAGAAAAGATGTTCTCATGATGCAGAATGTAAGTGCGTAAACTGCTTTGAGTACGCTGCAATATTGTGACTATCTTGAGTCAAACAGTGAATCAGAAAGTTGCTATTTTTCATTTAAATATGGATTGAAGACCCCGTAGGCATGTTCTTCTCTGGGTCCAGCTGCAAAACACGTTTAGGACCACCCCTGCCCTGGGGAGCTGGACACTCCAGTCAGGGACTCTCAGCAGGGCAGCCAGCTTGTAGTCAAATGATGTGTACAGAAGGCCTTTTCAGGTGCTCGCTAAGTTGGCTAGCTGCATTACTGCTGATTGTTTGAGGTTTGTGAAAACAGGTAATATATGTTTATGGAAAAGAAGCCGGACACTGCAGAAAGGGTTACCATGAAAAACAAGTTTCCTGCTCACCAGACCCCCTGGACTGTTGTCTCTCTTCCCAGAGGGCTGCTCACTCTCATGGAGCTGGGATCTGAAGTGGGGCCCTGGTGGCCCCCAAAAGATGAAACTGTGTCCAAATCCCTGGAACCTGTGAATATGACCTTATTTGAAAAAAAAAAAAAAAAAAAAAAGAGTCTTTGCAAATGTAACTAAGTCAGAATCCTGAGATGAGGAAATGATCCTGGCTTATCTGAGTGATCCCTAAGTCCACTGCCTGTCATACCGTTATAAAATAGACACACAAAGAAGAGGAGGAGGCAATGTGGTCACAGAAGCAGAGCTTGGAGTGATGCGGCTACAAGCCGAGGGATGCCAGTAGCCAACAGAAGCTGGAAGAGGCGGTGAACAGACTTCCTGCATTGATCCGAGTTCTCCAGAGGAACAGAGAACTCTACATTATAAACACACACACACACACACGAATTGGCTCATGGGATCATGGAGTTGGGTAAAGTCCCAAAATCTGCAGAGTGAGTTGGCAGCTGGAAACCCAGAAGAGCTGATGGTTTAGTTCCAGACCAAGGGCCAGCAAGCTCAGCACCCAGGAAGAGCCAAAGTTTCAGGTTAGGTTTGAAGGCAGGAAAAAAAATAAACTGACACTCCAGTTTGGAGTAAACAGGAAGGAGGAATCCTCTCACTTATGGAGAGAACAGTCAGCCTTTTGAGAGGTGAAGCCAGCTGGACTTCCTGGGTTGAGTGGGAACTTGGAGAATTTTTTTTTCTTACAAGAGGTTTGCACCAATCAGTGCTCCGTAAAAATGCACCAATCAGTGCTCCATAGCTAGCTAGAGGTTTGTAAAGTGCACCAATCAGTGCTCTGTAGAAACGCACCAATCAGTGCTCTGTAGCTAGCTAGAGGTTTGTAAATGGACCAATCAGCACTCTGTAAAATGGACAACTCATCAGGACATGGGCAGGGACAAATAAGGGAATAAACGCTGGCCATACCCAGCCAGCATTGGCAACCCATTCGGGTCCCTTTCCATGCTATGGAAGCTTTGTTCTTCACAATAAATCTTGCTACTGCTCACTCTTTGGGTCTGTGCCATCTTTAAGAGCTGTATGTGACACTCACCGTGAAGGTCCACAGCTCTGTTCTTGAAGTCAGCGAGACCACAAATCCACCAGAAGAAACCAACACTGGACACACTTTTAGTTCTATGGGGACCTTCAGCCAAGTGGATGAGGCCCACCCACATTAGGGAGACAGTCTGCTTTATGCAGTCAGCTGATTCCAGTGTTACTGTCATCCCAAACACTCTCACAGAAACACCTAGAAGAAAGTTTAACCAAATAACTGAGCACCCTGTGGCTCAGTCAAATTGACAAAGGAAAGTAGAGCCTCCCTGGCTGGGCACGGTGGCTCACATCTGTAATCCCAGCACTTTGGGAGGCTGAGGTGGGTAGATAACCCGAGGTCAGGAGTTCCAGACCAGCCTGGCCAACATAAACCCTGTATCTACTAAAAATTGGGGAAAAAAAAGAAAGAAAGAAAAAAATCAGCTGAGCACAGTGGCGTGCACCTGTAACCCCAGATACTCAGGAGGCTGAAGGAGGATAATCTTGAACCCAGGAGGTGGAGATTGCAGTGAGCCGAGATCATGCCATTGCACTCCAGCCTGGACAACAGAGCGAGACTTCCTCTCAAAGAAGAAAGTAGAGCCTCAAGAGGGTGCATGGCCCCACTGACACTGTGATTGTAGAGTTCTGACCTCCAGAGAGAGGATACATCTGTGCTGTCTGAAGCCGCCAAGTGCATGGTCATTTGTTATGGTCACTGCAAGAAACAGAGCTCCTGCCCATCTCTGTACAGTCGTCCTCCTTGCTTTCTGCATACACAGAGCAGGCTGTGCCCAAGGAAAGAGACCTTCCTCTTGCTTTCTTTTTGTTGAATACTGTTGCTTGGAAATCTTTCCCACAGGCAGTGGCCACGGTCTTCTGGACGCTTGCATAGTATTCCAGCCTATGGGGTATCCTGTTCATTGGCCCCGAACGCCTCACTGGTGATGCTGGGGTCGCTTCCAGTCATCTGCTTCCACAGACAGTGCTGCAAAGGGCATCTTCCCCGCACAGGTGTGCGCGTGCCTGTGCAAACACATTTGCGAGGCCAATTCCCGCAAGTGGAATTGCCGCATCAGAGTGTGCGCATTTCACAGTTTTAAAGGCATCGCCAAATTGCCCTCTGAGGAGGTTATACCACAGACTCCTCTTTAAAAGTACATTTTTTCCTCATTATAAAAGTAATCTTTTAGTAGAATTCTTAAGTGTGATTTGATTACACCCTGTAACTGAAATCTTTTCTAGCAGAACGTAGTCAATGGGAAAATAACATCAATTACCTGGAATTTTCCTGCCAACCTGTCTGGCTTGCCCCTCTCCTGTTAAATAGGGGGTTCTTGTGTTAGGCGCCTGTTTTTCCTTCAGGTGCTCTCTGTCTGGGCTCTGAGGCAGGGTGTGAGGACAGGGCTCTTTGGGGCTGGCCGGCCCCCCTCGCGTCGATGACTAATTCCAGCCTCCCCCGTGTTCCCTCTGTGAGGAGAAGAGGAAGGGAAACAGAAAGTCATTTCCCCCATCTGGATAGTCCTATATTTAATGTCGAATGTCCAATGTGTCCTCGTTCTTCCTGTTCCTGACCAGCCTTTGGTTTACAGGGATGTTCCCTGCTGCTCGAAAGTGGAAGGAAGGGTCGCCTGGCTCCCTGAGGTGTCACCCCCCAACCCCTACGGGCAGAGGGGGCTTCTCTTCTCCACTCTGGGCCTGGATGGCTGCCAGGACAGATAACCTCCTGTGTGGTGTGCCCGCCCCGGTGAGGCTCCCACAGTGGCTTTACAGCTGGAGGGGCCCCTGGAGAACAGCTTGTCCAGCCCCTGGTTTTAGGGATGGACAAACTGTGGCGCAGCAAATGAGTTCATTTGTCTGAGGCCACATCCCCAAGGGCCCCCAATCACCTGCTGTGAAAGGGGTTGAGCTCCTTCCAAGAGATAAAGGCCTGGATGCGAGCCCTGCCTCCCTTCTCCAGCCTGTCTCCTGTCATTCCCTGCCTCACCTGAATGGCTGGGACAGCTCAAAGGGACTTGATCTTGGCCGGTGGCTGCTCCTGCCTGCCCACAGCCCCACACACTGGCCCCAGGCTGTGCCTCAATTCCAGCCCACGCACACACCAACCTCACTCCTCCTTAGTTTGCTGGTCAGCTCCTTCTCATTCATGATGACTCAGTTCAGACGCCCCGTCCTCCAGGAAGCCTGTCCTGGTTTCCTCGAACTGGGTTCTGTGCCTCTTTCTTGGTGCCTGAGCACATCTCTGTTACCTCTTGCCACATTCCTTGTGGTTCGTTTGAGGCCCGTCTTCCCACCAACACCACACAGAGCTTTTTGATGGCTGGGAATATTCATCTACGTCTCTTCAGAAACAGGTGTTTATTGAATGAATGAATGAATGAACTAACCAGAAGCTAGGTGACAGTCGCTACCATGGAGTAGAAAGAACGAATCTTGGGTTAGGGATCAGGACACCTGGAGCTCTGCTATTTATTATTTGTAAATCACTGAGCAAGCCTCTTACCTTCTAAGGCCTCTGTTTCCTCATCTGTAAAATGGTACAATTTGACTGTGTGTCAGTCAGTTGTTGCTATGTAGCAAACAACCACAAACTCTCAGGGGCAAACGGCAATAGACATTGTAGATGTGCCTGACATACGATGGAGTCACATCCTGATAAGCCCATGGTAAATTAGAAATCTTGTAGGTAGAAAATGCACCTGATCCCCTACCCTGGCAAACACTGCAGCTTAGCCTCGCCTAGCTTCAACGTGCTCAGAAGGTTTCTATCAGCCTAAGTTGGGGCAACATCATCTAAAACAAAGCCTATTTTATGGTAATGTGTCAAATATTTCATGTAATTTATTGAACACTATACCAAATGTGAAAATCCGGGGCCGTGCGGGGTGGCTCACGCCTGTAATCCCAGCACTCTGGGAGGCCAAGGCGGGCGGATCACCTGGGGTCAGGAGTTCAAGACCAGCCTGAAAAACATAGAGAAACCCTGTCTCTACTAAAAATACAAAAATTAGCCAGGTGTGATGGTGCATCCCTGTAATCCCAGCTACCTGGGAGGCTGAGGCAGGAGAATCGCTTGAACCCAGGAGGCGGAGGTTGTGGTGAGCTGAGATAGCACTACTGCACTCCAGCCTGGGCAACCACGGTGCAACTCCATCTCAAACAGCCAAAGTACAGTTTCTGCTGAGCACGTATGGCTCTGCACCATTGTACAGTTGAAAAATCATAAGTCAGGGACCAGGTGTATGTGACTCCCATGTGTGTAGACTGCCTGGATGTTGGCAGCCCAGCCTGGGCTGCGCTGGGAGGGCGGTTGGATCTGGCTCTGCTCCATGTGTTTCTCATTTTTCTTGGATCCTTGGGGTGCCAGGCCATGTCTTATGGTTGTACCCAAAGTTAAAGGTCGGGGGGAACACGCAGCTCCTCGGGGGAAAAACTGCAAAGGGTATGGATATAGAGAGGGGTAAAAAATCGAGACCAGTAAATGAAGCTACCTGTGACTCTGGGTCGCTGAGGTGGTCCAATCAGCCTTTCCCCCTCTGCTGTGGCTGCCCTGAGTCCTCCTGTCCGGGGAACTTCCCTAACCCCCATCTTCTTTCCCGTCAGCCTGGGCCCAGGTCTCTCCCCATGGAAATTCTGGGAGCACAATCTGTGTCTTCTCGCCCAGCTCAGTCTGCAGTTTCCGCCCTGTACAAAACCTCCACTAAAATATGCTTGCTCCTTCAGCAAAAGCACAGCTGCGGCCGGGCACAGTGCCTCATGCTTGCAATCCTGGCACTTTGGGAGGCCGAGGCGGGCAGATCACCTGAGGTTAGGGATTCGAGACCAGCCTGGCCAACATGGTGAAACCCCGTCTCTACTAAAAATACAAAAATTAGCTGCGCTTGGTGGCGGGTGCCTGTAATCCCAGCTACTTGGGCGGCTGAGGCAGGAGAATCACTTGAACCCAGTAGGCGAAGGTTGCAGTGAGCCAAGATCACCCCACTGCACTCTAGGCTGGGCAACAGAGCGAGACTCCATCTCAAACAAACAAACAAAAGTACAACTGCCCACCTGTTCTCTCAAGTCTGAGACCCAGGCAATCACCTTCCTCTCCCCAGGTCCAAGATCACACCGAGCCTGTGGGTCTTCTCCTCGGTCCCTCCTGACCCAACGCCTCCTGTCCAGGGCCCCTGCCCCCGCCCCATGCTCCTGGGGCCAGGCCCTGCCCCATCCAAGTGTGTTCTCCGTGCTGTCACCTGCAAAATCTTTGTGACAGGCAGATCTGACTGTGCCGGGGACACATGGCTGGGTCCTCACTACTAATGGTGGGAGCCAGGAAGGAAATATAAGGCAATGAAGGGACTGGGTGAGTGTGACAGGTTGAACTGTGCTCCCCCAAAAAGGCAGGCTAGAGTTCTAACCCCCAGCACCTCAGAACGTGATCTTATTTGGAGACAGGGTCCTTCCAGAAGTCATCAAGTTAAAGTGAGGTCACTAAGGGGGCTCCTGATACAGTATGACTGGTATCTATAAAATGGGGAATTTGGGCAAGACAGACAAATGCAGGGGCAGATCATGTCAGGGCACAGGGAGAACAGCGTCTGCAACAATGCCTGAGGCTGCCAGAATCAAGAGGAGAGGCGTTCAACAGACTCCCCCTCACAGCCTTCAGAAAGAACCAGCCCTAACGCCTAGATCTTGAACTTCACATTTCTGTCTTTTAGCTCCCTAGTTTGTGGTACGTTGTTACTAGGCAGCCCTGGGAAATTAATGCAGTGAAAGGTGGGGAGGACACCGAGCGGAACATTAGCACAGCCAGGGAATGGTATCTGGGAGGCAATAGGGAGTGGTGGGAACTCTGGCAAACTGGAGAGCCCATAGCCCAGTGAAAGCCAGCTCCAGCTGGTTGCTGCCGTGTGGGATTGCAAGCCTGAGCTTCAGACTCTCTAAGGAACCTGGAAATCTAGATTTGTATGTGAAATTATGAAATCACCTCATCTTTTAATGTTGGCTAAAAATACAAAAGAAAACAAAAATCTGTGGGACAAAATTGGCTGGAAGGCTACTAATCTGTGACTTTGGACTTACAGCAAGGATCAACAAACTATAGCCCACAACCCAAATCTGGCCTACCACCTCTTTTTACAAATAAAGTTTTATTGGAACACAGTCGTGCTCACTTACTTACATATTGACTACACCTGCAGTCCACAATGGCTGTGAGAAGGTTCATCAGAGACTGCAAAGCCTGAAATATTTACTATCCTGTCTTTTTTTTTTTTTTTTGAGACGGAGTTTCACTCTTGTTGCCCAGGCTGGAGTGTCATGGTGCAATCTCTGCTCACCACAACCTCCACCTCCTGGGCTCAAGAGATTCTCCTGCCCCAGCCTCCTGAGTAGCTGGGATTACAGGCATGCACCACCATGCCCAGCTAATTTTGTATTTTAGTAGAGATGAGGTTTCACCATGTTGGTCAGGCTGGTCTCAAACTCCCGACCTCAGGTGATTCGCCCGCCTCGGCCTCCCAAAGTGCTGGGATTACAGGTGTGAGCCACAGCGCCTATACTATCCTGTCCTTTATAGAAGATGTTTGTCAGTCCCTGGCTTAGTTAAGAAATTTAAACCCTTCATCTTGCAGGAAACAACCTCATTGATGAGGCTTCTGCTTTCTCATCCATCATATACTCTCACCAAACCCCCCCACCCCTCCCCAAATACACGTACACGTTGCTTTCCAGCAGTAGTGAACTACTTTAGTTCCCAGAGCAGTCCATGCACATATGGGCTGCATGTTCGTCTATGCCTCTATGCTGGCTCCTGGAAGGTTCCCATCTCCACTTGTCTGCCTGGCAAACCCTGATTTATTCTTCGAGCCTCGGCTCCAGTGCTGCTTCTTTCATGGTGTCCTCCTGGGTTGCTCCTCCCACACTCCTTTCATAGACTCTCCTAAAGCACCCATCTTATTCTTGCTTGTGGAACCCTGTGTCCCTGGGAGACCATAAGCATCTTGACAGCAGGGCAGGGTCTTCTCAGCCCTGCCTCAGTGGCAGTCTTAGCAGTGTGGGCCCAGTTCCATAGGCAGGAACTCAGGGAGCAGAGATTTCTGAAGGAGGGAGTGAAGCAGTGGAGGTAGCAGAGATGGTATTGATAGCATGGTGCCCGCTCATCTGCAGGAGCTGCACCTCCCAGGCACTCTGCAGCACTCCAGATGCTCCCTAGAAGGGAGGCGAGCTCCTGGCCTGTTCTCCCTCCAGAGTTGCGAGCTGTTTCCCAGCGTGCAGGAGACAGTGTCAGGGTGTTCGTGCTCTGCCAGCTATAATCTCCAGCAGAGAACCAGGGCGAGAGTGTAGAGCCCATCTCCACCACAGTAGGAGACACTCGGAGCCTGGCTGAGTATGTTCTACTGGTAAGAACTCATTCATTCATTCATTCATTCACTTATGCATTTCCATGCACAACTCAGTAAAAAGCAATGTTTTGGTACAGCACAGAAAACAAATGTGATTAAGGTGCTGCCCCTGAACTGAATTGTGCCCCCATTTTTCACTCCCCCCGCATTCATCCTTGCCACAGCCTGCGGAAGGTAGATTACACTTTGAACTTGGCCATGGAGCTGCGTTGGCCAGTGGCAGATGAGTGGAAGTGACGGCTCAGAGGCAAACCTCAGGAGGCACCGTGCGTTTTCTCTCACCTTTGCTGTGCACCTTTGTCATTGCCCGGGAAGATCCCACCAGCTGGCCCACTGGTCCAGGGAAGATGAGAAACTCATGACGCACAGTGAGAGACAGAGATACCCAGCAGCCCAGCCCTGGTCAGCTGAACGCAAGCTGATCCACAGATGCACGCATGATGAGCAGTAACCATTATGTGAAGTCGCTGCAATCTTGGGGTGCATTGTCACACGGCAATAGACAACCCAAAGAGTTCCTGTCCTCAAGAAGCCTCCACAGTAGGAGAGCTAACCCAGATCCCAGAACATAAGGCAGGTGGGCCCATTGTTCTCCGTGTGATGCCTGTGACAGGCAGAATAATGTCCCCTTCCAAAGTGTCTATGTCCTAATTCCTGGAACCTGTGAATATGTTGGCTACATGGAAAGGGAGGATTCAGGTTGCAGATGGAATTTAGGCTGTTAATCAATTTACTTTAAACTAAGATAATGCTGGATTATCTGGGTGGGGCCAAAGTATCACAGGGTCCCTAAATGGGGAAGAGGGAGGCAGAGAAGAGTCAGAACCAGGGAGATGGTGTTGCAGGACTCAGCTGGCCATGGCTGGCTTTAAAGAGGGAAGTGACCACGAGCCAGCGAAGGCAGGCAGCCTCCAGAGGCAGGAAGAGGCAAGGAAACAGATTCTGCTTGGAGCCTCTAGAAGGAATGCAGGCCTGCCGACACCCTGATGGTAGCCCAGTGAGATGCATTTTGGACTTCTGGTCTCCAGAGTTGCAGGATAAGAAACGTGTGCTTTTCTAAGCCACCGAGTTTGTGGCATTGTTACATCAGCAAGTGGAAGCGAACACAGCACCCTCCCCACTCCGGTGCCCCCCAGCCCTTCCCTCTCTGGCTCTGAGCTTGGAAGGCTGACCTTCCTTGACTGTAAAATGGTGCTGTGGATTACAGTTGGGGCCAGCCAATGGGTAGCACCCATGGGAAACTGGAAGGTGGAAGGAGGGGCCAGGGCATCTCTTTCCCACTCTGTCCCCACCTGGGTGGTGGTTCTAACAGTAGCTGTGTGGTCTGAGTGCTCTTCTCCTTCCAGCCAAGTTCACAGTGGCATTCTAGGTGGCTTGTCCCTGGTGCTTTCACACCCCTGTGGCTTCTCTTATAACCCTGCCTGCACCTATGTAGTTAGACCCTTCGTTAAGCTCTCCTCAAATCCCAGCTGAGCAGCCTTCCATCTCTTGCCAGAACCCACCTGATACATGGGATGTGATCATAAAAAAACAAACAAGCGAAAAAACAACAACAACCACCAAAAAAACAGCTGCTGATCAGCTTCTATGGGGAGGTGCACACATTCTTCAGGACGGAGGGCTCTGTGCGTGGCGTCTACAGTGTCTCTGCAAGCAGGAAGGGGAACAGGGCTCCTGGAGCTGGGAAAGGGGTCTCGGCTTGGAGCCAGACACAGGGGTTTGGACTCTTGACCCTCTTCCTATTATTACATGACCTTGGGCGAATTGCTTGACCTCTCTGAGAGCTTGTTTGCCTGTTCCTAGAATGGGCAGGGATGGGTATATCTCCCAGGCGACGCGAGGAGTGACACGGCCGGCACGTGTTGGGAGATGGATGAATGGTGGCTGTGGGCCAGGGGAGCATTCCAGGGGACAGAGCAGCACGAGCTCGACAGGCAATTGTCGGATGTGCTTGGGGAGCTGTGAGCAGCCGGGTGCCTGGAATAGTAAGGCAGGCTCCAGAAAGGGATGCAGGGAGCATGGAGCCCAGAAAGCATTTTGATCAGGGCAGAAACTCTGGATTCCATTCATTTGGCAGGGGGTTGCCATCGAGGGTCTTGGAGCTGGGGAGTGACACAGAGTCTAAGTAATGCAGGATGGAGAGAGAGAGGGAGAGGGAGAGAATAAAAGAATGAGAGAGAGAGAGAGACAGAGAGAGAGAGAGAAGAATGCAGAAGGTTAAGGATCTCTGGCAATTTCCCTTGGAGAAATTTTCAAAGCCATCTGTGTCTTGGTTCTTTTGTGTGGAAAGGGGAAATAGAGGGAAACAGAATTCTAGAATCAATTTATCGACAACTCAGGCCCTGACAGTAATTCTTTTCTTGAGTAGCGGGTCTTCCCGCTGGAAATCTTTGCCTACTGGTGTTCCGGAGTGCGCTGGGAACAGGCAGGGCGCCCGTGTTAAATGCTCGGTGGGGAGGACGTTCCCATCATGGTCTATGGGATGGCGCTCCCCAGAGTGGTGCAGGATGCAGCCTGTGCGCCGCACCTGGAGACCCCAGGAGCAGGAAAGATGGCTTGGGGGTCCTGACTCATGGCTCCTGCTCTGCTGGAAGCCCTCACTGTCTTCTTCTCTGGGCATGGCGGTGGGATGGATGGCAGGTCAGCCTTCCAGCTTCCACTAACTGAAGGTGCCCTCCGTTTTACCTCTGACAGGAAAGGGAGGGGAAACCTGAGCCAGTCAACAAAGTCAAACACAGCCACCTGCAAATGTGGCTGGAAGCCGTCTATTGCCCTAGTTATGGAGTGTACCAAAGAGGCAAGGTACAAGTACCATCCTATCTCCCCTGGTTTCTCAGAGTCAGGCCTGCACAGAGGTGAGCGGCCCATCTTCTCTTATAGTCTGTTACATCCTGTTTCTAAAATCTTGTGTACTCTCACAGTCATAAACGACTTTGGCATCCTGTAAAATGTCATCATTTTTTAAAAATGAGTAATTTCAAATCCTTTCCTACGTTAGTACTTTATTGTTTGCAAGAGTCAAAAACCCAACTCAAACTGGCTCAAGAAAACAGGGAACTGGGAAATTCAAGGGCATGAACCACAGCGTGGGGGCACAGCTGGATCCAGATGCAAAAGCACTGTTATTGGGGCTCTGCTCCCTCCACATCCTGCCGTTTCCTGTGCATTGGCTTCATTCTTTCCCAGGCTCTTTCACCATGGAGGTTCCCAGCAGCTCCAGGTTTATATCCCACGGTCAAGCAACCCCACAGGAAAGACAGAGCTTCATTCTTCACAGGTGATCAGGGTCCCAGAATGGAGTCCTCTCTCCTGGCCAGGGGCAGGTGGCCTCCCGGACATCACTGTGTCAGGGAGGGCATGCTCTGGGTGGCCAAGCCTCAGCCAGGTGTCTGTCCCCGCCCATGATCCCCAAGAGGGGTGGTTCCAGGGAAAAAGTACCCAGGAAGAGGAGAGCAGATGCTGAGGCCATCACAGGACAGGGCCACCATACACTCATTCCTCATTTCCCTTTTCATTTTCTTTTCTTATTTATTTATTTATTTATTGTGAGACAAGATCTCACTCTGTTGCCCAGGCTGGAATGCAGTGGGGCAAGTTCCTTGTAGTCTTGAACCCCTGGGCTCAAGCGATTCTCCCACCTTGGCTTCTGAGTAGCTGAGACTACAAGCACACACCACTATGCCCAGCTAATTTTTTAATTTTTATTTTTGTAGAGACAGGGTCTCACCATGTTGCCCAGGCTGGTCTCAAACTCCTGAGCTCAAGCTATCCAACTGCTGGGCCTCCAAGTGTTGGGGACTACAGGTGTGAGCCACCGCGCCTGGCCCTTTTCATTTTCAATAGCCCAATGTGCCGTCTGATATTGGAATGTATGTGCAAACAACACTCACCACTGAAAACATACAACTGGAGACCTGACTCGATTGGCTCAATTCCTGCTCACTTTCTTGGGAGCCAGTGTCTGGGGAAAAGTCATGATATGGACCTTCAGAGGCCTGGCCAGGGTGACTCAGACCCTTCTACTTAATACAATGTCCCCAGAGCAACAGACAGCAGAACCTGAACATAGCAAAAAGAGCCAGCCTTTTGCTTATAGAGGGAGTAAATTCACAGAGGCGAGAGACTCAGGCCCAGGCAGGTTCTGGGCCTCCTCAGTGGGAAGGAAGTGGGGAGAGGCCATTACCCTGTGAGCTGGGTCCCTAAACAGGAGATCTGGCCACATTAGAACCTTTTGGTTGTGAGAGACAGAAACTAAACTCAGAATGGACGAGGCAAAATAGGAATACTGAAATAATTACTATAATCACAATAATAATAATAATGGCGCCAGGCACAGTGGTTCACACCTGTAATCCCAGCACTTTGGAGGCCAAGGCAGGTAGATTGCTTGAGCTCAGGAGTTTGGACCAGCCTGGGCGACATAGCAAAACCCATCTTTACAAAAAAATCCAAAAATTAGTTGGGCATGGAGGTGTGCATTCATAGTCCCAGCTACTAGGGATGCTGAGGTGGGAGGATCCCCTGAGCCTGGAAAGCCAAGGCTGCAGTTAGCTGAGATTGCACCACTGCACTCCAGCATGGGGGACAGAGCGAGACTCTGTCTCAAAATACATGCATACATAAATATGACTGGGCGCAGTGGCTCACGCTTGTAATTCCAGCACTTTGGGAGGCTGAGGCGGGTGGATGACAAGATCAGGAGTTCGAGACCAGCCTGACCAACATGGTGAAACTCTGTCTCTACTAAAAATACAAAAATTAGCTGGGCATGGTGGCGTGCACCTGTAATCCCAGCTACTCAGGAGGCTGAGGCAGGAGAATCACTTGAACCTGGGAGGGGGAGGTTGCAATGAGCCGAGATGGCACCACTGCACTCCAACGTGGGCGACAGAGTGAGACTCTGTCTCAAAAATAAATAAATAAATATTCCTGGCCAATGACTTCAGGCATGGCAGGATTCAGGTGCCAGCGAGTCATCAGGAAGCTGAAGCCCCATCTGAGGTCTGCCCTCCTGAGTCAGCGGCATTCTCCAGTCTTTGGCAACATCAGATTCACCCCCACCCCAGCTCAGCGATTCCAGCAAAAGGCTAGGGCCTTCTTACAATCCCAGGATTTGCCTTGATTCGACTTTACCTGAACAGCTTCAAACCACTCTCGGTAACCAGGGTGATGGGCTCCACTGATTGGCCAGGCGTAGGGTATGTGCCCACCCCTCTGAGTGAGCAAGCAGCTTCTTCCAAAGCTTAGGGACTGAGCAAGGGGGAGGGAGGTCCCACTGAGCAGGACGATGCCTGCAGGAAAAAACAACAGCTGTCCCCTACTTGGGGAGGGGATTGGGGGGTTGCTGGAAACACAGAAGGCAGTGAGTGCCAAGCGGAGAGGAAGGCTGCTGCTGGGGGAGGAGTCCCAGGGAGGAGTGGGGGATGGGGGGTGGAGGAGACTGGCTGGACTTGGGCCTGGGGAGCAGGTTACCGGGTCACAGAGGGCAGGGGTCCTCCCCTGCGGAGTCGATGGGCAGCCTTGCAGGCAGGCAAAGGGAGAAACGGGGGTCCACGGCCCGAAGCACAGTTTGTTGCTGCTCGGGAGAAGCAGCCGTGTCTGGGACCTGCAGCATCAGACCCCTCACCCGCGGAGCCCCTCCAGGCTCACAGTCCGACTCCTGCCCCTCTGGCAGACACGCTCTCCACTGTGCTGGGAAGCTACCGCTGGCTTCCTTGTCTTCCTGGGGGTTGCCCCAGATGGCCAGGGGGTGAAGAGGACGCTCACTTTCTCATAGGAGGTCCAGGGCTGCTGCTTTGTGAGAGTCAAGTGTTGCCCAAGGGCCCGCCTGAATCTGGCCCTGCTCGGGGGCTGAGACTCAGTGTGCAGGGGGCAGGGGCCGTCTCGGCTCCCAGGGGCTTGCCTTCTGATGAGGCCAAGGCCAGGTGCTTTTTCTTCCCTCTTGGGCTCCACACTGGGTCTGGCTCAGGCACGGGCCCTCAGGAAATGTAGGTGGGGAGGCCAGTGATTCGGGAGGAAAATGGACCCCACTGCCCTCGGGGAGAGGTGCTGCTTTCAGTACAGTCCTGCCTCCATCTGGCTAGGTGACCTTCACTTAGTCACAAACCCTCTCTAGGCTCCCAGGTTCCTCATCTGTCAAACGAGGAGGCCGGAGCAGCCAGGCCCCAAGGCACCATTGGCTCTAGCATCCTCTGGCTCCCTGGCCAGGCATCCCCACTGAAGGCACCTGGGTTCCAGCAGCCAAACCTGGCTCCCATCCCTTCCCCCAAGGAGCCCCGGCTCCCACCCGTGGGTCCCCCTTGGTGTCCTGCGAGAAGCCAGGCTGGGCCAGGGCAGCAGGAAGAGACACTCAAGGCGCCGTAATTATTGTAAAGAGGAGAGTTTAAGTGTTTAGTTTTATGAGGCAGCCGGCCCTGTCTGTCAGCAGAAAGCCGCGCGGCTCCCTGGGTGCGAGTTAATTTCCTCCGTGGCTCGTTTCCTCAGCCGCCGTCATTTTTCCTCAGCTGCTTTATGGCTTTCGGAGCAGTGCGTGGTGGCAGCAGCTTTGCCCACTGGAGCAGGAAGCCCCCCACACCTCCATGCCAGAGCTCAAAGGGCAGCCGGGCCCACAGGGGGCAATGGGGCCATGAATCCTGCACCGGAGGCAGCAGGCTGGGCAGGAGAAGCAATGAGGCTGGTCCTGTTGTCCCCGTGCAGGCCCCTGCCCCTGGCGCCTCCCTAAGGAGTTAGCAAAGAACAGGTCTAAATTAAATGATGGCCAGGCCGGTCAGGCCAGCCTTTCTGCCGTCTGAAGCATCCCCATCACACAGCCATGCGCTTTGCCCTCCGGCTCACAGCGAGCTCAGTATGGGAAAATGCAACAGCTTTGGCCTTAGGCAGACCTGGATTCAAATCTTGACCTCATCAATATACCGTGCCACCGAACAAAGTGACTCACCTCTAGGCTGCCATTTCCTCATACCCAATGTCCACAGCACCTGCTTGGTGCTGCCAAGGGGCTGGAGCATGGTAATACATGCAAAAGACCTGGCACAGAGACCTCATTCCCCAAAGGTCAGCTCGCTTTCCCGACCCATGCTGTCGCTCTAAATGATTCACGCATGTCTTCTGTGGGCCATGGGGAAATCATCCCCAAGCCAAGGAAGAGTGGGGTTCCTGAGTGTGCAACCAGACTGCCTCTAAGAGATGCCATGGTCCACATTTGGGGAGCGGAGTCTCTGTGCCAGGTGCTTTGCATGATCGTGCTCCAGCCCCACTGAGCAGGTGTTGTGGACATCCCCATTCTGCAGACAAAGAAATGGCAGCCCAGGGGAAGTCGCTTGGTCCAGGTGACACAGTCACAGTGAGGCTGGGATTTGAATCCAGGTGGCCAAAGAGCCACCTCTTTCCCACATCAGGTCTTGCCATGCACATGATGTTATGCCAACAAGGACCCATGGGGACCCCCCAAACAGCTTTGCAAGGTAAGGACTGTTGAGTCCCATTTAGGATGAGGGACCTGAAGCTCTGAGAGGTGAGACAGCAAACCGAGATTGCCAAGTTGATCAGAAGCCAAGCCTGTGATTCCTGGGTGGACATACTTAGAGGCACGGCAAAAATGGACTCCCTCTTAGAGGCAGTTTTCTCATGCTCAGGCTGCAGATGGGCAGTTTGGAGAACTGTTGAACAATGTTGCCTGATCTCACATTACTGAATGGCTCTAAGGAATAATGGAGATAAAACAGACAGAGACACCTGGGTTTGAACCCACTACACCACTTGTGAGCCTGAGCAAATCACAGATTCTCTTTAGCCTCAATTTTCCCATCTGCACAATGGAGACAGCAGCCCCTGTGTCACATGAAGAAGAAGAGTGCATTACACAAGATGAGGCATGTGAGCACCTTGTGTGGGGAGCTAGAGGACCCAGGCTGTCTTCCGGATTCTGCTAGCAGCTCTTTGTTCAATCTTGAGCAAGCACCTCTTGGTGAACCTCTTTAGGCTGGAGACCTCTTTGAGACCACATTAAGTTGTTGGCCCTCTGCCCAGAAAAGTACACAGAGGACCCCACACATTTGGCAAGTGATTTGAAAGGTTCCTGCACCTCCTGCAATCTGCCCACCGTCCTTGGAAAGCCCCTGGCTGAGAACTGCTGGCTCCCTCCAGTCCTAACCTTCTATGTCTCCATGGTGGGGTCTGGATGGGGGCCACCCAGCTCACCCTTGTCTTTTTCAGACCCAGTAGCACCTGGATTCTCAGAGTGGTCCCAGCCTGTCATCCTACCTGACTGTACCCTGGGGAAGAAGAGAAACTATTGCAAAACTCCAAGTCCCACAATGGCTGGCTTTCTTGACTTATCTCCCGGGCGAGTGGGGCATCTATGGTTTGCCCCCAGCACCCAACCCCTCTTCCTTCTGGGACCATTGACTTGCATGTCCCTTGGGGCCCTTATCCATTCTCAGCTCATGATTGGTGAGCTGACTCCACACCCACCTTCAGGAGCAGGCCCTGATTGGCCATGCAGTGCATTCCCTCTCCCTGGCTGTGGCTATTGGTTGAGAGATAGGCAAGTAACCCAATCAGCACATAAGATGCAAGAATATTCCTAGTGTTTCTGGGAGAGCAAGGTTTCTCCTGTCTTCCATGGAAGCTGTTGGGAGAGACCTTCATTGTTTCCCTGAAGGATGTGGTATAAAATTGGAATTTTATAGCCTGGAACTGCCCGAAGTGGGAGAACGGAGGGATGTGGTATAAAATTGGAATTTTATAGCCTGGATAGACTGGAACGGCCTGAAATGGGAGAACGGAAGATTCTGCAAGGAGCCTGAGGATGAGACTTGTAACAGGAGAGATGGGAAAGAACAAGGTCCTTGTGACATCTTTGGAGCCGCTGGACCAAGCCTCACATGATGCTAATACTACCTCCACTCAATAAACTCCCCAGGATGTAACCAGTTAGACTTGGGTTTTCCTGTCACTTGCAACACAAAGCATTCTAATGGAAACTCCCTGAGGCCTAAACCAGAGACTGGATCAGGCAGGAGAGCTCAGGAATCAGGAAGACAAAATTCTTTCAAAGGGTGTGGGAATTGGGAAATACCCATCGGCCCACCTGGTACTGGGAAGACTTCAGAAAAAAGCCACCAAGGCTGAGAGTGTAGATGAATTTTTTGGTATTATTTGTCTGGACAGGAGGAAATGTTGGCTATTTGAAGTTTGATTAATCATCAATTCCATTCAAGTCCTCAAATGTTTCCTGAAAGCCGGTCACATGCAGGACACTCTGCCGCGTGGTGAAAGACACACGAATGAGCAAGACAGCCCCGCAGCCAGGAGCTGCTTCCAGGTGAGGAAGACAGGCTCAGGCCTGACCAGAACATGAGCACGACCGGAGTAAGAGCTGAGGCTGAGGCCGGGTGCGGTGGCTCAAGCCTGTAATCCCAGCACTTTGGGAGGCCGAGACGGGCGGATCACGAGGTCAGGAGATCGAGACCATCCTAGCTAACCCGGTGAAACCCCGTCTCTACTAAAAAATACAAAAAAACTAGCCGGGCAAGGTGGCGGGCGCCTGTAGTCCCAGCTACTCGGGAGGCTGAGGCAGGAGAATGGCGTAAACCCGGGAGGCGGAGCTTGCAGTGAGCTGAGATCCGGCCACTGCACTCCAGCCTGGGCGACAGAGCAAGACTCCGTCTCAAAAAAAAATAAAAGAAAAAAGAACAAGAGCTGAGGCTGAGACATGGATCCATGGGCCTCGGGACACTGGCAGGAAAGCAAGACCCTGGGACAGAGCACCTTTCTCTGCCCACAAAGGCACTGTTCGGTTGCCCAGCCCTGTCACTGGGGGCCACCTCCGCCAAGAGAAAGCTCTTTCTCTAACTTGCACAAAGGCACCTTAGGGGCTAGCATTGCCAGGTGCACTGGGGGAGCAGTTCCTCCAGGTCTAGCCCCACCAACTTTTCCAGATTCTGTTTCCCAAAGCACAGGGTAAGGCCCATCGTGGGGGGAGTGATCTTCAGAGGTGCTGGGGCTGGAGTTAAGTCACACTGCCTCACTTGCATGCGGAGAAAGTGACTCCTTGTTCAGCTCTAAGAGCCTCTATCAAGGACAAAGTCTGGGTTTGGTGTGAGCCTGTCTTCAACACCTCTCGGGGGCTCATTGCCCTCCCTTGTTCAGCACAGAGGGAGAGCTGGCCCCAGCCTTCTTGCCTTCCACCGGCAACCAGCTCTCGCTCAGATTTCATCACATTGTTTTGTTTTTGTGGCATTTATTTTAACAGTTGTCTTCTATTTATGGCAAGTGATATTGGCTTTCCATTTATGGCAGTGATAAAAAAGCTTCCTCTTACATTTCATTTCTTTCAGTTTTTTTTAAAAGGGGTTGATGGAAAGAAAAATATTAAATAGCACAAGTGAGGCACAGTTAGGACCAAAATTTTGAAGGTGGGATGTGAGTGACAGGTAATGGGGAAATAGTCACTGCACGAACATGGGGTGCCATTGGTGTGGCAGCCACGGTGCTGGGGGTGAGGGCAGCAGGGAACCCAGCAGACAAAGCCCTGCCTTTGTGGAGCTTACAGTCCAGCAGGGGTGGGTAGGGGGAGATGTAACCAAAATAAATCAAATGCATGGTGTGATCAATGGTGGCGGGTGATTTGAAGGACAAGGAGGCAGGAAAGGGAGGGCACTGGCTGCCATGGGCGCTGCCTCGCAAACACTGGCTCATGCTCTGAAAGCGTGGCCATGAGCACGGGCTGGGAGGAGGCGAGGCTGCGGCTTCACAGCTATGCTTGCACCATGCAAAAGGATCCAGTGGTGTCGCCATCCCTTCTGGTTGAGGCTGGCTTTGGAGACTCCCGCTGGTCAAGATTATACGCCACAGGAAACCTCACATCAAGGCACTAGCCTCCTTTCTTCCAGACAAAAAAGCAGAGGACCGTCTGCGGAGACAAGCGCTGTTGCCTGGAAAGCAGCCCCGGGGCGCGGTCTGGGGTCACGCAGCTTTGTCGGTGCCCCACACTGTGCACAGGTGTGGACCCGCTCCATGAGATCGGGACTCAGCGGTGACAGTGCCCCTTGGGGCTCTGAAATCATCACCTTCTGAGTCATCAAAGTGGCATTGACTTGCAGTCAACAGTGCGTGGTGCTAAGTGCACTTTATTATTCCAGTTCTTTGAAAATTGGTCATCTCTCTGTGGTCCATCTATGGCCTGGTAGGGTAGCAAAGCCAGGAATCTGAATCGTGGCTCGCCTGCTTTCAAGCTGCCTGATTCTGGGCAGGTTCTTATTCTTCTGAGTTTTCATTTTCTTGTGACTAAAATGGGGGTAGCCCATTGAATGTGGTCACATGGCTGCTCCTGGCAACCAGTCAATAAATGTCATCCTGTTTCTCTAGATACCAGACTATGAGTTACCCAGAACCCTTTCTCCCTTCCACCAATGGGAGCTGGCAGGAGGAGGAGATGGACAGGAAACTTGGAAAACTCATTCATTCATTCATTCAAAGAGAATGTATGACTCCACCCCAGGCACTATTCCAGTCACTGGTGGTACAGAAGAGAGCAAAGACAGGTAAGGTCTCTGATCTCATAGGAACATGCCATGAAAGCAGGACATGAGATTTCAGCTAGATACAGGGTCTGTGACGAATGTTTAGAGAAGCCTGCTCAGACTGGGTGTCCAGGAAGGCTTTGCAGAAGAGGCAACATTGAAAGAGAAAGGGCGAGTTTCGTGAAGGTTTGGGGATGGGGAGAACATTTGAGGCAGAAGGATGAGAAAAGCAAAGTCCTCGAGGCCTCTGAGAGCCAGAAAGGAAGCCAGCTCCCCTGGAGGACATGGGTGCTGGTGGGTGGGGAGTCAGACGCTGTGGGACTCAGGAAGGGGAGAGGCCTGGGAGGCTCTGTGGAGTGGGCTGTGTGGCAAGGCCTAAAGTTCTTGTTCTGTGCCAGGGGCCATTTGACACCATCTTCAGAAACCCCCGCATCATCTAGACCCCGGGCTTCCCACCCGCCAGGCCAGGCCTTCCTGTTAGCCCATGCTGTCTCCTGGGGCAGCCCGTTCTTCCACCAGGCCCACAGGGCACCCACTTGCTGGCTGAATTTCTCTCCCTGCATCCCAGTTCTCCTCCGAGTTGGAAGAAGTCTTTGTGGTTTGGATGAAGGAAGGGACGAGGAGGAGGGGGACAGAGCAAAGTGTGTTTGCTGGCACCAGAATCACAGCAGAAGCCAGTGCTGGAAACCTTCCCAAGTATTTAGAAATTAAAATAATAAAAGAAAACTGAGCATATGGAGTTTGTAAAGTGCTGTCCATCTTCAAGAAGGGATACAGCTTACTCAGAATGCATGGGAGAGCGGGTCAGGGTGAACGTGTCTGTGGGATAGAGGTGAACACTCAGGCTCTCGGGTAGGATGAGGGGCCCCAGGCAAGGCTAGCCCAGGAGGCAGGAGTGTGGGAATTCCCTTTAAGCTGTACTTTTAAAGGAGGAGATAGAATATCTTCTCTGGCCCCTTCCTAACTTCACGGGAGTCCCTAGTCCTTCCCAGCCCAGGGAATGCCAAGTCCCCAGCTCAACCCTGAACCAATCTTCAGCTCTTTCTGTCCATATCCAAATTCTCAGCCCAAATGCCGCCTCTTCAAAGAAGCCCTCTCTGGCCACCTCATCTGGAAGGCCACACCTCCAGGTACTTTTTCATCACTCTGTGTATTTCTGAATGTACCTATCACTATCTAAAATGACCACGGCCCGGCGCGGTAGCTCACACCTGTAATCCCAGCACTTTGAGAGACCGAGGCGGGAGGATCATGAGGTCAGGAGTTCGAGAGCAGCCTGGCCAACATGGTGAAACCCCATCTCCACTAAAAGTACAAAAATAGGCTGGGTGTGGTGGCAGGCATCTGTAATCCCAGCTACTGGGGAGGCTGAGGCAGGAGAATTGCTTGAACCCGGGAGGTGGAGGTTGCAGTGAGCCAAGATCATGCCACTACATTCCAGTCTGGGTGACAGAGTGAGACTCTGTCTAAAATAAAATAAAATAAAATAAAAAATAAAAATAACCTTGTTATTGGTTTGACTCGTCCCTCCACCATGTAAGCATCATGAGCCTGGACCTTGCCTGTCCTCTCTCCTGCTACATCTTCTACACCTGGAACAGGGCTTGGCCCAGGCTAGACCCTTCACAGACACCTACCAAGTAGGGACTGAGTAAATTCCAGTCACCCGGTTCATTTGGGTGTTCAGGTAGCACCATGCACAAGCCTGTGATTGCTGAGTGGCAAACAGCACCTCACACATAGGCAGTATTCTTGGGGCTATGGCAGACCCCACATGGTCATGATTTGGGTCCCTGCTGAGCAAACCAGCCCCCAGCCGAGTCACCAGGTGCTGCAGCACGTGTTGGGGGCTGCCCATCCTGACAGGGCTGCCAGGCAAGAAACTTCAACCTGCTACTCCTGGAGCTGGGAACCCACCTGGGAGCTCCAGGTGCCTCCTTCTACCCCAGGTGCTCAAGCATTACCTGTGCCAGGAAGCCCACCTGGCACAAGCTGGAGGGGAGGCTGGCTGGAAGGCAGGGACAGCAGGGCAAAAGGGAAAGACAGGTGCCCTGTGGGCCCTCCCAGGTAGGAGATCTGGCCGGCCTGAGGTCCCTGAGGGTTCTGGAGGTCTCTTGAGTGCAGAACTGGCTCTGTGGGCACACATGGACATGTGTCGGGGAAGCTGGGAAGAGCTGCCTGGGGATGGCCAGGCCTGGGGATGACAGGGTCCCCTCCGTGCAGCCCCTCCCCTCCTCTCCTTCTGCAACCCCCCCTCCGTCTGGCTGCTCCTCTCCCGCTCTGCTGCACGCTGGCCTCCGCAAGATGGATTTTCCTGGCTGTGCCAATCTTGCTGCCACCTGTTCGCACTGTGCTGGAGCCAGCAAAGTGGCTCAGCTTCAAACCCAGAGCAGCTGGGAGAATGGTGGCCAAGCCTCGTCGCCCCCCTTGCTCCCTTCCTTTGTTGCAACGGCAGCAGCTCGGCCGAGCCATCCTGTCACCTGCTGTCAACCGGGCAGCCCCTGCTCTTCCCCACTGCACCTCCTGCAGACCACTCAATCCCTCCCCAGGCCTAGCCCCTCGTGGTCAGGCTGCAGGGTGGGGCCCAGGCAGGCACTTCACAGCGGCCCTCAGCATCCCACCCTCCGTCCCGGGCCTAGACTGAATCCCCTTCCCTCTTCCCCACTTCCCAGGGGATTCCCCCACTTACAGGCGCCTTCCCCAGGAACTTTCAATGGAAAGTTGAGGAACCAGGGTCCTAAGAAAACCAGGAGGTGACCAGCTCAGCCTGCTGAGCCCGCTACAGGGCAGGGTGGCCTGGGACACCTCCAGGTAGTGCAACCTCCGAACCTCTGGGAGAGGGAGGACTCTGGAAACTCCCTGCACCAGCAACCCAACCCGCGCCCGCCCGAGGCCGGAGCCCAGCCCTGCCCCTCGCACATGTTGGCTCCACCTCAGTTTCCTCAGCTGCCAATGGGCTAAGTCTGTGCCTGTGCACCCTGCAATGTCACCGTGAAGAACAAACAGAGGGTTAGTGCCTTAAACTTCAAGAACAAGGCAAGGATATAATTAAACATGTGCGTGGGATAGAGAAATGCAAACTGTAAAGGGCTGTGCAGCTGAGGAGCTGTTTTTGCTTTCTCAGAGGAGGCGAGGCCCCAGGGGCCAAAGGGTGTGCATGCCCGGCCTCAGGGAGAAGATGCGGGCTTGTGCCTGTCTTCAGCAATAGTGGCTCCAGTTGAGGGGGCATCTGACAGCAGAGAGACAGGCACATCAGAAGATAGAGCGAGACACAGGCAGACAGACAAATAAACACAGATAAAATAGCCTGCGAGGCCAGTGGCTCTCCTGATGGCAGCAGACAGGCAGCGGAGGTGGCCGCAGGGTTCCCGTAGCCTGAGGCCTTTCTCTCCTCCACCAGGATCCTTCCCAGGGAAGGATCTCTGCCTCTCCTTCCTCCTGCCCTCAGTCATCTGCTCCCGCTCACAAGCCCGCGGGCACATAGGCACAGTGTCCATTCGTGCTCACAACACCGCCTCTTGCAGCCACGGAGGGGGCCGGAGATTGGGGGTTGGACCCTCCAAATTCCAGAGACACTACTGAGGAGGGACCTGGTCCCTGGCATTAAGGGAAAAGATCTTTCCCTGGGGCAGATCCCTTAGAGCCTGAGGAGTGCGCCTTTGTGGATGATGATAACAGAAAATGGGAGGCCATTTCCGTGGGGCGCTAATCCCCTGGCTGAACTTTGTCAAGGTGCATCCTCCCCCAGGTGCCCGGAGCTGAACGCGGGGTTCTGCCATTGCAAAGAGAGCTTGGGGCTCAGCAGGATCCAACTGGGAGGGCTGGAGTGGGCTGGGCGCACCCTGCTGCCTCTGTCTCCACCACATATCCTCCCACAGCCGCCAGACTGCTCTTTTCTTGAGTGAGCTTTGTAGCTGTCCCTCGCCTGTTTATCCATGCCCCTAACCCCTGGCTTCCCACTGCACATACAATAAGGCCCAAATTTATAAATGTACCCAGGGCTGCCCCTGCCAACGCCTCCCTGCCTCCGGGCCCTCCTTCCCTAGCAGCCTTGTTCCTCCAGCCCAGTCTGCCGCAGGGCCTTTGCACGGCTGTGCTCTCTGCCTGGGAAACTCAGCAGCCAGTTGTTGCCCTGGGTGCCTTCTCATCACTCCGGTCTCAGAGGAGAGGCCTTCCGTCGTCTCACTTAGCACCCTCTCCCTCCTCTGGTCACAATCACATCTCCTGAGTTTTGTCCATTGGTTTTTCTGCACAGCAGGTATCCCTGCCTGAAAATATCTCCTTCCTGTGTTTTTCATCTGTCTCCACCCGGCAGAGTGCTGGTCCCGTTCAGTGCCATGTCCCCATGTGCTGGAGCACAGCGGTCCACACAATAGGCATTTAATAGGCAGGAGGGTCTGGCTTCCAAGAACCCCAGGCTGAAGGGGACAGCAGCCAGGAAAAAGCCGGACAGGCCGGTCCTAGGCCTTGGTGGGAAAAGGTAGGGGCACAGAGGCCTGGCTCATGACAGAAAATAAGTTCCCTGGGGGGATCCTGTGTGGGGCACACTGGTCCTCCAGAGGAGGAATGACTGAAGGCTGGGGTCCAGGTCCTCGCTCTGCTCCCGGCAACTCCATCTTCCCGCCTAACTACCCTCCTCTGTGGAATGGGGATAAAAATGGCTACTTCTGACCAGGCGCAGTGGCTCACACCTGTAATCCCAGCACTTTGGGAGACCAAGGTGGGCAGATCACCTGAGATCAGAAGTTCAAGACCAGCCTGGCCAACATGGTGAAACCTTGTCTCTACTAAAAATTTTTTAAAAATATATATATATAGAGAGAGAGAGAGAGAGAGCGCACCAGGCGTGGTGGCACACACCTGTAATTCCAGCTACTCAAGAGGCTGAGGCAGGAGAATCACTTGAACTTGGGAGGCAGGGGTTGCAGTGAGCTGAGATCGCACTATCGCGCTCCAGCCTGAGTGACTGAGTAAGACTCTGTCACAAAAAAAAAAAAAAAAAAAGTGCCTACTTCCCAGAGTTGCTCTAAGAACTGAATCAAGCCATATGTGAGAATCTGTTTATAAACCTTTAAGGGTTGTACAAATGTGTATTGGTAAGGACCCAATTGGGCTGCAAGGATCAGAAATCCATCTCAAACTAGCTCAAACTCAAAAGGGAATTCATGGGCTCTTGTCATTGAAAAGTCCCTAGAGTGAGAGAAGTTTAGCTTCAGGTATGGCCAGATCAGGGTGCTCCAACAGAGCCAGTCTCTCCTTTCCTGTCTCCTTGTCAGCCCTCCTCTGTGGGGGCTCCCTGCTTAGGCAGGCTTTTACCAGCTGGTGGCCATAAGTCCTCCAGGCCCCTACCCTGACATGTGGCCCACCCCACCTGAAAGGGAGCATCTTCTATGTAAGCCCAGGCTTCAGCCTCAGGCTTGGTTCTCATTGGTACCCATGGAGAACTCAATTTGAACCAACCTTTGTGGAAGCCAGGGTGTTGGGAAACTCTGATTGGCCACCCTGGAGCCAGGGCTAAAGTGGCTTCATCTGAGCCACAGAGACTGTGCGTGGAGATGGGGGGTGTAGGTTCTCCAAGGGAAAACGGGAGCACTGCTACCCAAAGAGGGGGTCTGGGACCCTGGCTGGCAGACAACGGATATTCACCACCAGACAAATGGTGACATTCTCAGCCTTCCGGCTGGCCCTGCGATCAGAGCACTCAAAGGTCCCAAGTCCCTGGAGGCTCCACTCTGGGACTGCCCTGCAGGTGGTCAGAGGAGCCCACTTCCCTGGGAAAGTATTGAATGAAGCCTTTGTGAGAATGAAACAGAATTATTCACGAATGTGGTTCTTAAATGTTGAAAACACCCTTCAAATGTTAGAGATTATCCTTACTGTTGTAGAACAGGAAAGGGGCGAGGCACTACAGGATTTTGGAACTGAAATGGGCTTAAAAGTGCTTGGCCACCACCCCAACCCCCCCACTTTTTTCCCAGTCACCTTACGTGGCAGCCAGAATAATGTATTTTGGATGCAGATCACATCCTGTCACTCCCTCCTGAACCCTCTTCTGGCTTCACTTTGCTCTTGCAATATTCTAGATTCTCCTTGCTCCAGGGCTCTGGGGGTCGGGTACCTGCCCACCTCTCAGACTCCATCCCCCACTTATGTCCTCCTGCCACACCCTGCCGCTCCAGCTGCACTGCCGGTCCTTGGGGTCTGGAAACACATCTAGCTCATTTTCCCCCAGGATGCTTTCCACTTGCTGATCCCTGTATCCACAACACTTTTCCTCCAGGTCTTCCCCATGGCTGCTGCCACTTTCTCTTCAACAAGGTCTCTGCTGAAACGGCACCTTCTCAGAGACCCTCCCTGGCCACACTTCCATAGAGGTGTCCTCCATTCCTCCTCTCTGCCCCTCTCTCACTTTACCCATTTTATATTCTGCAGCCTCTGGAATTATTTTGTTGTTCTATTTGTTTGCTTACTTACTGTCAGTCTTTCTCCCACCTGCTACCCCCACTGGAGTACTTGGCTCCAAAAACACAAGGTCTTCCACATAGCTCAAGGCCTGACATAGAGCAGGGGGGTCAACAAATACCTGTAGAATGAATGAATGTCTGATGGACAGATGGGTGGGTGAGGGTGAACGGGCCGAGCTCAGATGCAGATGTGATGTGCCCAAGGCCACACAGCTGGCACCAGCAACCTGGTGGACTGAGCCCATGCCCTGTCCAGTCCTGCCTTCACTCTCTAATCTATTTCATGCCCCTTTAAAAAATAATACTAAACATATGTCCTGTTATTCCCTTTAGGTTGGGAACTCGTGTGGAGCTCTGGTGGCTAAAGACCCTCCAGATTCCCACGTCCCACCAGCTCACACCCTGTGGCCTCGGGACCACCTGCTCTAGCTGCTGGATGCACCTGACTTCAAAGCCCATTAAGCAGATAATTACAAGGTTAATAAAACCCGTTCCCCTACACCCGCACACGTCCGCCCTCGCCTGCAGCCTGCTGCCCATCATCTGGGTCTGCTCTCACTGTTGCCAGGAGCTGAGAGAGAGCGGGTGGCCCTGCAGGTGAGCAGCCCCCAGGGAGCAGTTGTCACTCAGGCCCTGTCCCTCCAGGCTGTCCTTTGAGGTGGGAAGTGGGAGGTGGCCCGTCTCTTTGAAGACCCTGCACCTGAGCCAGACCCTGTTGGGGGGCCTGTGAGGCTGGCAGGAGGCGGCCACTACAGCGGGACTGATGCAGCCTCGCACACAGAGACCCGCGCTCTGTGAGCTGCAGTAGTCTCCGCGATGGAGGAGGGAAGGGGCCTGCTGTCACCCTGACTCACTCCAGGCACAGGGCAATAGGGGCTGGGGGAGCGTTTGGGCCGTGGCAACAAGACTGGGGTGGGGCAGGGTGGACCCCTGGGGCTGAGGGTCCCCATTCAGGGGGTGCCCTGATACAGGTACAGGACATTCCCAGCGTGGGGTCCTGAGGGCGAGGGAGGCTCCTCTCCTCATCTGGAAAATTCCATCTCGATGAAATGTAACTGAAGAAAACATCAGCTCGTCATGTCGTTAGTGAGGGGAAAGACATACCGCTGAAGGAAGCATACAGCAAGAGACCAGAGAATAAATATCTAAATTCAAGCAAAACTCGGCCTAGTGACTGACGCCAACATATAGACCTGCACCCATGGAGAGAAAGGCCCAGGAGGCCACGCAGCAGACTCTGCCAGCCACTTTCTCCCTGGAAAAACCAAGGATGTGAGGCGGGGTGATGTGCAGTCTTTTTTAAAAACACAAAATAATGTATTCGTGTTTTATATGTAAGATTAAAAATTAATTTTTAAAGACATTCACCAGGATATAATTTAGAGTGCGAGGGTCAGAGCTCACCCTTGAAGGAAGGGAACGGACAGTGAGGAAAGCACAGGAGAGGGTCCCGGCTACAGGGGAGACCCCCGGGGTGCTGAGCCGCTGCCCTGGGCCTGGTGCCTGGTGGACAAACCTTGGTGCCGCCTGTCACCACGGTGCCTTCTCTGAGACTGGACACCCCCAGCTATCTCCCCAGGCTTGACCTCCCTTGAAGCTTCCTCCAAGACCCCACCCTGAAGTGGCTGAGGTGGGCCCAGGAATTGGTTCCAGGACTCGGGGAGTGGCGCAGGGCAGGAGCCAGGCCCACAGAGAGCAGGGAGCGTTCTGCTCGGCTGATCCACGGTGCAGGGGCTGCAGCATCTCCGCTTCCGCCCAGAGAGTGACAGCGTCTGCAAGCTCATGTGAGGGGAGTTATTTTATTAACCAGATAGATTAAGCATCTCTCCTTCTAATTACCGGTTTAATTAACCTTGGCACACAGTATGTACCAGCCCTGAGGGACTGAGTCAGAATGGTTGTGCTGGGTGAACATCACCCATCTGCTCTGCACAAGCTCCAGAGGACTCTCAATGGGCCAGGGTAGCGGACATTGAGGGCCAGGAGTCTGGTGGTACCAGGAAGGAGCGGAGGAAAATGTGGGCAGGGATTGTCGGAAATCTCACAAGAGAGTCTTGCCACGGGTGCCGGATTCCAACAAGGCTGCCTCTTCAGCAGCCCTCCTGCAACGACCTGAGAAGGGCTGACCCCACCTCAGAGAAGGCAGCCCGGGTCACTCTGCTTGGGTCTCCCAAGTGTCGGCAGGGTAGCCAGTGTGCCCTGTGCAAGCCTGGGAGGTAGAAGATGTGGATGGCGATGGTGGAGGTGCTGCTTCAAATTCTCCAAGCCTCAGTCTACTCATCTGTAAAATGAGCAGGATGATATCTAAGTCACGGGGCAATTTATAAGGTTTAATGAAGAGAACAGAAATTGAGATGCTTGCATTACATTAATTTGTTGATTCATTCATTCAGCACATATTCCTGGAGTGTGCACTCTGTTGGCAAAAGTAAGGGATACGATGATAAACAGGGAGGATTTAGAGACTGAGTGCTCTGGGAATTGACAATGTCTGCCTAAGGACCCCAGAGTCATAAGCACATGTGTGCACACGCACATGAGCACACATACACACGAGCACACACA
>NC_045437.1:113804600-113809627 GCF_002776525.5 Piliocolobus tephrosceles | reverse complement strand
GCACACATACACATGAGTGTGCACACACATACACATGAGCACACACATGAACACACACAAGCACACATACGAGCACACACACACATACATGAGAACACATACGAGCACACACACACGTGCACACACACACACACGCTGCTTCCTGACCTGTTGCCCATGACACCCACACTCAGCACACACTTAGAAGACGCTTGCACACACACTCCTGCATGAAGACGCGTGTCTCCTTCACAGCCATGAACAGCACACACTCATCTCAAGAACAGCTCTACACCCACACGCATGCACGGGTGGCCATGTGTGAAGAAGGCTGTGTGCCTCCTCTGTTCTCAAGAAGCATAAGGCCAAGATGTCACATTAATAAAAAAGCATGGTGTCTTGGTAAAGGTATATTTATTTATTTAAAGCTTATTAAAATCTTAACCTAGTCTACTCTTCACTAACGCAGTGTGACTGGAGTCTCCTGATGATTGTGTGGGAGGGTGAAGAAGAGAGTGTGTGTGTTTGCATATGTGTGAGAGAGACTTTCTACTCATGTGTGTGGGGTGTGCTATTGTGTGGGCTGTGTCCAGGTGTGGCCTGTGTGTTTGTGTGTACCTGGGAGCATGTGTATCCCTGGGTCTGTGTGTACATGTCCAGGTGTGTGTGTGTGTGTGCCCAGATGTGAGTTGTGTGTGCTTGTATGTATTCAGTCTGGGTGTGGGATGTGTATATCTGTGTGTGCGTGTCTAGGTGTAGGGTGTGTGTGTGTGTGTGTTCAGTCCAGGTGTGGGGTGCATGTATATGTGTGTGTACATGTCTGGGTGTGGGGTGTGTGTATGCCTTGGTGTGGAGTATGTGTATTTGTGTGTGCATGTCTGAATGTGGGCTGCATGTATATGTGTGTGTGTTGGCTGTGTTTCATGAGTGTGCATATCCGGGTGTGGGCTGTGTATACGTGTGGGTGTGTTGCCTGTGTTTCTGTGTGTGTGCACGTCCAGGTGTGGAGTATTCGTTGTGCTCTTGTGCTTCTGAGGCTCTTTGAGTAGTAAGAGGTGTTTCTTAACGTGTTTTTTACCATTGCCCCCATAAGGAGCCTTTGTAGACTTTTCATCCCTAGTAGCCCCCCTGAAATGTTAAGACCACAGATACACTGTATATCTGGTTATGCACCATATGTGTGTATGTGTATATGTGTGTGTATATCTGTGCTTTAGAGACCAGAATTTTTTTTACCTGCCCTGGAATAACCAGCTTCCACCCTGCTCCTGGAGAAAGGAGAGCCTCCCACACAGGCCGCTGAGAGTCCCTGCTGCAGAGCAAGGGTTTCTTTGCCCAGCCTCAGGGATGTGACCACTGTCCTCCCACTCCTGGCCCATGTTGCGTGTAGTGGTTCCCAGTCTTTAGGGCCCAGCTGGAAATCTCTTAAAACACAGCTGTCTGGGCCCCACCTAAAGACCCTGTCAGTAGACCTGAAGAGGGGCCTGACATCGGGGTTTCAGCAAGCTCCGAGGGGGTTCTGATGCCCTGTCTGAAGTGGGGGTCTGGGGCTGAAGGGGGTTTCAAATCACCGAGGAACCATCTAGTCTGAGGGAAAAGGATCTGCCTAGAACACTGACCTGGTCCTAGAGAACTCAAGACCCATCTGGCCAGGCCTCCCTATGCCAGCACTACCCAGGGCTGCCCAAAGGAGGCTTGTGGGAGGCTGGTGGCTGGACTAGAACCCTTCCCACTGACTTAGGGCATGGAGGAGGCAGTGTGAGGGTGTTCCCAGGACCAGGGTCACGCAGCAGGTGTCTGGGACAAACACTGCCCCAGGATGTCTGGAGTCCCATTTTCCACCTGTTCGATACAGCCACAGATGTCCCCCACAGACCTGGGCCTCCCTTCTGTGGGCCCCAACCTTCCCCAAAGGACTGGAGCTCCCATGCCAATGCCAGGGTGGGTCTGGTAAGCAAGGCAGAGGTAAGCTTCTGCCTCCTCTCCCAGCCCTCGGTTCACTGAGTCAAAGCTTACCTCTGTCCTGCCTACCAGACCCACCCTGGGATTGGCATGGGAGCGCCAATCCCCATTGGAACCCCATCTGGAAGTTGCTAGAGACCTGGTAGCAAAATCAATCAAAACCAGAGAACCCCTACCTGGCCCAGCTTTCTTTGGGTGCCAAAGAAAGCTGTGTCTCTTTGCAGGGCTGGGCCAGTGCCAGGTCCCAATGCTGGGTGTCTGAGTGATCAGAACACAGGGGACCAATTGATTCGGTGTGGGCAGAGCTCCAGCACGAGGCCGCAGGGCAGATGGGAGCCTGGAAGAGGGAGGGAGGGGCTGTGTGGTGGCCAAGGAGCAGGGTGGGGTGAGGGTAGAAGTGGCTCTGAGGGCGTGAGGGCACGAGACAAGATCAGACAAGGGTGGATGAACGATGCAGATGGAAACAGAGATGGAGGAGAGTGGGGGTGGGGGATGCTGTGGTCTGGTGGGAAAGCAAGAAAGGCAGCCTTCTCCTTCTCTTAAGCTTTTAAAGGCATCAGAGCATCTTGCTAATTGTTCATCTCCCAGAGACGCTAATGAAATTAACTCTGCAAAATACTCATCAGGTCATCTGCAAAGGGCACAGTGCCAGGCTTCCACTTGGTCCAATCCCGTCCTCCTCCTCCTCCTCCGCTCCTCCTGCCCCTTCCTGACAATTCTCCGCCTCCTCCTTTTCACATAGGCCCCTCAGCAGAGAACTGCCCACCTCTCAACCTGCCTGAGAGTGCCCAGCAGGAAAACTCGAAAGGGGGACTGTGTAGCCAGGGAGACCTCAGAGACTGAGATGTCACGGAACTCACGGAGCTGGGAAAGGTTGTCTCTGGGTGTGTGCGGTGCATGTGCGTGTGTGTGCGTGTGATAACACATGCATCATAGGAGGATGTGTCTCTAATAAAATCATTTAGACTGAACACTCTTTCAATCACTCAGCAAACATTTCTGGAGCAGCTTCTAGGTTTAAATCCTTGTTCCATCTCTTACCAGCTGAGTGGCTTTTAGCAAGTTACATCTCCTCTCTGTGCCACAGTTTTTGTATCTATATAATGGGTACAATAATCACATCTACTTCATAAGGGACTGTAAGAATCGAAGGAGATAAACCAGCTACAGAGTTTAGTTCTGTCCTGGGCACCTGGAGAGTTCTCAAGAAATGCTGGGCGCTGTCCTTGGTCCTGGAGGCTCCAAGGCAGTGACATCCCAGTTCTTGCACCAAGGCACTGCCAGGCCAGCCTCAAGGCCCAGATGTGAAGTGCTCAGTAGAACAGGGCAGCTTGGAGGGTGGGCATGTGAACAGTCTGTGCAGGAAAGGAGTGGAAAGATATTGAACTGTCTGTACATGTATGTGACTGTGCGGGGAACATGAGTACCTGTACTGCTTGTCATCGGTTACCCAGTATGCACATGTGTGAGCTGGGTGTGGGAAGTGCATTTGTGTTGTGTTAGTTGTGGAGACTGGGCAGGTGCTGGCTTGCTGTGTGTGTGTGTTGGATTCAGAGCATGGGTGAGTGTTGGGGTTTGTGTGCAGAGGGGACGGGTCCAGATGTTGCCAGGGGTCCTTTGAAGGGGCTTATTTCTAGTTCCATCTCCTGTCTTATCCCTCACAAAGCACTCATTTGTTTTATGATCTGGCTCTCATTCCACTCCAGTTTACAACTGAGAGGACATTTGTGTCTTCCCCAACATGCTGCAGGTTCCCCCGGTGGGTAGCATCGAGCCTTACAGTCAGTCATAAATGCTCACCCTGTATATTTTTAATAAAGGATCATTCTGTATTATTTTTCTTTCCCTTTTTTTAAGAGACAGGGTCTTATTCTGTCATCCAGGATAGGGTGCAGTGGCCCTATCATAGCTCATTGCAGACTCAAACTCCTAGGCTAGACCAGTCCTCCCCACTCAGACTTCCAAATAGCTAGACAACAGGCATATGCCACCATGCCTAGCTCATTTTAAAAAATGCTTTAATACACAGTGATACACAGTGTCTCTCTATGTTGCCCAGCCTGGCCTTGAACTCAGGGCCTCCAGCAATCCTCCCCCTTCAGCCTCCCAAAATGTTGGGATTACAGATGTGAGCCATAACACCCAGCCCTGTATTATGTTTTCAAATATAAATGACAAAAACCACAAATGGGCTTAAACAGCTCAAAAGGGAATGCGTTGGCTGATCTAACTGAAAAATCCAGCGGTATCAGCAGCCTCAGAAGCAGCTGAATCCAAGGGCTTGAACAATGAACTAGGATTCTGCAACCCTCTTTTCTCCAGGCTCTGCTCCTCTCCACCCAAACTTCAATCTCAGGCATGCCCTTCTCTTGTGGCAGTGCTGCCAAGATCAGGTCATTTATTTCCAGTTTTAAGTACAGCGAGAAAAGAAATTCTTTCTCTCCTTAGTTCCAACAAAACTCCCAGAAATGAGACTCAATGGCCTGGCTTGTGTCATATGCCCATCCCTGAACCAATCACTGTGTTTCAGGGAATAGTGGATGCTGATTGGCCAGGCCTGGGCATGTGCTGTCTTTTGGAAATGGAGTGGAATAGTCTGACCTGAATCTTGTGCACCGATGGTGGGGAGGGGTGATCCTTCCAAGGAAAGACAGGAAGCTGCTTCCAGAAGACAGAAGCTGAATGCTGAGCAGTGGGCAGATGTGAACACTTGGACCACAGCAGGGACCATAAAGAGCCAATGTCTTGCCTGGGCGCAGTGGCTCTTGCCTGTGATCCCAACACTTTGGGAGGCCAAGGCAGGCAGATGGCTTGAGCTTAGAAGTTGAAGACCAGCCTGGGCAACATGGTGAAACCCCATCTCTACAAAAAAAAAAAAAAAAAGAAAGAAAAAAAAGCTGGAAGTGGTGACATGTGCCTGTAGTTCCAACTACTTGGGAGACTGAGGTGAGATCACTTGAGCCTGGGAGGCGGAGGTTGCCGTGAGCTGAGAGAGTGCCACTGCACTCCAGCCTGGGTGACAGAGCCAGACCCTGTCTCAATAAATAAATAAATAAATAAATAAATAAATAAATAAATAAATAAAT
>NC_045437.1:113785761-113804590 GCF_002776525.5 Piliocolobus tephrosceles | reverse complement strand
TAAATAAATAAATAAATAAATAAATAAATAAATAAATAAATAAATAATCCAGTGTCTTGCTTAAGGGTCTCCAAGAGTATGTCCTGCTTGCTGAACTAATTTCCTGATCAGTTGGGTTATTTGTCTGGCAGATTTGAGCAAAGCTGGAAGCTCATGATTCTGTGGCTCTGCTAAGTCTTTCCATTTCTTTTTGTGGGTGCAGCAGTGAGATGTGAGCTGAATGATGGTGTGGTCAGAGGCTTGGGGAGTGGACAAAGGAGCAGCTGGTGAGCCTCTAGGTCCTGTCCTTGGTCCTGCTTGCAGCAACCTGTTTAGTAAGGACTTGGTTGAAAGTATATGCGACTTCCTAATGTCATCTGGGAATGACAGGAAGTAGAAGAAAATAGCAAATACCCTGCCTGACAGCACCCACATCCTGAGAGGGCTCCATATGGGAAAGAAGGATTAGATGTAATACGATGGAATATAATTGGGATGAATTTAAGTGTCTGCATTTAATTGCAGAAAACCAGGGACCTAAAGGGTAGGTGAGGAACACCCAGTTGTTGATAGCACCTATGGCAAAGACCTAGGACAATGTCCCTCAAAGTATGGTCAGTCTTCAGACCATTGGCAGCAGCAGAAACATCTTGCAGGTACTACAGGGCTTGGTAAAAGCAGATTCCTAGACCCCTCCCCAGACATCCTGGATCAACATCAGGATAGGCAGGACATGGAAATTAATACTCCAAGCAACTCACAGGAACTTTGGTGCATGTCTAAGTCAATGATGGCCTCAGCACAGGGTCTGAGCTCCCCAGGTCCAGGGGATATTAGCAGTTTGATGTCACTGACCAACAGCTGATTAGGAATCCTCTTTTGCATCGGGTCATGATGGCAGGACACCTGCCAACCCCTTCAGGAGATGCCTTCAGGGAGCAGCCTCACTACAGAGCACTTGCAGGGGGGAAGGCACAGGGTGTCTGGGTGGCGAGGACAGGGGCCCAGAGCCCTGCTGCCATGCCAGCATCTGAAGCAGAACTGTCTGCCCTGAAAATTCAGGATAGACCAAGACTTCGTCTTCTGAAGAAAAATTTGCCTGAGTAACAGAAGCAAAGGAGGCTGGAGCTCTCAGGAGTCCTCTTCGCATCTGGCCATCCTACCTTAGGGTCTGAGACAAACCCTTTCCTGGCAGCCCTTCACCCTGGATTCTTAAGAAGAGTTCCAGCGAGACACCTACTCCCCCTCTCTGCAGGGGCACCCCTCCTCCTTCTCCTGACATGACTCTAAGCACCACTTGGAAGGAAACAGTTCAGCTGAGGCCTGCGTGACTAAAAGGAACCAGCCATGTGAAGATACTAGGGACAGAGTATTCTAAGAAGAAAGGCAAATGGGAAGGCCTGGAGGTGGGATGAGCTTGGATGCTGGAGAAACAAAGTGAGGGGCTGGGGGGCCTTATGGCCAGGGCCTAGGCAGAATTGAAGAGGAAGGCAGGGGCCAGATCCTGCTGGGACCACAGGGTGTACAGGCACTCACGCTACTCTCCATCTATTTCAACTCTGCCTTCCAGGCATGAGGTGGGATTATACTTCCTGGCTGTCTTGGGTGGGACTGTGGGGCCAGTTCTGGCCAATGGATTGTGACCAGACACGATCCATTGTGTCCGGGCTGAGCCATTGATGGCTGGTGGGTGTACCTCTGGAGTGGCTGCTGTCAGGCTGGGTCCTCAAGTGAGGGTGACCTGGAGTAGCAGACCAATGATGGACAAATGAGAAACAAACCTTTGTTGATTTGTTACTGAGATTTGGGGACTATTTGTTATGTCATCCCCTAATCTATCCTGACTCTTACATAAATCATTCCATTCTGGCTGAAGAGAGAGGGGCAAGAAGAGAAGTGAACAAAGCAGCCAAACTGAGCAGAAAAGACCCTTCCTTTCCTGTATCTCAAACCTCATCTCCCAAATTCAAATCCCAGAGTAGAAACTGTAGCAGGAGGAAAGATGAGGACATGGACATTGAAGTCAAACCTCCCAAGAACATATCTTAGCTACCCCAGTAGTCTATTGAATAAGGTTGGCCCTGAGCAATCAGGCACTACCTCTCCTTATGCCTCAACTACTGCATCTGCATAATGGGGATAATCATGTTTCTTTAATAGGGCTACGTGTGAGGATCAAGCCAAATTATAAATGTATGCAAGGATATAGTGGTGTCCAGCATACACTGTTTTTTTTTTTTTTTTTTTTTTTTTTGAGACTGAGTCTTGCTTTGTCACCCAGGCTGGAGTGCAATGGCATGATCTTGGCTCACTGCAACCTCCGCATCCCAGGTTAAAGCAATTCTCCCTGGTTCAGTCTCCTGAGTATCTGGGATTACAGGCGCCCACCACCACATCTGGCTCTGTGTGTGTGTGTGTGTGTGTGTGTGTGTGTGTTTAGTAGAAATGGGGTTTCACCATGTTGGCCAGGCTAGTCTCAAACCCCTGACCTCAAGTGATCCACCCACCTCAGACTCCCAAAGTGCTGGGATTACGGCGTGACCCACCACGCCCAGCCATCCCTTTAGACAGAGCATACACTATTATAATGCCATTTTATACTCCAGCCCTCAATCCTGCTCCTTCATCCTCAACCACCAGCCTCCAGTGCCCAATCCCAGTTCCTAATCATCTCCCTTATACCATGAGCCCCAAGGGCAGATCCTGCTGCTGACTCACCTCTCCCACCCACCTCTTTCCTTCAGATGCTGAAGAGGGGTGTCATGGTGCCAACAGGAGCAGCCTGGGCACACACTGCTCATACACACACACACACAGACATGTGAGCAGATGAGGCCCCGACACTGTGTACATTCAAACAGCCCCCAAAGCAGAGTTTCCAAACAAGAAGGTGGTGGACATTCTCCCCTGGGCTCATATGAAGTCTAAAAAATTAATTTTTACTAGTTAAAAATTTTAAATCACAATATTTCACATACGACGGCTTCTGTTGAAAATTTGGAAGATGGGGTTATACTGTGCCCCGGTCCCCTCCCCCGACAACTAGCACCTGGAGCAGAAGAGACAGCTGTCCCTTGAGATGGGATCCTTGTGCCCAGCGCTGCCCTTTGCCTCCCTGGCGATGGAGCCCAGCGTCTGTATGGTTGCCTCCAGAGCTTTAGCTGGTGTTTTTATAGTAGACTTAAGAGGAAAGCAAAACATTTTTCATAACCCTTCTCTATCAAAAGTAGGAAACAAAAGACAGACCGAGAGAGGGCCTCGTGTCTCAAGAAATATAGGAGAGCTCATATCTCTTTGTGGAAGCAAGACCATTCCTTATAGCGCCTAGCCTGCAGCGCCAATTTATATTATTTACCGGCCCGGTAGGCGTTTGAGTTTGCGACCCTGCCCTCACCCGTCTCATTCCCCTCCCGACCCAGACTAAGACCCTCTCTTTTTCCGATCACTCGCCGCAAGGCACACGGCGTGCGGCTGTCATTTTCTTTCTCCTTCAAGGCAGCCCTCTGTTTATTTTAGCCGGATTAGGGAATGGGGGTGGGGCGCAGGAGACTCCAGCAGCGGTCACTGCTGGAGGCTCCAGGAGATGACGTGACTTGCCCAAGGTCACAGAGCTAGAAGGTGAAGTCGCCTAGACCCTACCCCCGATTTCTCTAGCTGCCAAAGCCCAGCTCGTTCCTTCCCGCCCACGTCGCGGGAGCCGTGCGCTCTCGGGGCTGAAGCACCTCGTGCCCAGTCGGGTGCTCTGCGCCCAAAGGTTGTTTTCCTTCGGCGAACTGCGCCGAGGGGTTAGGGAAACCTTGGGTCATGGTGGGAGGCGCGCCCCTGGAATCCACCAGGCTGCGAGACTGGGATTGCGGAAGTCCCCGAGTCTGGCCTGCCAGCTCTGGTGGCCACCTCTGCGCGCGGGCCGGGGCCCCGGCGCTCTCCCGCAGTCCCCTAACCAAGCCACGGGCTGGCAGCATACCGCGGCGCCCGGACAGCCCCGGAGCGCGGCCGCGAGGAAGGGGCGGGGAAGAAGACTGCAGCGGAACCTGCCCGGGGCACCCCTGCCCTGGGCGGCTCTCCGCAGGCTGGCGCTGCGCCGGGGTCGCCGCAGCCCCGGGCCCCTCCCGGGCCACCTGTGAGCAGACTGGCGAGCCTGCGAGAGCCCGGATCCGGAGCACCGATCCACTCCGGGTTTCAGACCCCTGTCCCTGGAGACCGCGCGGGGCGGAGGGAGGCCTCCACGCCCACCACCCCAAGCCCCTCCCTGGGGGAGCCTCAGGCATCGCCCAGAGGGATTCCCGGTGCTGGGGGTGGCCCGCGCGCGCGGCGCGGGGCGGCCCGGCCCCTCCTTCCCTCACCCGCCCCTCCCAGCCGCCGCCCCGCTCCGTCGCTCCAGTCCGGGTTTTGCGGCGCCCACCGGCCGGCTCTCCGGCTGCGGGCTCCGCCGCGCGGCTGGCTCGGTGCGCGGCGCGGCTGGCGCTGCGCTCCGCCCCGGCTGCATTGCTGCGCTCCCGTGCCCAGGGGAGCCACGCGCCGCGTGCGCCCCGCAGCCGGCAGCCCGGAGGCAGCGCAGTCCGCTGGCATGGGCCCCGGGGGCGCCCCGAGCTGGGGCTCCGGGCCGAGGCGCTGAAAGCCGCCCTCCCGCCCGCGGGGCCCCGCGCCCGGCCCGCCCGCCCGCGGCCATGGCCGTCCGGCCCGGCCTGTGGCCAGCGCTCCTGGGCATAGTCCTCGCCGCCTGGCTCCGCGGCTCGGGTGAGTCACGCCGCGCGCGCTCTGGGGAGGTTTGCGGGGGACCGTGCGCGTGAACGCTCGCTACTCTTGGGGGGGTCCCTGACCCGCGCTGCCAGACTCGGCTAGGAGCCCCCGGAGGCCAAACTTTGCGAGGCGGGACGCAGGGGCCTCTCCTTGCTGCTGCGCAGCTTCCCCGCGCTCTCTCCCGGAAGCCTGGGTTCTGCCAAGTCCAGGAGCAGCTGTCAGCGCACGGGGCTGGCGAGTGTAGACACCCCACGCCTCCGGGTGGGGGAAGTTTGCTGGTTGCCTGGGCCCGGAGCAGGGCTGGGGGTTTTGATCAACCCCAGGGAGACTGACTTTCAGGATTCGAAGATTAGAGGGTTTTGATCCTATCCCAGTGCCCAGAATATAGGGGGTGCGGGGAGCGGTTAAGATACCTCTTCCCGGTAGCATCTGCCCTAAACAGCCACTCACAATCTCCCAGCTTGGCACCTGGCCTCTGCCCACGTCCAGAACACAGTGTCCTCCTCTGTCCCCGCCACACACGCTCGCACACGCACACACTCAGGCGTGGAGGCGCATACACCAGCCCCCAGTCCTTGCAGCCAGCACAGTCAAAGCGCCGCGGTCCGGATGGCCGGGGCTGTGGCTCCTGGTCTCCCTGGTGCTGGGGGCCAGAGTTGTGTGGGGTTGGTCCGCCAGCTTCCCCTTCTTCCTTAAACTCCATAGCCTTTCTTGGTCCCTGCATGCCCCATTGGTCACCCTAACCCGCTGCTAACTCAGCCCTCACCCCACCTCGTTCCCTTGGGAGGGAGTTTGGGGGGAGGAAGTTCCCCTGCATCCTTTGTCTGCTCTCCCTGAGCCTTCACCTAGGCTGAGCTGTGGGGGCCTCCTGATCTCTGCCCGCCAATGCACTTAGCTGAGCTAAGCTTATGTGTCTGTGGTCGGGGGGAGGGGGGACAGGTGCCATTTGTGTGGTCAAGGGGGCTTGAGGCTTACCTGGCAATTCTCGATTCTTGCTGCCCCTAGAACCTGGGCGGTGACTCCCCAGCCTGGCCAGGCCACTGCTTATAACAGGAGTGTTGGAAGGGAGCATTGGGGTTTCTGAGCTGCCAAGCCAGATTGATCAGAGATCAGTGAGTGAGAGCTCAGGGACCAGCCTGATGATTGAGGCTAATGGCTGTTTCCTCAAAGGGTGTCTCTGCACAGCGCATCCTGCACCCACCACTGCCTGTCCGCCCGCCCCATCCTGCCTCCTCAGTACCCCCTCTACTCCATCCCACCCCCTCTATCTCCCTTCTCCATCAGCACCCCTCTTCTTCCCCAGGGCCTCTCCTTCTAATCCTGACCACGCTGAGAGGCTGAACTGTTGGGTGTGTGTCCGTGTCCCACACATGTGTGTGTTAGGGGCGTGTGTGCAGCTCTCCAGATGAGCACTCGGGGTTCAGGTTGCACCGTTGTCCATGATGAGGTGGGGGTATTAGTGCCCTACACACAGGTGAGGTGTTGCCCGACACCCAGTAGGTGCCCTGGAAATGTTTTCTGAGTTGATGCATGTGATGGCTGGGTGGTCATAGCTGCATGTCGCCCACGTGAGCACGTGTGAAGGCTCTGGGTTGACATGTGTGCCCGGGTGACGAAGGGGGTTGGCATAGTCTGTGCAGCATTGGTATGTGTGCCCTGATGAATGTGTGTGATGGCCAGCATGCCGCACGTGTGTGACGGCTGTGGGCAGTTGCACAGGTGAGCGTGTACAGATAAGGGGGCAAAGGTACCGGTGAATCAGGGCCCCGCAGCCTGGAGCAGGGGGTTGCCACATGGACTCCTCAGGAGGCTGTGGGGTGGGGAAACTGCATCCCTCGTTGGCAGGGCATCTGTTCAGGCCTGGCCCAAGGTTGCCTAGGGAGTTGGCAGGTGGGCACAGGTGCTGCAGGGGCTGAAGCAGAGCCTGCCCCCAGGCATCAACTCTGCCCGTGGGCCTGCGGGAGGAGCTGCTGAAGGCCATGGGAAGGGGGGGCTGGCCCTACTTCTTTGGGACTCCCTTCCCCCGTGCCCCACAGGCACGGGGCACATGTGGATGCCCAGGCAGGCTGGCCCTGTGGTGACCCCGGCTCCTCCCGCGCTGCCTTTTGCCTCTGTGGCAACAGCCTCCAGTGAAAAATGTGTCTGTGAGCCGCTGAAGGAGGGATGGCCAGTGGGCAGCAGGGGGCGCCGGGGGCCAGCGTGACCCTCTGCAGCCGCCTGCTCCCCAGGCCACCCGCCCACTCTCTGTTGTTGGACATCACACAAAAGCCTGTCCCTTCATCATGCTCGCACCTGCAGGCCCTCTCTGTGCCCATGCACGCAAGCACCCATCTGTCTCACAGGATTTTCCCTCTCAAACCCCGTCACACGCAGCTGGCATGCACACTCCCACCCTGCCCCTGTGGTCTCCCTGTCACCTAGACCTCTGCAGTCCTGAGCAGGAGGGTTCTTGGGAGCTGGCTCCCTTCAAGATGGGGCTGAGGGGTGCCATGCTCTGGCACTGCCACATTGCCTAACCTGACCCCAACCATCTAGCCTTGCTCCTCCTTCTCGGACCCCTATCCCCATACTTAGGGCTGACCTAGGACCCGTCTGTCCACCCCCACACCTGGGAGAATGCAGCTAGCTAAGGGGGTCTTAATCCTCCAGGGCTAGGAGATACCCTGTTCCTGCTCACCCTGCCTTGTGGGTGGGGTGGCCTGGGCTTTGGGGTCCCTAGGTCCCCCCAGGGGAGAGCTGGTCCTCTTGTTGCTTGCCTGCTCCCCACTTGCCTGTGTTGGGAGGGGCTTCTCTCAGGAACCAGGGATAGGCATTGATCCAGGTACCAAGCCCACAACCAAAAGTCACAGCTCTGGTTCCCAGGAGCAGCCAACTTTGGCCTCAGCCAGGGGCCAGAGAGCCCCTGTCCTCACAACCTTTCTTCCTGCCTATGCTGTTCTGGGCCCAGACCTGCAGGCTGGAGCTCTGGGGCTTCAGAAGACGGGAGCCTGCCCTGAGCTTGGGGTGGGGCTCCCGTGCTCTAGTGCTGGGCCTAGCTGCCACTTGGGAACCTGTGTGTCCACGCACATGCATGTGGTGCCTCCTGTTCTAGGCCACCCCTCTCCTGATGCCCCCTCTTCCCCAGGGCCCTGTCATCTCTTCCTCCTATTCTCCCAGCCTGGGGCTGGATGCCTTAGAGTCTCCCTTGGTTCTCCCTTCTCTTTCACGCTTCACATCTAATATGTCACCAAGTCCAAGTCCTCCAGCTCAGGCCTCCTTGTGACATTGTTCATGTCCCTCGACTTCTTTGTCTTCCTCCACTCCTTTCTCCCTCACCTGGACCACTGCAGCAACCACCACCACCCATCCCCCTCGGGTCTCCTCCACTCAGACTAAGGCATCCCCTGGCATCCAGGCTGGAAATCTACCAGAAAGCTTTTGGTGACTCCCAGTGCCTGCAGGTCAGTCCAAACCTTGAGCCCTCTTGGGCCCTTAGAAAAATACCTTCCTCCCTCGTCATCACCACATCAGCTCTGGGCTGGTCTATCTGGAGGTCGGGGGCCCTCCCTGGCTCTGATTGCTGGTGGGGTGGGCACCCCCAGGCAAGCTCTGGCTTCCAGACTGTAACTCCCTTGCCTTGCAAAGCCTCGTGCCACTGACCCTGCCAGCATGCTCCCCACCCAACACCCCAACGTTGGTTCTGTCCAGACCGGGGACACACCCCTTTACTGCCGCCAGTCCCTGTACTGTGAGGCCTGCAGCTTCAGTCCAGCCCCTCCCAACGGCCTCCCACCTCCTCCGCTGCAAAGGGGCCCTGGCATACTGATGTGCTTTGGGTGGGCTAAAGAAAGACTGAGGCACTGAGTCCTCAGCCCTGGGGCAGCTGCCAGAAGCCTCTGACCTGGACCGCTGCCTTCTCCTCCAGTGCCTCCCTCAGGTATTGCCATTGTTTATGGCGCGATGACCCTGTTCTCTGCCCCAACTTTCTCCGAGTCACTGCCAACCAGGTGCTGTTTCTCTTCATTTCCTCGTTTTGAGTTTGGGTTCTCTGTTCAGGCAGGGAGGGCTGCTATTGCTGGGGACAGGGAGAGATGTTTGCTCTGCCCCTCTCAGCAACCACCCCATCCCTGTCCCTGAACACAGACTGCCGTACTCCAGGGAGGCTGGAAAGGGCCTCCTGTCCAGGGTGGAAACCAGGAAAACTAGGCCCCATCATGGAGTGGGGAGTGCTGTACCCCAGCCACACGTATGGACAGCAAACCAGCTCGCATTGGTACATGCTTGTAGGCCACTCACACAAGTTGTATGCCCATATCTGTTGAGTAGGAACCCCCATCCCCACCCTGGCATGGATTTTCCCAGAGTGAATGTCTTCTTGAGCAAATAGTGTCATTCACAGAGTCACGTCATGACGTGGGCTGCTCTGCACAGCTCCTACGTGGGGTGGGACTCCTGGTTCCTGAAGCTGAGCCCCAGGGCCCAACCACGCTCAGACAGGAGCTCAGCTTCCTGCAATCAGTTCTACCAGCCCACCCCTTCGTTCCTCGTCTGCTCCTGTGGGAGTGGCATTGAAGGGTCCTCCTGCCTTCTGGAGAGTCTCACCCCATATTCTCGCCAGGTGGAACAGAAAGGACAGGGACTTAGGAGGCAGTCAGGGCCAACTTCCAACTCAAGCCTTGTGTCCTTAGACAAGCAACTTGCAGTCCCCAGCCTGTTTCCACATTGATAGAACGGGTCATGCTTGCTTTCTGGGGTTGTAGTAACAGATTGATGGGCAATGTGGAGAGGGCACTCAGGATGAACTCTGACACCCAGTAGGTGCCATAGCTTGTCTGTCTCCTTCGTCTGTGTTCCCTTGCATTTTCGGGGGGGGGGGTGGCGTGAGTTAGGACACAGGTGGGGACTTAAGCCACGTCAGGGCCTGAGCCCAGACACAGGAGAAAAATGAGTCTCAGTGTGAGCTGTTTCATTTCCCTCTGCCCCAGGCCCAGGCAGTGGCCTCTTCTGGTTGGAAGAAGTGCCCCCGCTCCCCCGCCATCTCTACATACACCACCCACTGCAGGGGCTTGGACCTGGTTCAGACGTCGGTGCTTCCAGTGCACAAGGGGCAGCTGTTTGGAGGTTCTGAAGATGAAGAGTTGGGTTCAGCTTGTCATGCAACTGTGTGTTGATGATCATCTCTGACTCTCAGGACATGGCACAGAGTGGGGCAGGAGCCCTGAACAGAACTAAATTCTAGTCCTCTCTTCTATTTGATTGCTGTGTGATCTTAGACAAATCATTTAACCTCTCTGGGCTGTTTGCCTCTCTGTATACTAAAGGGTGTAAACCCAATGATGCCTGTATTGGAGCCTGGGGTGGACTCTGCACTCAGCAGCAGGCTCCCCCAGGAACTGCTCACACCTGCCCAGCACCTGCCACAGACATCAGCTGCCCTGGCAGGGGCTGTCTGCATTGCTGGAGAGCCAGGTGGCTGCTGGGGCAGAGCCAAAAGTGGCTGTGAGGCAGAGCTGGGGACTGTGAGTCCCAACCCCTAGGCCAGGAATTGAGGGCCCACTTCTGTTGGCAAATACCTTCTATGTCAGAAACAGGCCTTCTCAGGGCACCCAGAAGGTCAGGGTCCCAGTGCCCAAGGCCCACCCCTTTCCTGGGCACTGGTGTCAGGTGTGACAGGCAGCTTCAGACCCCAGGGGCCCAGAACCCAGGCACATGGAGAAGGTAGTGAAACAGGTGAGTTGGCAAGCTCTGTAGCTGGGTTTGGACCAGTACTAGGGTGAGGCTGGGCAGGTGCCTAGGCACAAAGGTAGGGCCAGCCCCCAAAAGTGAACCCCTCCTGGCCCTGCATCCAGCTCCTCCCTGCCCGGCTTCAGTTTCCTTGTCTGAACAACGTACTCAAAAGAACCCACCTCCTAGGTTTTTGTGCAGATTAGGCAGGCTGAAGCCTGTCAGTGCTGGCACATAGTGGGCACTCAATACATGTTAACAATTGATGACATGGCAGAGGGCACTGTTCAGCCCTCTCCTTCGGGAAGTGGGGGAGTCCTTGGCTGAATTTGTGGAAGATGGTGCGGCTGGGGAACCAGCGGGGAGGCAAAAGGCCTGGGGTGAGATTCCCATTCTGGGCTGGGGGCAGGCCTGGCCTCCTTTCTGTTTCTTGTCATGCCGAGGGCAGGTGGTCCTTGACTGGCCCTCCCAGCCCTGTTTGAGGTGGGAGAGGGGGAGCCGCACAGACCTCTGGGAGGTCTGAGTGGCAGCTGCTCAGCCCCAGAGAAACTGGAGAAGGGGAAGTTTTAGGTACTATTTTGATGGGGGAGGGGCCCTGAGGCCCCTGCTTCTGTGCTGTGGTGGGAGCGCCAAGGGCCAGTGTCACCCTGACTGGTGGGGCCCCCAGAGCCGGGCCTCTCCCACACTGGGATATCAGAGCTGTGTCCGTCTGGAAGGCTCAGGGTCACCTTGAGCTCCAGGCAAATATGTAGCTGAGATGGGGAAGGGGTGTGGGGGAAGACCGGGGGAGTCTATCTAGATTGACAGCACCTGAAGGGCCTTGGGGAGGGAGGTCCGGACCCTGCGTCCCACCTCTGCCCTAGGTGTCCCCAGCCAGGGCGGCAGGTGGAACTCCCGTGCCCCAGGCCAGCAGGTCCAGTGGAGAGGCTGCGGGGTTCTGGGGGAGTACTCCCTGAGTTAGACTCTACCCCTCCTAATCGGGGCAGGGACCAAGTGGAGCCGAGGGGCCAGTGGTCTTTCCCAGGTCTGCATCTTTCCAGCACCGCCCCCCACCTCGCCCACCCCCGCCAAAACAAATGTGCCCGTCACTGGCGGGTAGCAGCCCCTCCTCAGCGTGTGCCTCGGGCCTCGGCAGCCCCGGCCCCGCTGTCTAGGTGGCTTGGTACGCGGGGGCCCTCAGGCCGGCGGATCTGCGGGGCACGTGAGCGGCCGTGGGGCGCGGGAGCCCGAGCCCACGGCAGCCGGGGGCCGAGGGCCTTTGCCATTCGCCGCGGCGCCCGTCGGGCGGGGCTGCGGGAAGCTCGCGCCCAGGGGCGTCCAGGCCGGGGGTGGGTGCCGTGGGGCCGCCGGGCGCGGGGTAATTAACGCGCTGCAAACTCTGGCGGCCAAGCCGGGAAGGGGCGGGATCCCTCCGCCCGCCAGCCCGCCCGCGGCCGCCCGCCGGATTAGCGGCTCTTTGTTCGGGGCCTGTTAACAAGTTCCTGGCTGAGCGCTCGGCTGCCGCCCGGGGAGCGGGCGTCCAGCCTCCGGGCACAGCCGCGCGGCCGCCTCCACCCCGCCTCGGTGCTCTAGCCCAGCTGCGGCCCCTGCCCTTGCCCGCCCTTCCCGGGCCCCCTGAGAAGTGGGTGGGCGCAGGGCTTGTCAGGCGATCTTGTGCCTGGGGCTTCCGAAGACCCCAGGCTGATATCGCTGCGAAAGGGAGGAGAACGTCCCCATAACCCGAGCACCTCCTGCAGGCCAGGGCTTCCGATGCACCGGTGTCGCCATTCCCGTTTTACAGATGAGGTCGAGCACCGACTTGCCCCAGGTCCCGGCTGTCCTCTGCAGGCTGGGGCTCCACTCCAGCCCCAGACACCCAAATGCATTCTCCTTCTGCTAAGTAGAGGCTGTGTGGCAGGAAGAGGAGGAGCCCCTGGGGGTTATAGATTGTTATGTTTTTTATTCTTAATTAACTTGATGATGGTAGTAATCATGCCATTGCTGGGCTCCGCCTACATCATCTGATCAGAATCTCAGGACAACCCACAGGTGGGTGAGGTTAGCCCGGTGCATCAGATGAGGACACATATCAGGGGAGGTCACACCACGGGAAGCGGCAGAGCTGGGACCTTACTGGGCAGCTACTGCTCTGCCCGATCTCCCCCACCACACTCCACACCCACCTTGTGGGCTCTCCTGTGTGGCTGTTTACTGCCAGGGCCTCTCTGTTTTCCTATGGACTTGATGGGAGAAAGTCCGGAGACCCTGATTCTCTGTGTGGCCTCGAGTGACCTCCCTCACAGCCTGGAGCCCATTCCCCATCGCCATGCTGCCTCCTGACCCCAACCTAGTGTGCTTCCAGCCTGAGAACGGCTGTCCAGGCCACCAGACGTTGATTATTAACTTCCTCTGGTGGTGTTGGCTTTCCTCACCCGTAGCCCTGAGCTTTAAGCCAAAGGGACTTGCCCGGACCACACATCTTCAGGCGACTGGGACTGTTCAAAACCACTTTCTTATAATGAAGGGGACTCTTTCCCAGTAAGCTCCCCAAATGGTTCTGGGCCCTTCCTTCTGGGGCCGCACAGGATGGAGGAACCCTTTCAGTTATTTAAGACAAGGCTCTCACCTGGCCACATCTGCCCCTTTCCTGGCCAGCCCTCCCCAGCCCTCTCAGCTGCTCCTCACCCAAGCCGGAATCCCAACCCCCCACATCTTTGTTACCTGCCTCTGGGTGGCGGCCCAGTTGTCACAGCCTCCTCAGCCCTGGGAGGTCACCACAATGCCCTAGCTTGAAGTGACATAGGACACTAAGTGGATATGTTGCAAATATTGGAACCCAACTCACACTGGCTTAAGAAAAAAAAAAGTAAGAAGGAGACTATAATGGCACATGGAACTGAACTCAGGGTGGCTATGGCTTCAGGCATGGTTGTACCCCGGGAGAACGGCATGGCCAAGATCCTTGCCTCATCTCTGCACTTGGGGATTTGGCGCCACTCTCCAATAGCCTCTTCCCTCTATCCCAAGGTGGCTGCCAGGAGCTCCTGGGACTACATCTTTACAGGCCCAGGCCCAGGCCCAGGCCTGCCAGGGGTGGGGGAGAAGAGCACATCTCTTCCCTCCACCATCCAACAAATGTCCAAGTCTTCCATCATTGGTCTACCTCCAGTGCCCTGCCCAGTGTGTGAGCCAATCACCACAGCCAGGGGTATGATTATGCAGATTAGGTTGGGCTGGAGCCACAGAGGCCATTGTCCTGTGTTTACCCAGGCTATGTGCTGCTCCTCTCAGCTTCTTGTCCACCAGGAAGGGTGGGCACAATCATCCTCAGATGTCATCAACACGTTTTGCCAGGTATTAAATGAGCATACTGAATAGCACCAAGCACAGCCTGTGGCTCAGAAGCAAAGCAGGATCTGGATCAATACTATTTTGTTGGCAGCATTAGAAAACAAGGCTGGCCAGGCCAGGCGCGGTGGCTCACGCTTATAATCCCAGCACTTTGGGAGGCTGAGGCGGGCGGATCACGAGGTCAGGAGATCGAGACCATCCTGGCTAACACGATGAAACCCCGTCTCTACTAAAAATACAAAACAATTAGCCAGGTGTGGTGGCAGGCACCTGTAGTCCCAGCTACTCAGAAGGCTGAGGCAGGAGAATGGCATGGATCTGGGAGACGGAGCTTGCAGTGAGCCAAGATTGCTCCACTGCACTCCAGCCTGGGCTACAGAGTGAGAAAGGAAGGAAGGGAGGGAGGGAAGAAAAAAGAGGCCAGGCGCGGTGGCTCAAGCCTGTAATCCCAGCACTTTGGGAGGCCGAGATGGCCGGATCACGAGGTCAGGTGATCGAGACCATCCTGGCTAACACGGTGAAAACCATGTCTCTACTAAAAATACAAAAAATTAGCCGGGCGTGGTGGCGGGCGCCTGTAGTCCCAGCTACTAAGGAGACTGAGGCAGGAGAATGGCATGAACCCAGGAGGCAGAGCTTGCAGTGAGCTGAGATCATGCCACTGCACTCCAGCCTGGGCTACAGAGCGAGACTCCATCTCAAAAAAAAAAAAAAAAAGAAAGAAAGAAAAAAGAGAAAAAAGAAAACAAGGCTGGCCATTCAACAGGTTTTGCCTCCCCTTCATTGTGCTGTCATCTGCTCATATATCTGCATTTAGCCATCTAAGATATTTTATGAGGTGCCTGGCTAGAATCCAGACATGCTGTGTTTCTACTAGTCCATCCTTAATCTACCGTGGGACAGTAACCCCATAATAAGGGAAGCTGGTCTGGTGTGACTGGTCCATGGGGATCCCAGCAGGCCTCTCACGGTCCCTCCTTCCTTCGGTCCTCTGCAGCTCATTGAGAACAGTGCCTAGAGTTTGCATAAGGCTCACTGGGCTGTGGCTACTCCAGTGGATGTTTCTTAGGTTTTGTATCTGGTCCAGCTTCCATTCTAGTCTTAGTGGGGTGTTTTGGGGGCCGCTTTATTCCAGCCGTGGGGCCCAGGTGAGCTAGGTAAGTATTTCTCTTGGCCTGGTTCTTTTCCAGCTACAGAGCCTGCTATTTAAGCCTCTGTTCCTTCTCTTAACAACCCAGTCTTCTGCCAGTACTTCTTCTTTCCTAAATTTGTGAGAATTGTTTTTTTCTTGCTAACCTTCAAAGAACCCTAAGTGATATATTCACCAAACCAAACTTTCTTCCTTATGACGACTAGACTACAGCTCCTGCCCCACAGCTGCCCCCATGCCACTTTCTCAGAGATCAGCAGCAGGGCTCAGCTCTTCCGGGCTCCCTCCTCCAAGCCCCGCCCCTGCCCTGTGTTTCTCTGGCATTGCCCACGAGCCTCACGCCGCTGCACCTGTGCTCCGCTTCCCAGCGTGTTTCCTCCATCCATGCCTCTCACCTGTGGCTTGTCCTTGGTTTCGGGCCATCTTTCTATACTGAGCGTGTCTGGTCAGAGTCTGAGCCTACCTACCTGGATATCTTGTAGTTGCCCTGGCACTTTTCTAGGGACCTTCCTCCTCCAGTTCCTTCAGGATCACACAATGAGAGATCCATTTTTGATACCCACTTGGTCTTCTCAAGACCTCTTTCCTTTCAGATCCCTGGCTCCACTGGAGGCCCATCTTGAGTGTGAATTCCTGAAGCCCACCACCCAAATGCCAGTTCGCCTTCTGAGAGTGATCAGCATTCTGCCTCCCCCCGTGACAGCGTGGTGTCCTGTTGAATGGTTAACAATTGGCTCTTCAGGCAGGCTGGGGGACTAATTTGCCAATTTCCATGGTGTAAATACTCCCACCACGGCCTATTTCAAGCTACCGATGTGATGTCAACTGACTTGCAAAATTCTAGAAATTGTAGTGATTGGCTGTCCTGAGCCAGGACGAGCTGGCTCCATACACCACTGCTCCTGACCAGGGTCACTCCCAGCCCTCTGAAATGACCACAGGCAAGGAGTGGACAAAGGCATCTCAGGCCTTCCCCTGCAGGACCAATTGACTTCGCAGGCCAGAAGGGGCAGCTTCCCTCCTGGACTTTAGACTCTGGTGGGTCGAAAGGTAGAGAGTCAGCTAGGACCTGGGAGGACTGTGCTTGAGAGCCAGGGCTCTGATGTGGATTGGAATCCTAAACTGGGTGAACTTGGGCAGGTTATTTAAGCTCTCTGTGACTCAGTTTGCTCACCTGGAAAATGCGGACAATGAAAGGTTCCTACCTCATAGGGCTGCAAGGAATAAACGCGTCATTCCATGTGGCGCACACCACCTGATGCCGGCTCACAGTAAATGCTCTGCAGGTGTGAGCTGTGTGGCCTGCGGGGCGGGGGATGCTCACTTTTGGCCCCTCTCTGTGACACGCCCTTGAAGTGTTGGTGTGGAGCAGGATCTTCGGTTGATAAAACTGGCAGCAGCGTGCGTCAAGGGCAGGGCCTGCAGGCCCGGAATCTTGGGAAGGTGCTCATTCTTGGATAATGAGCATTCATGAGGGGGCCTGAGAAGGAAGACTGGCATGGTGGTGAGTCACCAGAGTGACTTGGCTGAGTAGGACTTCTGACACCTGAGAGCCGAGATGTGTCTCCAGGACATGCAGAGCACAGAGGTGGCAGAGGCCACAGCCACATTGGAGAGCCCAGACAGGCCCAGCAAGGACAGCCCACCTGCTGGCCTCAGGCCAACCTGTGACTTCAGAGCTGGTCCCTGGGCACCCCTTGCCTCTGCCCTAGAGTTCTGGGAGCCCTGAGGCCAGAACAGGAGAGGGACTCAGGCTGGGACCTTGGCATGTGGTGGAATTTGGCCGGACAATGAGGGGAGGAGGAGGAGTGGATGGGCAATGCCAGTGGCAGCATGTGTACAGGGCAGTCGGGAGGCGTGCAGCCCCGCTGGAGCAGACGGTGCCTGTGGGATGCCAGCAAGCGACAGGGCTGTGACCACATCTCTGAGCCGGGGAGTGACAGGCAGTGAGCAGTGTTTAAGGAAGATTAATCTGGCAGCCCATGGAGGATGGATGGGAGCAGGGAGAGGCTGGAGGCAAGGAGACCAGCCGGGAGGCTGCTGCGGTCATCCAGGCAAGAAATGACGAGGCGTCCCTCCCTGGTGGCAGGCAGGCGGCAGGGATGGAGTAAGAGAGATGGATGTGGGAGACGCTGCAAAGGGGGAAATGTCGCATCTGGATGCTGCATGTGGGGGGGCGAGGGAGGGGGAGGAGGCAAACATGATTCAGAGCTCTCAAGCCTGGGGAAGTGATGTCAGAAACAGAAAATAGATGGGGAGCTGGGCTGGGGGAGAAGCTGAAAGAGCAAGAGGTTCCACCCAGGGAGCTCCACCCTGCCAGGCTATGTGTAGAGTGTGGACAGGGCGCTTGGGTCACAAGCAACAGAAACTGGCTGTGGTCACGTGAAGCCAAGGGAGCGGAACAGCCTTGTCGGGTCAGGCAGGCACTGGGGGTGAAGAGCAGACTTAAAAGCCAGCCGTGGCCCAGAAGGGACGTCCAACAGGTCCTGGTGGTGTGGGGCCATCCTGTTTCCTTTAGAGCACTGAAAGCCGTCCAGGGAAAGGTGGATTTACTCGGTTCTGTGAAGCCCTCCAGGGTAGGTCAGGACCAGCAGGGAGAGATACAGGGAGGCTTAGGGAGACCCTCCCAGCAAGCAGAGGCACGGAGGTCTGGGTGCAATGAGAGCCTCCACAGGGGGGCTGCTGGAAACGGGCTCTATGGGACAGTCAGGGAGACCGTGGACAGGGGCAGGTGGCCTTAGCGAGGCTTGGTGGGAAAAGAGAAAGGATGGCTGGGCACTAACTTGGACTCCCCTCAGGTCCACCCTACTTGGTCTTGAGAAGTTTCTTACCCTTTGGGAACTGGGCTTTCTGGAGGGATGGCTCCATCTCGAGGGGTTGGTAGTTTCTCTGCCGCCCATTGTTTTGACTGCTGAAATACTTTCTCAGGGCACAGCACCTCCACCTTCCTTTGGCGACCTCCCGCCATGGAGCCCTGGTGGGACGGTCAGTTATGGGGGCCCAGCCTCTCCTTAGGGAAAGGACCTGCCCCAGCTGGCAAATGGTTCCGAAGATCCTGGGCACATGATTGGGCCAGGCTGGCCACATGGCCTGAGTTGAGCCAGTCAGGATCCTTCCCAGGGCTTCTCTGGCCTGGAGGCGGAGGTGCAACCCTGATACCTCCCGGGTTGGCCGCAGTGTTGATGCAGGTTCCGACGCTGGCCCAGGGCTAGTTCCCCCTCGTGTGGAAAGCAGCTGTGGGGTGGAGGCGGGTGAGGCCAGTGCACAGGGAGATCAGGGACAAGCGGAAGGACGAGGCTGTCCCAGTGGCCCCGAGACCCTGAGGCTCTGGTCCCTGCAGCTTTTCTCAGTCCTGTGAGCTGCTCTTAACAGCCTTCCTGGCCCTAGATCCAAGAACTTCCCGCTTTAACAGCCGTGTGAGTTGGGTTTCTGTGTCCTGCACCTGAAAGGGGCCTGGCCCAGGATCTCAGGAGAAAGATGATGATGTGGGCAAAGCGCCCACCCAGAGGTAGCCAGGTGGCAGCAGGCAGGGCATTGAGCCCCCACACGGCAGATAGAACATTCTAAAAAAAGAGAGAGAGAGAGAGAGATAATTCACATAAAAATCCAAATGTCAGGCTTCTCTCGAAAAAGCAAAAGATCTGGGCTGGGCCCAGCGAGCCCATTTTCCTGGGTGGCTGAAGCTGGAACCTGGATGCCACTTTGGCAGATGAGCACCCCCAGTGCTAGGTGCCCCCATGCCCATGCACAACCAGTGCCTCTGTACCCCTGCCCTCTGCACCCCAGCACCTGTGCCCCCCACTACCTGTGCACCCCCAGCACCTGTGCACCTCCACCACCTGTGTACTACCTGCCCTGTGCACCCCCACCACCTGTGTACCCCCTGCCCTATGCACTCCCACCACCTGTGCACCCCCACCACCTGTG
>NC_045437.1:113661535-113770761 GCF_002776525.5 Piliocolobus tephrosceles | reverse complement strand
TGTGTGTGTGTGTGCCTGTGTGTGTGTCCTGCAATGATGTGCACATCCTAAGTATTCTGGGGTGTAGGTCTCCTGTGTAAGTGTCTTAACAGATTCATCTGGAATTTGAAGCCACTGTTTTCTCATTGATAAAGAGCTGACAAAGAAAGGAAACAAAAGGCCTGGATGAATAAACAGTCTTCTGGATAGAGAAATGGAAGATGTGAGCTCAGGCAAGAATTGGGGCTAATCTTTTTTTAACATTTAAATAAAAGATCTGAAGAAGATGTGTATAGTGAAATCACCAAGTTTGCAGTTAAATGGAAACTCTCCTGGATGGCCTGGATGGCAGTGAAATGCCGAACTGGTGAGGGATGAGCTTTAGGAAGATGTTATCTTGAAAGGCAGTGAGCTGGACAGAGAATGGCCGGCAGGCTTTAGTTTGGGGAGAATGATGTGGACGGTGTCTGGGTGAAGGCAGCTTTCCTAAGGCAGGGCCCAGGAGGGCAACAGCAGGCTGGGCATGCTGGGGAGGGGAGATTGCAGCAAGCCATAGGTGTTCCCTTCTCCCAACAGGTGAGTGAGGGATACCTGCACCCAACACTCCGGCATGCTTGTGGTTACACCTCCTTAGGGGAGCCCCAGCCGAGAGGGGGCAGAACCTGATTCTATTACAGACTTACGTGATCTGCATAATTCATTTCCCTCGATTTGCACATCTGTGAAATGGAAGTAGTGATCCCTGGGGGCCTGCTCCACAGGATAGCGACGGCAACTGAGATCTCACAGAGACGACAGTGTGTAGGCACCTGTAAAGTTCAGTGCCAGGTGAGTGGTTACACAGAGAGTTGCAATGAGAAGGGAGCTGCCATAGAAAATCAGACCGGCCCGCCTGGGACAGCCTCAGTCAGAGAGAGGCCGAGAGGGAGTGTCGCGGAGATCTAGGAAACCAGAAAGGACTCGGAGAAGGGAGCTTGGGCTCCTTCACTACGCCCCAGCCTGGCAGAGCGAACTCCTCCCCCTGCCCCCAGCAAAGCTCAGGAGAGGTACGTTTAAAACCAATCACAGGAAATCCTGCTGCACTCAGCAGGGAATAAACTTTGAAAATCGTTTCCCCTAGAGGTGATACAAGCTGGAAATATAAATTGCTTCCAGAAAGGTTTAGATAAGTTCATGGATGGCAGAGCCAAAGTAGTTCTTGGGCAAAATTAGAATGTTAGGAGGCATCTTCCTCTCTGATGTCAGAGGAAGTCCCTGCCAGAGCCAGCGCACAGGCCAGACAGAACAACCTGATACCCCGTCTCTGTGTATGTGTGAGTCTGCATTTGGGAACAACTTGTCCCTGTCTGACGAGGGTGCCTTCCCTCTCACCAGCCTCACTGTGCCGTGAAATTGCCTTTCCTCCCTCCCTAGTCCCTCACTCCCATAGCCCCCTTAAACTCCATGCCGTGGGGTTCCCCAGCCCCACTCCCAGACCTCACTCTCACAGTGCCAACTTCTATCTCCAGCTTGCCCCTGCCATCTCACCTGCCATCACAGAACAGCCACCCCTCCTTCTGTGTACTGTCTTCTAGCACAGCCACCTTGCCTGGCAGTGCCCATGAATCGGTGAGGACAGGAGCCTCTTGCCAGGCCCTCCAGTGAACGCTGTTGGCTGGCAGTCTCTCTCTCCGGCTGACTGCCCAGAGCCCATCTCTGCCTGGCTGCTTCTCCCAGGGCCCCTAGCAGAGGCTGGCTGAATAGGGGCTGAGGTATGAGCCCTTCAGGGACCCACACCCTGGAGAACTTGGGTACCCAAGGCCAGACCGCTATCCACACCAGGGATAGGGTCACCGTCGGGAAATAGGCACGCTTGGGTGTGTGCCAGGTTATCTGACTCGTGCAGAAAGTCTTCAGGGAATGGGATTAGCAAGGGAGGTAAGGTTATGGAGTATGCTTTCCCGCCGCTGTTCCTAAGATGCCTTGGGCCCTTTCCAAACTGCCATGGATGGGCTGTGTAGCTAGCTGGGAACTCTGTTTTAGCACCACAGATAGTGGTCCTGGACGTGGCACGCTTTCAGCACCGTGGACAGCCCCAGACGCTCCACAGAGGCTGTGCCTCTCCGGACAAAGATTCCTAACCTCTGCTAGCTCCTGGTGGAGGTCCCCACCACCACGTCTAGAGACCTCTAGAGAATTCATTTATCCATCTGCAAAGATTAACTGAGCACATATACATCCAGTCACTGTTGTGCAAGAATACACTACTGAACGGAATAGTCAAAAACTTGCCCTTCGGGGCCTCCATTCTTTGTGGTGGAGACTCCCACCCCATCGGCTTCCGTTGAAATTCCCAGAACTCATTTCAGGCCTGCAGAATCATGAAGAGTGAACTATTTATTATTTCTTGCAAACCTGATTCTACTGATTAACTCTGGGGGGAAGGAGCTGGAGTGGTGAGAAGTCAGAATTGGCGAGGCCTAATTCAGATGGTATTTAAGGATTTTAGGAAGCCACTCCCCTGCTGAAAAGCCTGTGATGGTTCCCCAATGCCTATAGATATAAGTATAGTTCCCCAACCTGTCATTCAAGTCCCGTGGTAAAATCTTCCTGATCTATCTTGCCAGTCTTGTCTTCTTACCTCTCCTGTTTCCTTCATTGCAGCCAAACTGGATTCTCAGTTAACAATCTTTTGGTTGCAGTTTGAAAGAAAACTTGACTCACACAGACTTAAACACATTTACTAAGTGGATGTTATTGACTTGCAACTGAAAATCCCAAAGGTACAGCTGACTTCGGGCAAAGCCTGATGCGCTGGCTCAGACACCACCACTCTGGAGCTACCCTGGCTCGCTGTTCCACTCTGTCTTCCCTGGTGTTGGCCATATCCGCTGCTTCCCCAGGGCATCCCCTAACGTCTCCACACTCTCCCTGTCTTGGTACTGGGATGACTGCAGCAGCACAGCCCTCACATCCTCACCCCACACCTTCCAGGGGAAAGAAAAGCCCTGGGGAATGTCTCCTGGGACCTCGGTGGCTGGCCCACGTGCCCATCTCAAACCAATCACCAGAGCCAGGGCAGGAGATAGCATTGGTTTAAGCCAATCAGGGTCCATCCCTGAAGCTGGTAGAGGTCATTTCCACTCAAACCACATAGTTGAGTATGGAACAGGAGTGGATCTCCAAAGAAAATGGAGCTGTGATTTTGGGGAAAGGGGAGCCGGAGCTGGGAAAGCGGTCAGCAGGTGTCCAGTTTTGGAGTGTGTTCTCCTGCCTCTGTGCGTTTGCACCTGCAGGTCTCTGCCTGACATGCCCTCTCCTATCATCCCACCTACTGATGCCCTGTGCCACCTTCAAAGCCCCTCTCAAAGGCGACTGCCTCCCTGACCCCACTCCTGTCACTCCCATCACGCCCACCTTCTCTGACCCCTCACAGCACCTAGCACATGCTCTTTGTCCTGAGGAGATACTGAAGGGGATAAGTGAATTAGCTGGGGAGCAGGTAGGGGGGCCAAGGCCACTCAGCCACGAGCACATCGGAAGAAGATGAACTGAAAGCCAGGAAAGCTAGAGCCCTGTGGCAGCAAGATCCCTGATCCGCAGGATGAGGAGAGTGGACATGCCTCCCAGGGCCCATGTGCAGGAGCCTGGTGACGGATGGCTGCTGTCACGTTGGCTCAGTGGGGTGGGATAACAGCATCACAGAGCCCAGGCAGGCCAGGAGGGCCGCTGTCTGGGCAGTCCCAGGCTGTCCCTGGTGCCCAGGTCACATGGCCTAGGCTGTCTCCTGCCCTCACCCCTAGGAAAGGGTTGAATTTCCCTGCTTTGTGGGTAGGAGCCTTGCCCCTGAAACTGCCCTGACAGGGCCCGCCCGCAGCAGGAAGGCTGAGGATGTGCAGGGAGTGGGTGACCTGGCCTGAGTGGAGCACTCTGCGGAGGGCATGGGGGTCCTGGGAGAGCAGATGCTGGAAGCTAAGACAGAAGCAAGCAGCACCTGGACTCCTTTCCCTTTCCCACTGTGGCTTCCCCACCACCACCTCCTTTGTGTGTGTGTGTGTGTGTGTGTGTGTGTGTGTGTGTGTGTGTGTGTGTGTTGTTTTTGTTTGTTTGTTTGTTTGTTTGTTTGTTTGTTTTTTGAGTCAGAGTCTCACTCTGCCACCCAGGCTGGAATGCAGTGGTGCAATCTCAGCTCACTGCAGCCTCCACTTCCTGGGTTCAAGCGATTCTACTGCCTCAGCCTCGCTTGTGGTCCATGCTTGTGGTCTACTGCCTCAGCCTCCTGAGTAGCTGGGACCACAGCCACACTCGCCACCATGCCCTGCTCATTGTTGTATTTTTAGTAGAGACAGAGTTTCACCATCTTGGCCAGGCTAGTCTTGAACTCCTCACCTCAAGCAGTCAGCACACCTTGGCCTCCCAAAGTGATGGGATTACAGGCATGAGCCACGCGCCCGGCAACCTCCTTCTTAAAGTGTGAACCTTCTTCACGCCTTGCTGGCGATGGCCCAGGATGTGGGGACTAGGACGTGGTTGAGGAGAGCAGGGGCTTGTAAGGAACCCGCTGGAAGCCTGAGGGAGAGGAGACTGGAGCAGAGTGTCAGAGAGAGGAGAGAAGGAACTTTGAGGCGTGGGGCCCGCTGTGAGGGTGCAGGGACAGGCTGGGCTGTGAGGCGGGGGGGGAGCTGGGCGGCAGAGCCATTATTCATTCCCACCAGCCCGCAGCTTCCTAAATGAGATAACACTCGCATCAGCACTTTTCTCTTTTGTGCTCCTGTTTTAATAACACGTTGGGCTCCGCAAGGGAGTGACCACATCTCTATCTCTTCATCTCTTTCTCCCTCTGAGGGAACTCTCACCTTGTCTAGGATCCGCTGGTCCAGAGCAGAGCTCAGGGTGGCAGAGGGCTCGTGTGAAGGCCGGGGACTGTTCATCTGCAGATGTACTTCCCAGAGGAAGCAAGTGGGCAGGACAAAAGGGGACCTCTCCCCCACCCGGCCCAGGCGCCCCAGGTGCCCATCTTCTAACTCCACAACGAAGAGGACTTGCAAAGTCCAGGCCAACTTCAGAGAAGCCTCATTCTGCAGTGGGACAAACGGGACTAGACAACAGGGAGACCTGCCCCCATGAGCCCACACTGATAGCCCCGGAAAGGGCTTCTGTGCCACCCTGTCCCGCCTTTCTTATGGGTCCCCCCACAACCCTTGAGCAGCACAGAGAGCTGCTGGCAACGGGGTGGCCTAGCTGGTGCTTCCATTTGATCCCCAAACTCTGGGTGTCTGGGCAAAGGTTTCCCCACTGGAAAACCATCCACCTCCTTCACCCGAGAAGGGGGAGGAACCACTCAGCGCTGGATGGAGGCAGCGTGACTTGGTCATGCATCAAAAGCTGTGGCAGGCAATGAGAGTGTCAGAAACTGTTCTTATCTCTTCAGCTAAACTTGTAAGGTCAGGGGTCAGGACCACATGGTAATGATCACGAGCTAAAGTTGCAGGGGGCGCCAGATGTCTGTTCTAATTTATTTCCTTTGAGCCACAGAGCTGCTTGGTGACATAGGTGATTGTGGGTGCCATTTGCAGACAGAGCTGTGCCAGAGTGAGCCGGCCAGAGGTGAAGCGGGGACTCAGACTCGGCTCCCAGCTTCCAGATCAGAGCTGTGCCCGCCACCCCAGAGCCTCACCCCGGGCTGAGCCTAGAAGAGCTGTGAGCCGCAGCATAGCGGGGGGCTTGGGGCGCAGACTCTGGAGCCGGGCTGCCTGGCTGTCCCATGTGCAGCACTGTGGCTGTGGGCATGTAACTGATTGAACCTCTCTGAGCCTCAGCTTGTCACCTGTAAAATGGGAATCTTGGTAGCACCTAACTCGTAACGTCACTCTGAGGGTGAAGTGAGAAGTTCTCTATAAACGTACATAGCACAAACCGCAAAGAAAAAAGTTCCTATCAAATGAATCGTGTGCTTACCATATGCCCCAGCGATCCCTCTCTCTAGAGAAGTCCCACTCCCAAGAGAAGTTCAGATGTGTGTCCACCAAAGACCTGTCTGTGAAATCTCTTAGCAGATTTACTGAAAATCGTCAAAATCTCAATTCTGAAAAGAAGATATACAAACGGCCAACAATCATGAAAAACTGCTCAACATCACTGATGATCAGGGAAATGCAAGTCAAAACCACAGTGCGAGAGCGCCTTACTCCTGCAAGAATGGTCACAATCAAAAAATCAAAAAGCAGCAGATGCTGGCATGGACGTGGTGGTCAGGGAACACTTCCACACTGCTGATGGGAATGTAAACTAGCGCAGCCACTACAGAAAACAGTGTGGAGGTTCCTTAAACAGCTACCCTTTAATCCAGGGATCCCACTACTGGATAGCTACCCCGAGGAAAAGAAGTTACTATACACAAAAGATACTTGCACACACATGTTTATAGCAGCACATTTCACAATTGTACAATCGTGGAACCAACTCAAATGCCCACCAATCAACAAGTGGAGAAACTGTGATATATATATATATATACACACACACATACATACATATATATATATGGTGGACTACTACTCAGCCATAAAAAGGAATGAATTAACAGTATTTGCAGTGACCTGGATGAGATTGGAGACTATTATTCTAAGTGAAGTAACTCAGGAATGGAAAACTAAACATCGTATGTCCTCACTGATATGTGGGAGCTGAGCTATGATGATGCAAAGGCATCAGAATGATACAAGGGACTTCGGGGACTTGGGGAGAAGAGTGGGAAGGGGCGAGGGATAAAAGACTACAAATAGGGTACAGCATATACTACTGTACTGCATATACTGCATATGCATGTACAGCATATACTGGGGATGGGTGCACTAAAAATCTCACAGATCACCTCTAAATAACTTACTCATGTAACCAAATACCACCTGTACCCCAATAACTTATGGAAAAATAATTTCTTTTTTTTAAAAAAAAAAAAGGGCTAGGCGCTGTGGCTCATGCCTATAATCCCAACACTTTGGGAGGCCGAGGCAGGTGGATCACCTGAGGTCAGGAGTTTGAGACAACAAGCCTGGCCAACATGGCAAACCCTGTCTCTACTAAAAATACAAAAATTAGCCGGGTGTGGTGGCGGGCACCTGTAATCCCAGCTACTCGGGAGGCTGAGGCAGGAGAATCACTTGAACCCAGGAGGCGGTGGTTGCAGTGAGCCAAGATCACGCCACTGCACTCCAGCCTGGGCAGTAAGAGTGAAACTGTATCTCAAAAAAAGAAAAGAAAAGGAAAAGAAAATCATCAAAATCTGGAAACAGCCCAGGTGAGGGGACAGATGCTGCAGTCCGTCCACACGGTGGGACGCTGCCCAGCAGGGGAAGGACGCAGCTGCGGGTTCAAGCCACAGAGAGGGACTCTAAAGCACTGTGTTCCACGAAAGAAACCAGACACAAAGGACTCCATTCTCCGTGATTCCATTGCAATAACATTCTAGAAAGGGCAAAACTGTAGTGACAGAAAGCAGAAGGGATTGCTGCAAAGGGGCTGGCAGGAACTTTGGGGATGGAACTGCTCTGTGTCTTGGTGCTGGTGGTGGGGCTGGCGGGAACTCAGGGGATGGAACTGCTCTGTGTCTTGGTGCTGGTGGTGGATACATTTGTCCAAATTAATCAGGCTGTAGATTTAATGGGGATACATTTTATTTTATGCTTTAAAAAAAAAAACCAGATTTTTGAAAAACAGAACCGGGGTGTAATAAGTATGTAAGTGCTCGCTGCTCTTATTATTATTACTGTTACCATTATTATTATTCGCGGAAGATTCTCTGGACTGGTCGCTTATCATTTGTATCCCTAACCCACCGGGCTGTGCCCTGGAGCCCCCCTCTGCTCAGGCTGGCCGAGGAGGGCACCTCTCCTCCTTCTCGGCGGCTGGGCCCAGCCGTGGTGTGTGATGGGCCGTCTTGCCCAGCCCTGGCCCCTGGTGTCCTGACAGACATGCAGTGCGTGGGGAGGGCTCTCAGCTGCTCCCTGGAGTCTGCTTTCCTCCCTTTGATCGTGTGAGGCGCTCAGCGACACGTTAGCAAGAAAGATGCCACAAGAAATAAAGTTTGTTATGAATTATTCTACTTGGGGCTAATTATAGGCACAGAGGAGAGGATTATTTACAGAGACAGGAGGCAAGGGAGGGGGAGGAGGAGGAGGAGGAGGAGGGGCCCTGAGACATGGAAACCAGTGGAGGGCTGGTGAGGTTCAGCAAACAGGGCTTTTTGAATAAAAGCTATGACTAAACTCAGGTCCACGCTGACTGAAGCATCTCAGGGGACAGATGAGAGGCCCCAAGCCTTGCCTGATGCTCAGGACAGAGCTGGGGAGAACGCTCGCTCCTGGGAGACCATGGGCCACGGGAGTTCTCTTGGTGGGTGTGGCACAGCTAAGAAAGCCCCTCTGCTGGAGTCCCAGGTGGAGGTGGGCCCAGATCTGTGCAGGGCCCAGCCTCACTCTGTTCTCCTGGGCCTTCCTTGCGCCAAGGAAGGAGAGGCCAGGGGAGGTTTATGTCCGTCCACAGGGTCCCGGCTGAGCGAGAAGGGACACGGGATGATCTGAGCCGGCATGGGCGCCCACTGCGTACAGCAGGTTGGTGAGGGAAGGTCCAGTGGGGACTTAGCTGCACTGTGCCACACCGAAATGCACAGCCCACTGTGGCTCGGGGGAGCATGGGCTGGTGGGACCCTGGCTTCTGATTCTTCAACAGCAGGTGGGAAACCAGTGTTTCTGTGTAACTTCCTAGTCTTTAAATCAGCGGGGCTGTGGCCCAACCACTCACCCCAAGACTCCTCTCCACCCTCCAGCGCTGCCTGCAGTGCATGATGGAAGTCGGTCCTCGGTGCCAGCCACAGACCCTGCTCAGTGCTCGCGACAGACAGCAGCAGTTCCACACTTGGGTCTGCAGCAGGGTGGGCTGGTGGCTCGCAGCTTGCCGGAAGAGCCCCACCTTATCAGAGGGCAGTGGTCTTGGCCTCCCCTGAGAGTGAGCAGTAAGCCAAGGTTTCTCCAGTTATTTCTGCCTGGCTGCACCGCCATCTACTCACGCAACAACCAGGCAGGAAATGACAGAGGCGTCTTCTGCCCCCGCCCTGCCTCCCTCCCCTGCCAGGAGAGTCACCCTTCATGCCCTGCCCCGGGGATGTTTTTCACGGCCGTTCCCGTCTCCAGCAGCCTGTTCCAGGTCAGGCAGCTCCCTGTCCTCCTGTGACGATAGCCTCCACCACCCCCACGACAGAGCCCTCGCTCCAGAACTCTCTGATCCCCTCGTCTCTGCTCAAGTCTTTTGCCGCCCCTGCTTCCCCACGCTCAGTGTCCTGGCACGGATCCGAGCCTGTCTAATCCAGCCCATGCTGCCACCAGATAGGTCCTGCCTCATATGCTTTGCGTATGCTGTTCATCGGCCTGGAAGGCCCTTCCCTACCACCTCTTCTCGGCCCCCGCCTGTTCCCCGAGGCCCTGAGGCAGGGCGTATGCACTGCACCTGTGCTTGCTGGCTTCCCCTGTTGGACAGTGAGTGTCCCACAGACCCTCTGCAGCCCAGGGCTTGGGGCCTGGCACAGAGTAGGCTTTCCAGAAATGTCTGCATTCCCCCGTTCCGAAATCTGTACTGCGGTGAGCCAGGCACTGGTCCAGGTGGATGAGACCGACAGCCCCTCTGCTCCTGGAGCTTCCCCTCTAGTTCCATGCAGACAAACAACAAAGAGACATGTCCAGCAGGGCACCCACCAGGGTCACTAGGCACTACAGTGCAACAGGGCACTATTTAGATGGGGAGACAGAGAGGGCCTCCTCGGGGAGGTGCCACGAGCTGAATCCAGGTGATGCGGAGTGCACTGTGGCGTCAGTGAGAATAGCATTCTGAGCAGAGGGAACAGCAGATGCAAAGACCCTGAAGCAGGACTGAGCTCAGATCGCTGGGAGAACCAACGAACGGCTGGGTGCTGCATTGTGAAAGGGGCAGTGGCCGTGGCATCTGAAGTGACAGGAGAAAAGGAGGTAGAAGGGTCACATTCAGCAGGTTTCTGGCCACGTTGGTGACCATGCTATTTGCACAGGGAGCTGGTCATTTGTGGTAGCCACACAGGATGGCTGAGGCGAAATGTTCTGCTGTGGTGAGCCTGGAGGTCCTGATGAGGATGGAGGCAATTTCTGCCCTGAGGTCCTCGCTGGAGCCTGGCATTCTCCAGGAGAGAGGAGAGAGCAGAGCAGAGCACAAAGAAGGGAGGAGCCCTGGAGGCCGGGCCAAAAGGAGCATTGGAACCAGAGACAGAGGGGTCTTTTGGCAAATGGCTAGGCGGAGGTGGAAGCCAGACTGTAGGAGGTGGAGCCAGGAATGGGATTAAGGCGGGTCGGGGGAACTGAGTAGGGAAGGGAAAAGAGAAAAGAGACCCAGACCAGCAGGGACAAGAAAGCAAAGGAGTTTAATGAATGGCTTTCTTGGCCATGATGGGGGACAGGTGAGCATCCTTGGAGACTCCTGGACTATTGAGGCATCTTATACAGCTTGGTGACATCTCCTCCAGGAAGCCCTCCTGGATGCCCCAGATCGGGCCCCCCAGTTATGTGTTCATGCCATCAGCCCTTCTCTGACTGAACTCTAACTTTGGGCAGTAATCTTGGACTTACCACTTGGATGATGTCACCACCCTCTGCCTCCCACAAGTGGGCGGGCTCCAGAGAGGGGCCAGGACTGGTTTCGTGCTGCTTGGTGAATCTAAGCTGCCGCCCAGGACCTGGCCCACAGCCGGTGGTGGGAGAGACTGAGGACAGCAGGGACAGCAGCCACAGTCCTGGCGCGGAGGCCCGGAGGGAGCTGGGGCTGCTGGGTGGTGGATTGGCCCAGAAGGAGGTCATGCCGACCTTGAAGCCAGCCGGCCTGTGGGCTGCTCTGAGCGGCTGGAGCACATCTCAGCAGGGGCGGACGTGCTTGGGAGCAGGATGGACGCAGAGCCGTGCACATGCTCTGCCCTCCCAGAGCTTCCACGGGGAGCGTCCCTGCCATGCCTAGGAGAGAGCCGCACAGCCCCTTGCCGCCCTCCCATCCCCCTCTCATTCCATTTGTGCCGCTCCGATGGGTGCCCCGCTCCCGCGTGGGGACAGAGGAAAGTCTGCCTCGCCCCCCCGTTGGTTGAAGTCGGGCTCCGGCTGGTTCTCCGTGCCCGACTGCTGGAGCCAGGTCCTGGTGGTCTTCACTGATGAAAGGATGCTTGAATGAAAATGCCCCATTCCCATCCAGCTCGTGACTCAGGGATGGGCGTTTGGGAGAGAGACAGGGCTGGCCTCAGGGGCTGATGGGAGAGCCGGGCTTGGCGTTGTGCACACACATGTGGCCCGGCTGGCTGACCCCGCCCTCCCTCCAGGGCCTCCCTTCTAAGGGGACCCCTCCTGGGAACAGGCTGCTGAGGTGGGGGGCCCTCAGCATTCTCTGACTTTCCTCAGTTCATTAAGACCTGTAAATTTTCTCATTAATATACTTAAAGTTCGTTTTAAGGGGAACAAGCGCAGAGATAATTGATAATAAACCCTCAGTTAATGCCCTTGGTTTACTGTATGTAATTTATATCCACCGATAGCGTCTCTCACTCCCAATTACCCATTTAGCTGTGGTGATAACAGCAGTTCAATCAGACCGATCCCAACTTTTATATATTCCAGCCCGATAGCCATAAATACCCACACGGGGAGACTCGCGGGGCCCTCGGTATTTTTTTATTAAGATTTAAATATTCATGCAATTATTAGTGATTTATTAAGAGCTAATGACCCCTTCAAGAGACTCTAAATCTTCACCCAAAGAGGCCCTGGCCCTCCCCTCCCCCCTTGTCCCTCTTCCCCTTTGCCCTCCCCCGCCAAAACCAGAGAAATGGGCTGCCCTTCCACAGCCCAGATGGCATGGCAGCAGCGCCTGCGTTTCCATGGTGACAGCAGGCAGGTGGGGCGGAGGCCCAGGATGGAGGTCAGGCCCAGGGAGGGGCTGGGCTTCTTAAGGGCAGAGGCTCCTGCTGCCTTCCCACACCAGACCTGGGGGCAAGAGGAAGAGGAGGCACACAGCAGCCCCTCCAGGCCCCTGTTGATCAGCTGCCCAGCAGCCCCCACGCTGCGGCCTCCTCCAGGCTGGTTTCCTAGAGCACCCCTCCCTGCCTCATTTTGGCATTAGCACCACCCGCCCCCTCCCTACACCCAGATCCCTCTGCCTCTCAGCCTGGTCTGATATCCTTCAGAGACCCTTGAGGAGGGGGTACCCCAGCTTCTCTCTCCCCTGCTACCCCAAAGCACAAGAGGGTGGGTGTGCAGGGATCTGAGGCCCTGGGACTTGGCCCAGACAGGGCAGTGGCTCATCTGAGGCTGCACAGTGACGTTGAGGCCACCCCTGTCTCTTTCCTCCATGTTCCTCCAAGACCTTAGAGCACATTAAAGGGGCAGGAAAGATAATGAACAAATGAGGAAAACATGAAATCAATATCAGGAGAAAAAAGTACGGCTGCCATTAAGTGAAGTAAACAAGCTGGTAATTATTTGGACAGTTAGTAATTAAAACGGGGTGAGGGCTCATTACTGTCTCATCAGGGGTGTGATGGGAGCGGCCAGACACCCTATTCCCAGATGGAAGGTCACAGTGGGGCCCAGACTCCTTCTCGCCCAAAATTGGAGTAGGAAGGCGGGTGTCTCGGGGGTCTCCTCTCTGGCGTCCCCGGCCCAGACCTGCCTGTGCTGCTGGCTGCAGGAGGCTTCAGCTGGCTCGCCCAGGGGCAGGAGCTGAGGCTCAGACGATGGGCATACAAGGCGGGCAGCCACAGCCTGGGTCCTGCCCTTCTCGGAATTGCAGCTGCTCCCCTCTCAGCCTCTGGAAGGGACAGTGCCCTCAGACCTCAGCTGAGAGGACACCTGGCGCTAACAGGTACATCCTGCTACCCGCCCAGATACCTGGGGCAAGGGACAGCCGACCCCTCCGCGTCTGTCCAGGCCCAGGGGCCTTCTTTTGGGGGCTGTGATGAGGAGGATTCCCAGGAATGATGGGGTGCTGGCAAGACTAGGAAGGGCCGGGCAGAGACTGGGAGGGCACAGCAGGGACAGGGCTGGAGTGTGGGGCAGCGGGGATTCCCTTGCCTTGCTGTGACCCTGACTGGTAAAGTCGGAAGAGGCCTTGGACACTGTCCAGTCTGGCTTTGCCCTGCCGGCTTGTTTGCAGAGTGTTTAAAGTGTTTAAATTAGTTGTCAACATTTTTAAATGGGAGGTTTCACATAAAAATAGATTCCAGCTTCCCTTGAAAGAAAAAAAAATCGGTGCAGGGTGCAGTGGCTCACGCCTGTAATCCCAGCATTTTGGGAGGCCAAGGCAGGTGGATCACTTGAGGTTAGGAATTCAAGACCAGCCTGGCCAACATGGCAAAACCCCGTCTCTACTAAAAATACAAAAATTATCTGGGCTTTGTGGCATGCGCCCGTAATCCCAGCTACTTGGGAGGCTGAGGCAGGAAAAGCCCTTGAACCCGGGAAGTGGAGGTTGCAGTGAGCCAAGATCGCATCATTGCTCTCCAGCCTGAGCAACTGTCTCAAAAAATAAAACAATGGTGCACCTCTTGTCTAGCCTGCCCCCTTGGATGGACACCGTCACTGTCCACTTTTCCCGGCCCCACCCAGCCCCTGACGGCACTGAACTTGCCGCCTCTCACTCAGTCCGACTTCTCCTGAGGTCCAGAGGGGGTGTGGCTTGCCCAAGGCCACGTGGCCAGGTGGAGGCAGAGTGGGGGCTGGGGACTTAACCTCCTGATGCCCGACTGAGGGCTGTGCCCCAGCCCCCAGCAAGTACATACCCTGGGCCAGTTGCCAGCAGGGACAGAGATGACACCCTACTGTCTGCTCTTGGAGCTTGTGGCAAGTTGAGGAGACATTTCAACTCCGCCACCATTACTGGCCCCCGACTTGCCAGCCCCTGAGCTGGACACGGCTGAGAAGAGTTGGCTCCGACCTGCTGCGTGCGCTGGAGGGTGCACAGGTTGACAGCGGAGGCAGGTGCCCGCACAGCCAGCCCTGTGTCAGCAGGATCTTGGGAGGCTAAGGAACAAGCCGTGCAGCCCCATGTCCTCCAATCCCCGCCACGCCAGCCCAGAGGAGGCAAGATCTTTAATTTTGAATGAACAGGGCTCAGTGCATTGGTAGTAGGCGGGGTGCCCTGCAGGTTTAGGAGGAAATCGGGGTGTGAGCCCTAACTTTAGTACATGCCCCTGGCTGAGCTAGCTGCAGGGTGTGGGTTGGTGACCAGGGATGGGATGCTGTGTTAGTTGTGTGGGGGTGTCAGGAGGGCCACCTTTCCCTGTGGCCACTGGGAACCATTGCAGGGGTTTGAAGTGTGGGATCAGATTCTCTTTCTAGGAATAGCGAGGTTGAGGATGGCACTGAGCTAGGAGGTGGCCAAGGGAAGGCATACTCTGGGTGGTGGGGCCAAGGGTGGGGGCTGGATGAGTTAGGTGGCTATGAGGCAGGAGAGGAGGGAGGCTCCCTGGGAAGCGGGGGCCCTGCTGACTGTGAGAGGCAGAGGGAGAGTCAGGATGGCGCAGGCAGCGAGGGTGGGTGAGAAGCCTGGCTGGGAACCCCGGGGCAGGAGCTGGTGGGGGCCACAGAAGCAGGGCCTCAGGAGAGCGGAGCCCAGGGGACCGTTGGCAGCTTTGAGGAGCGGCTGCATATGCTGGCCTCTGCCGTCGCCTTGGGCTGGTGGGGCCCATGAGTGGGAGCTGGGTTAGTCCCTGGGTGACTGGGTTTTCCTGTGGGCCATCGTATGAGGAGGGGTCCAAGCGGGCTCATCTGCTGAGAATGGGAATCAAAGATTGGCTGGTGGCCTGTGGCTGCGGTCACCATCCTGGTGTGGGCAGTGGTGTATGTGCCCACGAATGTTAATGGACCGGGCTGCAGCAGGCATGATTCTGGAGGCTGTGCTCCCAGGACTTGCCAGTGCACCCAGGACTTCCCAGTGGGGTTGGGGTCCCTGGGCCACCCCATGGGAGCATGGATGTGGGTCCCTCTTGGGCTGCATTGGCCGGTGCCTAGCACGGTGCCAGGACACGTTGCCAGATGAATGCTCCTGGTTGAGAGCCCGGGGAACTGTAGCCAGCCTGCCTGGGCAGGAATCCATCGCTCTCGACTTACTGTGCCTCTCCATGCCTCAGTTTCTTCATTGGTAGTTCAAATTAGTTCCTTGCCTCTTAGAATTGTTGTGAGGGTTAAATGAGACTATCCTGTCAAGGTCACCGTGGTTGACATCGCTGTGACTGTGGGTGCTGTGACGGCTGTGGTTGTGGGCGTCTCCCACCAGCCAAGCGCAGGCGACGCTGTGACCTCCCAAGTGCCGCTGGGCTCTGGTCCCCACCTTGCACAACCTGAGCTGCTGCCACTCCTGGACCACCCCAGCCCCAGCTGTGGCTGGGCACACATTAAACCAGTGAGATATAAAATGCTGCCGTATCTTGGACAGGGTCTTTAATTAAATTAATTGCCAGCAACATTGTAAAAATGCTGATGGGGTCATAAACGGCGTAGGCAACGCTGTTCCTCATCCCCATACCGGGGCCACACGTGGGCTGGGGGCGGGGCTGGCCATGACGGGTTGCAGCCTCTGAGAGAGCTCTGTGCACCCTCTCAGGTGGCCCCAGGAGAGGGGAGGGGAGCATGGCGGCAGGAGGCGGTGAGGGAGGGGAATGTGCTCTTGGGAGGGGCTGCAGAGTGGCACTCCTAGTTGGGGCGGCTCCTGACTTCCCACCCTGGGCATCTGTGGAACAGATACACTATCCTTACTCGGCCTGTGGGTGTGCCTGGGGAAGAACCCGGATGGAAATGGGGAGGGTGCCTCCAGAGCTGGTGGGGGTGGGGGCATCCTCCAGCCTCCTGGCCACTTAGAGTTACCTCCGTCCGTGGGCAGTCGGACGATCTGCCCCAGCTCTGCCATGGTTGCTGTGTGTCCTTGAGCTGGTCCTTCCCCTCTCTGAGCCCATTTCCTCATTAGAAAGACAGAAGGCCCTACCCACCTGCCTCTGTCGTGTTCTCAGTACCCTGCCGGCCACCCTCCCTTGGCCTCTTGCCTTTCGGGGAGCTGTGCCAGGAATCTTTATGTCTCCCTCAGCCGGGGCAGGCACAGGCCTTGGCAGGGCTCAGAGCCTGCCTAGTGCCCCTAATGCTTCTGAGGCAGCTGGGCCAGCCACCTGCCTCTGCCAGGTGAGAGGTGAGGGAGGCTCACACACACTCACACACACCACACACGCAGAAACACACCACACAGAAACACACACATACCACACACAGAAACACACACACCACACACAGAAACACACACCACACACAGAAACACACACACCACACACAGAAACACATACATACACCACACAGAAACACACACATACCACACACAGAAACACACACACCACACACAGAAACACATACATACACCACACAGAAACACACACATACCACACACAGAAGCACACACCACACACAGAAACACACACACCACACACAGAAACACACACACACCACACACAGAAACACATACATACACCACACAGAAACACACACACCACACACAGAAACACACACATACCACACACAGAAGCACACACCACACACAGAAACACACACACCACACACAGAAGCACACATGTACACGCGTGCACGCGTGCGTGTACACACACACACACACTACAGCTATCAAAGCACAGGCGCCAGCCAAGGATTCCAAGGCAGGAAAGCACCTTCCTTCCCCAGTTTTCCCTGGGCCGTGTGACCACATAATTACCCTGGATTCCATTCTATTTAATTGCAGCTTATTAAATTCTAACCAGCCAATTATCAGCCACAATTACAGCTTAATTCAGGGACACAATAGCTATTTTATCGTTTGTTAATCAAATGCTTATTTAGACCTCAGCTTTATTAACTATTTCTCTGGCCTGAGGCGAGGCCCCTCGGCAGGAAGGGGCCCCTGGGTGGGGCCCCAGGAGCCCGTCCCCCCATCACAGAAACTCCAGGAGTTTCTGAGTTCCCTTTGCGAGTGGGTTCAGGAACTTAGCAATGGCAACAGTGTCACACTAAGTGTGGGAAGGCCCAAGCCAGTTCACTCTGCATTTGGGACGTCTTGGCTTAGCTCCTACCCAGTGCTAGGCCCTGTGCCTGGTGCTGGGACGGGTGGCAAGACAGATGTGATCTCTGCTGTTGTGACATGTTTTAGGGAAGAGTAACCAAGCACACAAACAAGATGACTTCAGATGGTGGCAGGTGTGAGGAGGAAAACAGACTGGGAAAGGGGAGGGGGAGGAAGAGCTCCTTCACACAGGCCAGGTCCTGGGTGATGGTGACTCTGCCAGAGCGGAGATAGGAGGGGTTAGAGCAGGCAGCTGTGGGAAGATCGGGGGCAGTGTGTGCGGGCAGGGCAAGTGCAAAGGCCCTACGGTGGGGTGAGTGCAGAGGGTTTGAGAACAGATACAGGAGCCCTGCCCCACGCCTGGCCCCGGCCATTTGGCTCAAGTCCTTGGTGGGTTGTACAACCTTAGGCAAGGCCTGAGCCTCACATTCCTTGTCTGTACAACCAGAGGCAGGAAGAAGGAGCCTGTGAGCAGTGGCCGGGGTGGAGGACATGCCTGGTCTGCAGCGGCTGGCAGGCAAGGGGCCAGGGGTGCCCCTGAGCAGCAGAGTCGTCCTCTGATCTGGGAGTGGTGCTGCCTCCGCCCTGCCTCACTTTGTTCTTTGTGGTTCAGCCTGTCTGCATGTCCTCCTCGTGATGCCCGTGTCTGTCCTTGTGACCAGGCCCCTGGAGCCCACTGGGGAAGAGGGTGACTTTCCTCCAATCTCGGGGAGGTGGCTGCTGCTTCAGTGACACCTTCATGCACACGTTACTATGGAAACCAGAGCACCGTGCATGCCTGTGTGTGAGCGTAGGTCGGGGGAGCAGCCCTCCCTTCTGAGGAGCACTGAGAGGGACTTTCATCCCCATCCGGTCACTTCCACGTCCAGCACCCTCCTAGACAGGAGACACTGCCCTCTCCCCACCTTCGTGCATTCACCACACACCGGGCATGGGCCCTGGGACCCTGGGCGCAGACCTGTCCCTGCCCTCCAGGGAGTCCTGTGCTATTGGGGGTGACTGCCTGGGAGACAGAGGATGGACGGAGGGATGGACCAAGGGGACTGGAAGCGGAAGAAGAGAAGCAAGTCCCGGGGTGGACTGCATTCCCGACCCACCTCATCCACTATTTGCCCGTTTCACAAATGAGAACCATGAGGCTCTAGAAATAGGCGGTTCGCACAAGGGGGCTGCAGTGGGGTCCAAGAAGGTCAGGGAAGCAGCTGGCAGGCTGTACAGAGGCTTTTTACGTTTTGACTTTGAAAGAATTCAGGGGCGTGCACCCCAGCTTGCTCTGGCTGGGTGGCACCCCATTGTTACCTCCAGGCAGGTTCATACCTGACTTGCTGCCTGGACCCTCATGGCTCTTACTGTGCCACCCAGATCTGTAGTCTCTGGTAGAGACTGGAACCCAGGTCACAGGACTTGCCACTCCCACCTTGCACTCCTCACCAGAGGTGCTGTCTCGCTGTCTCTCTGTCTCTCTCTCAGCAAGTGCAGAACGTGTCGCTGCTTATCAGAGCCTCCTAGTGAAGCTCCCTCTTCACAGAATTGTGTATGTTTAAAAAATAAAAACTCAGCCAGGCGTGGTGGCTCACGCCTGTAATCCCAGCACTTTGGGAGGCTGAGGTGGGCAGATCATGAGGTCAGGAGATCGAACCCATCCTGGCTAACACGGTGAAACCCCGTCTCTACTAAAAATACAAAAAATTAGCCAGGCGTGGTGGCAGGTGCCCGTCGTCCCAGCTACTCAGGAGGCTGAGGCAGGAGAATGGTGCGAACCCGGGAGGCGGAGCTTGCAGTGAGCCAAGATAGCGCCACTGCACTCCAGCCTGGGCGACAGAGCGAGACTCTATCTCAAAAATAAATAAATAAAAAATAAATAAATAAATAAATGTAAAAAATAAAAACTCATGCCGCCGTCTCAGGCCGCAGGGATGCAGGTGGCAGGGAGTGCTCAGCCCCACTCACCTGCGTGTCTGCAAGCCTGCCTGAGCCACACTGGGCTCCTGCACCCCCTGCCCCCTGCCACTGTGCCCAGTGGCTTCCTGACCCCTCTGCTTCCCCAGAGTCCAGCGCTGGCATTTGAAGAACCTGGTTCCCTTCCCGTTGAACTGATGGGTTCACTGGTTGACTGGAAGGTGAGCGGAGCTGGCTCCCAGCCAGATTTGAGTTTCCCTCCTCCACTTCTAGCCCTTCGTTCCTGGGCTCTTGTCCCATTACTGGGAATGATGTTCAACATTCATCCCGCAAAAACTCTCTGGCTGTGTGTCAGGCCCTGGCCAGGCTGTGGGGATGGGTGGCTCCTGCCCTCAAGGCCCTGACAATTTATATGGGAAGACACACGCAGAAATGGTGACAATATGATATTCTAGGCACAGGGTGACTTCAGTCAGGGACTGTGGGAGCTCGGACTGGGGTTAGGGCAGGCTTCCTGGAGGAGGGAGTGTTTGAGCAGGCCTTGAAGGACGCGTAGCGGTCACCCAGGCAGACAGCAGATGGGCAGGTGGACCAATGAGATAGAAAGATCCTGACTCCAACTGGCTTCAGCCAAAAAAAGGAATGTACTGGCTCATGCTCTGGGGATCCCGAGCTAGCCCTGCCTCCAGGCCCGTGGACCCTGAGGCCTCTGATGCTGGCAGGAGGAGCTGGCCTCTCCCTTGCACTGGTTGTCTCCACTCTTCACGCTGTTGCTTCAGACCTGTGAATAGCTTGCCTTTCCCCTCGGCCTCACCAGGGCCTACAATGCCTGAAGGACTGGCCCTTCCCTGTTGGGGCCCCCGTCAACTCCAGGGCTCCAAGCCCACGGCTCAAGCTCAGCACAGGGAGAGGGTCTCCCTTCCTAAAAGCCCAACAAAGATGCTGGAATCCCGTCTATTGGATGGGGCGCCCTGCAAGTCCTTCTGGGAACCACTGGTGGGGATGGGAGAGGGGGATTGTGCCCACCTGTGGGGCCAGAGATGGGGTCAGTCCCTGGACCACGTGGTCTGCATGGTAGGAGGAGTTGAGAGGAAGGCATTCTTGTGTTTTTTTTTTTTTTTTGTAGAGATGGGGTTTCACTGTGTTAGCCAGGATGGTCTCGATCTCCTGACCTCGTGATCCGCCCGTCTCGGCCTCCCAAAGTGCTGGGATTACAGGCGTGAGCCACCGCGCCCGGCCCGAGGAAGGCATTCTTTAAAGATAATCAGGCACTGTTAGCCAGAAAGTGAGAGGGAGGCAGAACCTGGGACAGAATGTGCAGAAGCCCTGAGAATTGCACATGGTGAAGACACTGCCGGGTGTGGAGGGATCCCTAGAGGCAAGGCCAGCAGGGCCTCAAATGCCAGCCAGAGGCACGAGTGGCACGTCACCCTGTGCCACTCCCCATGCCCGGACATCCGAGCACCTGTAGAGCAGGGACCCCAGGCCCTGGTAGACCTACTGGGGTCAAACCTCTGTGGGGAGGCTGCCCAGGGGCTCCCCAAGGCCTGCTGGGCACCAGCATCCAGGACTCAGTGGTGCAATGCTGGCTGCTGTGCCCCAGCCTCCACCTCTACCCCGTTTCACATCCAGAACAACTCTCAGGGAAGTAGAGGAAGGGGCTGCTGCCCTGGCCCCTGGCTGTGTTCCTCAACCACACCGTGTGGCCTGCGGGGCAGATGGCGCCCACCGCCAGGCCGCTGGGAGGATGGAAGGAATGGTAGCTGCCCTGGGGAAGTAGAACCCACCTCTCCCAGCTGAGTGAGACTGAGGGACGCCCTGCTCCACCCCTCCCCTGCCCCCAGGGATGGAGGCCTTGCTCAGCATATACGGGTTCATTAATAGCTTGATTAATCACACCTCATATTTTCTGGTGCTTTTAAAAATACATTTGAAAGCACTTTCAAACCCAACTTGGGCCTCAGATTCCAGGCGAGTCTTATCTCCCAGACTGCAGGTGAGGAAAAGGACTCAGCCTCTAAGAGCAGCACATGCCAGGGGGTGGCTGGGAGCAGCCTGGAGTGAGGGGCTGGCTTCTCCCTGGCCGCTGCTCCGCCTGTGGGCTGCTCTGCCCTCTCTCTGGGTCTCTCCACAGACCAGGAGTGAAGGGGCCACCCTGGGCAGATCTGAAACTCTAGTGGGAAAAAGCGGTGGTCATTCAGTCACACCACAAACGCTCCGTCAGCATCCTGGTCAGACCTGGGCTCCTGCCTCTGGGGTGTTTATGGTCTAACAAGGGAGGCGGGGTAGAAACTCACCCTGGTCCTGAAGTGGCATTAACCCAGATGGAGGCTCAGGGAATGGAGCGGGTGCTTGGGTGAGTGACAAAGAATGTGGATCCAGAAAGGCCTCCAGGAGGAGGCAACAACTTTGCTGACATTTCCCTGGTGGACCAGGTGGAGCAGGTTCACCACAGTCCACGCCACTGGATGCCCACAGCAGCCTCCCCACCTCCCCCCTGCCCAGTGCCACCCCTCCCCTTCCAATCCTCCCACAGGGGAAGCGCACCACGTGCCTCACATGACCCCCAAAGGCTTCCCATGGCCCTGGCAATGAAATCCCAACTTCTGACTCAACCCTAAAGGCCCTGGGGTCCAGCCCCTGCTTCCTCTCTGACCGAACGCATCTCGCCCTCACTCCCTCTGCCCAGGCCACACTGGCCTCCCCGCTATCCTCAAACAAGCCCTCCTGCCTTAGGGCCTCCCCCATTCCCTTTTCCAAGCACGCTCTGCAGCCTGGCCTTGGTGTTCAGGGCGCTGCTCAGATGGCACCTATCTGAGCCCCGCTCCCCCACTTCCTCGAGAGCCCTCTCACCCACCCCTTTCTGAAAGTCCGCCCCTTCCACCTTCTCCGTAACCTCATCTGTGTCTGCAGCACTTGGGTTTTCTTTTGCTTTGTTTCCCCAACTTGAAAGCTAGCTTCGGAGAGGGGGGCTGTGTTGTCTTCTTTGCACTGGATCCCGGTGCCTGGAACAGTTCCTGGCACACAGCAGGCGTTCAATAAGTATTTGTCAAAAGAATGAGTACGTTTCAGGTCATGGGAGAAGGTGGCATCCATCCCAGGCTCAGTTCCGTCCGAGGCTTCTTGCCCAGGGGTCTCTTGCCTCCCATTGTCACCGGCCGTGGGGCTTCATCTGCTTCCCTTTTTTTCTGTAGCTGCCACCCCCACTTAGCCCCCAGCCTCCCTACACACACGCGTGCACACACACACTTGTGCACACACACGCGCGCGCCACACACACGCACACACACGCCTTGCCCCTCCCCCTTGCTATTCCTGAGAAGATGTGGGGTGTAGGGGTTGTCCAGTTTGCTGCTCCCACCCTTGCCGAGCAGGGCACCAGCTCCAGCTCATGTGGGCAGCCAGTTCCCTCCTGAGAGAGGCAAGGCCAGCCAATGGGCCCCGGGGTTCACTGCGAATCGGGTTCCACTTAAGGGCTTGAGCTGTCCACCCAGCCCTGTCTGACCAAGTCTTGTAGTTCCTGGGGATCAAGTACCCTCAGGAATCTGCTAGTCGGTGAATGAGGTCTTCTAACTTAATCCAGGCAGCCGGGCCAGGTCACGCCCTGTGCCAGTGGGAAAGCTTTGACATGGCGGAAGGAGCCTCTGGAAAACTAGGGGTGAGTGGGGTTTGGGAAGTGGCAGGGCCTGTGAAGCTGGTGGGCCCGTACGTGCCTGCTCTCCTGCAGGCCCACGAGCCACTGCAACCAAGGCGTGTCCGCCCTGGCAGTGTTCTCGCACGCCTGTCCCTCCGTGGCCCCAGAGGCAGCAGTGGTAGGCACTCCACCCCGACTCCCCAGTTGCTAACGCCCGCATTAAGTAGCCTTGTGCTGCATGGCACGGACCGAGGATGCACAGTCTGGGGTGGGGACAAAGCCTGGGCCACCTGCCTGCTTCTCCTGTGACAACAGCTCCAGCACCAGCGAGGACGGGCCCTAGATGCAGAGAGGGTGAGACGGACGGCCTGTGTACTTTCCCAGGAGAGTTGAGGTGGGGAACCCTCTTTCCAGAGGAGGTGGCATTGGAGCTGAGCCCTGGAGAGAAGGTAGGAAAGCACTGGCCAAGAAGGAAGGAAGGGAGTTTCAGGCAGAGACCTGGAGGTGGGAAACTCCTGCCTTGGAGGGATCCATGGGTGTCTCTGCAGAGAAGGACTAGAGCACTAACTGGGGCCAGAACGTGAGGCTCAGTGATGTCAGTCAAAGGCACTTGGCCCCATTCTGAAACACCCATGGGAGCTAGATGAACAATGGAAATGGGAGAAACAGACCCGGGGTGAGGCATCAGGGAGTGGTGGGGACTACGGCAAACTAATCAGCTCTCAGGCCCTGTTAAAAGGATCCTAGGTCCTTTGGACTGAGCATGCACTGCCTGGCATTGTCTTTGGTTGACAAGTACATGGAAAGGGAAAGAAAACTCACGCTAGTAGCCTAGGATGTGCAGTGGGGGAGGCCAGAGGCTCGGCTGTGCCTTCATTCAGGTGAGAGCCCTGACTGGGACACCCAGGGGGACAGACAGATCTCAGGTACTGATGGCAAGAATAGAAGTCACACAGTGAGCTCGGGGGGCAGAGGCAGGGAATGCCAGCCCTGACTGCCCAGGAAGATTCCTGTAGCCCCGAGAGGACATCCAGTAGCACCCGAATTTACCCCACCCATGCCCTTGCTAGAGGGCATAGCTGCTAGTGCCTTTGCTAGAGGACATAGCTGCAGCCTGGAGGGTGCCCCCTGGGTCCACCGGATAAATGCCCCCTGGGGCCAGAGTGGTGTGACGGAGGCCCTGGAGAAGTGAGCTATGCCCCTTATTGGTCACAGTACATTTATTTTTCATTAGCAGTTAAATGCAGACATGAGGGATTGTGCTGGGTTCACTGGGCAGCTGGCGCGTGCAGTGCTTGGCGTGCTGATCGATAGGGAGGCTGCAGGGCTATGCACCCCCTCGCTGCCCCCACACGCCCAGCCAAGGACCCCTGCCCACCCAGCTCCCCTACCTGTTAAGGGACATGGCACAGGCCGGCCCAGAACCTGCCACTGGGGGGTCTTGGTGACACCTGCCTGCTTCTCAACACCTGCAAGGCTTGCTCTGGCATCCAGCTTGGCCTGTCCCCTGCACGGCCTAGGGTCCTCCCAAATGCTGCGGCTTGCTTACGTCCATGTCTAGAGCGACCCTTGGGCCGGCAGCACCCACCCCATACCCACACTCCAGGGTTCACACTCCCCAGCCTCCCAAGACCACCCCCTTCCATTCATTCTTCAGACCATGGGAGGACCATGTGGGAGCCCAACTCCGCCCTGCTCTCCCTGAGCAACCCCTGGGTCCCACTCCTGGGGCAGGGCTGGCCGGTGGCTGCCAAGTGACCATGGCGAGCACACAGGTGACTGTTCAGTTGATGACCGCAGTGTCTGAGCTGGAGGCTCTGGGGTAAGGGAGCCCCTCAGGCCTCAGGTTCCCATCTGTAAGGTGTCTAGGTCCCACCCCCCAGCATCACCTACATTCCCCCACTTCCCGAGCCTACGACAGACCCCAGCAGAGGTGGTTCAGGGCAGGGTGGGTCTGGTGACCTTAATTTTCACGAAGTGTGAACTGCAGGTGTGACTCGCTTATGATGAGGGCTTGGTGTCCATAACAGAGCTGCAGGAACATGCCGGGGGTGGTGGCTGGTGGGAGGGCACACAAGGAAGAAAGCCAAGCTGGGGAGAGGCTGGAGTCTGGCAGGCGGGCAGGAGGCAGTCAGGGAGGCTGGAGGGTGAGAGGAGAGGCAGGTGCCCAGGGAGGGCCAGTGACCCCGCAGCTGACAAACTGTCCAGCTATGTCCCAAATGCCCTCCGCACCCATCTGCCCCTGAGTTCACAAAGACACAGCTGTTGTGCCCCTCAGCTCAGCCAGCCTCCCTCTGCCATCTCTAAGGCACCTGCCAGTTCCATGCCTCAGTTTCCTTATTGGCTCTCACCCCTATGAGATTGCTGTGCAGATGACCGAGCTGAGGGGGTGCAGCACTTTGCTGTGGACCATGTAGAATCGTGGGGGTATTGACAGCAGCCATCGTTCCCTGGGCACTGTGCTGAGTGCCTCAAGCCTGTTTCATTTCATCCTCACAACAACCTTAAGAATTGGGCACCACGCCCCATTTTGCAGATGAGAAAACAGGTTCAGGGTGGGGTGGACCTGCCTGAAGTTGCAGAGGCTCCTGAGCCCTCAGTCCGAGCCTGCCCTCCAGGGCGCCTGCAGGAGCTGGTGCACACACCTCTCCCCGTGAAACCAGGGTCCTGGTGAAGGGCGGACTCCCACTGTGGGAAGAGGGTCCCTGTGCAAGCAGAAGCGAAAGGGGCAGTGGGCCAGGTATATGTGCCCCTCGGTGGGTAGGGTGGGCCCAGGCCTCCCGGGCTGAAGCCCTGGGTGGGTTTTGGACCACCTGTGGGGAGGGTGGAGGAGCCCAGAGGCCAACCATGTGAGGGGCCTGTGGCCTCCCCCACAGGCAGCTGTCACCTGCATTTCACAGACAGCAAGCTGCTTGCTCCCCAAGGTCACCACTAAGAGGAGCAGAATAGATGGTCTGGAAACCCAGGGTTTCCCTCTAGGCCCAGGGGCTGCAGTTGTGAGTGTGCATTGGTGGGGGGATCACTACAGCCCCAGGGGAGGCCAGGCTGGCTGAGGGCCTGTTCGAAGGGCAGCTGGGGGGTGTGGGAGCTGAGGGTGGCCCCCACCTCACCCTCTCAGGGAACCTGCTGGTTGAGCAGGGGTCAGACTACTCTGGGGGTTTTACCTCTGCCAATGCCTCAGAGCCAATTACCTGTGTAATTAGCAACAAATGACTTGTGGGATGGTTGTGGTTTTCGTTAAAATTAGAAGGAAACCCATATATTCAGGTCTCCTTGAAGGAGGTGGGTACCTCAGATTCCCAGACAGATTCCTGGCTCTCGCCTTGCCTATGCCCACCTGGCGTGTTGTTTCTGAGCACCTACAATGTGCAGGAGCAGGGATGGGGCCAACCAGGAAGCAGGGCCCCAGAGGTGGCCACTGGCCAGGGCTGCTCCTTCCCCGCCCCAGGCAGCCCACCTGCCTGGCCAGGGACCTTCCCACCTTGGCCTGCCTTGCCCTGGACCTCCCGGGCAGGGGCCTGCCTGGCCAGATCCCTGGACTTCGAGGAAGGCGGTCGCCAGGCCGCCTCGGTGCTGGGGCTCTGCCTGGGTCTCATTTCACCTCGCCACGGTCTTCAGGATGGCCTGGGCTGCTCCTTCCCCCCTTTTATAGAGGAGGACGTGGAGGCCCAGGTGGGGGATGTTCACTGGCCTGAGATTGCCCAGCTGGGACATGGCAGAGCCTGGACTTACTCTCTTCCCACCCGCCCCAACCCATGGTGGGATCATTTGCTGAGCCGCTGCCTCTGCCCTGCCCAGCCTGGCCCCTGCCTCACCTTCCCCCTCTACCCTGCTGCAGGTGCCCAGCAGAGTGCCACCGTGGCCAACCCAGTGCCTGGTGCAAACCCGGACCTACTTCCCCACTTCCTGGTGGAGCCCGAGGATGTGTACATCGTCAAGAACAAGCCGGTGCTGCTGGTGTGCAAGGCCGTGCCCGCCACGCAGATCTTCTTCAAGTGCAACGGGGAGTGGGTGCGCCAGGTGGACCATGTGATTGAGCGCAGCACGGACGGGAGCAGCGGTGAGCTGAGCCGGGGGCCTCCCCGGGCAGGGCCCATCCAGGGGGAGGCGAGTCTCGGCCAGGCCAGAGGAGCCTGCAGCTGCCCCCAGGATTTCCCACCTTGGACCCCGGAGGCCTTCCCCGGAGGCGACACCCCTCAGCAGTTTGGGGAGAAGGAACGGGAGAGAGTGGGTCCCTGATGGTCAAGGAGCTCCCAGACCTCAGGTTCAGCGATTGTTTACTTGTGCGTTGGTTCACTCCATCAGTCAGGCATTCACTCACGCCTCTCTGTGCGCACCCACTCCCGTGCCGGGGACACAGCAGCCCACCGCGGAGCCCAAGCCCCCACAGAGAGGCAGAGAGCGGTGACCTCTCAGCGAGAGGAGAGGCCCCTCAGCGGAGGTGATGTGTAAACTGAGAGAGGCCTAAGAACTGGTTAGGGAGCCAAGCAGGGGAAGTGCCTCCCAGGCAGGGGACACGGCCCAGGGAAGCCTGGAGGCAGACACCGGCGGGCCAGTGGGGTCAGCAGTGAGGGTGAGGGTGTGCAGGGGACCAAGGTGAGGCCACTGTCTTAGGGGATCTCGAGCTGCAAGCGGCATGGCCAGAGGTATATGTGATTCAGGGGCAGGGATGGGGACTGACGGGAGCGGCAGGTCCCGAGACACTGAGCGGAGGGAGCCAGACTCAGCTGGGGACACAGCGAGAGGGGTTCTAGGTGCAGTGAGCAGACCCAGGAAGCGCCTCTTCCATGAGACACAACATTCCCCACCTCCAGCCCTGGCCTTAAGCAGGCACTGGGGACGTGGGCAGACAGCCCACATGTCTGGGTTCCATGACTGCCCCAGAGAGGACTGGCAGAGGGAGAGGCAGGAGTGGACAACAGCCTCTCCTCCTCCCCCCCACTCCTCTCCTCCCTGTCCTCCTCCTCCTCCTCCTCCTCACTCATTAGAGCCTGTTTCAGTTTCCTCTCCCTTGGTGCTTTGTGGAGCACCCCACGCATAAGGACATCTCGGGGGTGGTCCTGAGCCCCCTCCCACCAAGGCCTCAGCCATCCTGAGACACATAGCACACATACCCTGTTGAGTCCTACAGCTCGTGTGGGACACACAGGCCATTGCCATGAGGTTCAAACCACAGTGCAGCTGGGACAGGCAGGTGTCACCCAGGACACTGATGCCAAGGACAGGCTGGGGACCTTGGGCCTAGAGAGATGGCCCAGGAAGGATTCCCAGAGCAGGAGGAACATCCAAGCTCAGGTCTCAAAACCGCCTGGAAAGGGCATCACCCAGGCCCGTAGACTGCAAGGTGCAGAGGCGCAGAACAGCCTGGAGTGGCCCGGGTATGGGGCGAGAGCGAGCCCCGGGGCAGGCAGCGGTGCCTGGGAGACTGCGCTAAGGGGCCCCTGGTGGCTGAGACACCAGAGTGTGTGTGAGACACCTGAGTGGGCTGCAGTCAGACTTGCACTGTAGGAGGACGATGCTGGGCACAGGGAGACTGGAGGAGGGCAAGACCCCGGCCAGGAAGAACAGTTTGGAAGCTCTGGCAGTGATCTGATGTGAGCTAAAGAGCCCTGGATTTAGGCAGCGCCATTTAGCCCCAGATTCAGCTTGTCGTTTTATAGTTGAGACTGAGGCCTTGGCTCTTACTCATCCAGAGCCCCGCTGGGGCTCCAAGCAGGCCTTCTCATCTGCAGCAGTCACACCCCGCCCTTCCGTAAGGGTCAGCACCGGCTGCCTCCCTCCCCCAAGTGTCATCTCAGCGCCCTGGCCTGACTGCAGCTTCTCACCTGCGGTCTTTGGGTGTTCGCTGAACACCTGCTCTGTGGCACACCTTGGGTTAGGTACTAGGAGTTACGCTCTCAGGGCAGTGATCCAGTTCCGCCTCCTACCCTCAGGAGGGAGATAGAGAGGGTTGGTGGCCAATGTAGCCCAACAGAACTCTGGGGACCAGCACCTCCCAGGACCAGAGCCTCTCCTGGCCCCAGCAGTGGTGCCAGAGGCCTCCCTGCCCAGCAGCACGGCCCACCTTGTCTTGGTGGGAGGGTCTGCAGGAGAACTGCAGGCAAGTGCCTCCCCTCCCTGGGCTCAGTTTCTTCATCTGTAAAATGGGGATGAGGAGACCGCCCCCATCCTGCCCCTTGCAGATTGGTTGGGGGAAGCCTCGAGATCTCACAGGCCCAGTCAGGACCCAGCACGGGGCCTTTCCTTTCTCCCCAGCGTCCCTTCAGCATAAGTTCTCCCACCGCTGTGGGAGGTCCCCCAGGGAAGCACAGCCAGAGAACTGCTCTCCTGCAGCCTGGAAGCTCCAGTCCAGCCCCCTGCTGTTCCCAGCACCCCCTTCCGGGCTCCTGTGCACACCCCTCTGTCTGAAACACCCTTGCCATCATGAGGGCTCAGATCCATGGACTGGCAGAACCCAGCACCTTGTCTGAATGAGCAGTCGCAGGCCCGGGCCAGCACACACACCGGGAGCCCCCGGCCCACACTCCCCGGCAGGCCCCTGTGGCCCTGTTCTCTTCCTGCGGGGCAGAGAAGCAAAGCTTGGGACACGTCCCACCCGTAACCACCAGGGTCCTCTTCTGCCCCGAGCATCCGACCTCAGGCCTCCCATGGCCAGAACCTCTGAATGTTCATTGATCTCATCGATTTCTCAGCCCAAAGCATCGAGTGCTTTGAGGTGAAGAGAAAGGCTTTCCTTACCCACAGACAGATACCACGGCAGTGGCGCCACACGGCAACACAGGCCAAAGATCCCCAAACTAGAAACATCCTGTGGTCAGACAGGTATGGCAGGGGTTGGAGGTCCACCCAGCTCTGCAGCCCATTCATTCGTGTGTGGGGCTGGGGGTGGCCGGGTGGACACCCAGGAGAGCACCTACTTCCCTCTCGTTTGCCCTCAGTCCTTATCCAGAAGGCCAGGGGACGGAGACCAAGGCCTGAAGTGCTAGAACCCAAACCTGCTGACACTAAAAAAGCCCGAAATTTGCAAAACCAAGCACTGGAGTCTGGTCTGGGAGTATAATTTATTCTGTGTTAAACAAACGGATTGGTTATTAGATTGTTTAGAAGCAGATTGCTGAGAAGGTGAGAACTGAAGTGCCAGCTTGGCCTCAGAGCCCCAGCCAGAAACCCTGGGCAGCCCGGGTTCACACACACACCCGCCCAGGCCCGCTGGCCTGGGGTCCCTCCCCAAGGCTGGCACCTGCTCACACTTACCGGGCAGGTGTAGACACAGCTGTACCCAGACACTGCTCCCAGGAACCAGGCTGCCTGGTGATCCACAAGAGGGGAGTGCACAGCCCCTCACATCAAAGGTGGGGGAGCGCCAGGTCTGCAGCCCCCGCCTCAGGCACTGCCCTCCAGGAGCTTGTGGGGCTGAAGGGCACGCCCACCAAGGCACTGCCTGGAGCTGGCACATTGAGGACACACTTGGCCCTCACTCATGCAAGTGAGAGGCAGGAGAGGAGGTGGCAGGACAGAAGGGGAGGGAAGACAAAGGGAAAGGAAAAGGGAGCGCTTCAATTTAGTGCCGTTCTCCCAAGCTGAGCCCACGGGCCATGGGTGAGGCTTCTGAGGAGGGCCAGGCTCCCCACAGCACCACGGGGGATGGAGGAACTATTAACAGACATGTCCACCCACGGGAGAAAAAGTACACAGTTCAGAACGTTCTGGAGGTCTCCCACCCTAACCCCCAAGGCAGAGAGGAAGAAGGGAGTGGAGGCCGGTTCCCAAATCTTCTTAGCAGATGCCCTCAGTCATCTTGAAAGACAGCTGGTGCCCAAGGCCCAAGGCCCCTCTCCTATAGGAGGACCCTGTGAGCCACCCCCTCGTTTTCAGCCTGCCCACCCCACCCCCTGAGAGTGTCCACACTGGGTGTCTTAGTGCCCGGAATGGAGGGAAGCAGCCCAGCTACCATGATCTCTCCAGAGGTGACAGCCCTGCCATCTCCTATGACAGCTGGCCAGCGACAGGAACAAAGGGATGGAAAAATCTGGACACATAGTGTGAGAGCCCAGAGACTTGTTGAGGAGGGTCTGGGAAGCGTCAGAGAAAGACATGTTAGAGAAATGAGGGAAACAGCCTCCCGGCCTGCGGCTCAGCTGGGCGGCCCACTCTTCCCGCAATGCAGCCCTAATTGAATTTCGCTGTTAACAATGGAAACACATTGGCTGCCGGCCTCTCTCTCCCTTTCTGATAAGCCAATGACCCGAGGGAAATTGGGGTCAGGAGGAGGAGAAATTGGAAACAAACAGTCCTTTCTCACTGCTGGGGATGCTGGTTTTGGCTACAGACGGGCAGGAGGAGGGTTGCTGCCCCCGCTCCTGAGTTGTTAGAGGGTCCTGAGCCTGCCTCAGTCCAGGTATGGCAGAAGGCGGGAGGCTGAGTCCAGCCTGGAGCGGAGTCCCCCCACCTCACCCTAGTTCTAGGCAGAGCGGGTCCTGGACCCCCAGCTCAGCTCCCCCTCTGCTGGCTGCCCTCTCACCCGCTTGCCAAGTTTCTCCCTAGTGCATAGGCACCCCAGCTTACCCTTTGGATGCACAGTCCCGGGTCCCCACAGCAAGTTACTTCCCTCTGCGCTTCTGTCCAAGGGAGTGGCTTAAGACAACATCCCCATCCCCGCACGTGGGAAACCCTAAGTCCCAGCGCATCCCAGGGTGCTAGCATCATACTACATAATCACTGCAATTATATTGTTAATAACTGGATCTATCTGCTAGCCGCTGAGGGAGGGGGCCAGATCCTTCCTCACCTCTTTTACCCCAGAGGTGCAGAGCTCAGCCTGTCTGCCCCACCTCTTCTGCCTGGAGTCTTTGGAGGCCAGACCCTCTGGCCCAAAGCTCTACGGCAGCCCCCTTTAGGGACATTTCTGTAAGTGACTCCAAGGAGTCAGGCCTCAGGTAACAAAGTATAATGAATGGAAGGTCTACCCAGCCTGCCCGGGGCCTTCAGGAGATAGAAATCAAGTGACTCTTGGGCCCCCCGGAGTTTCCTCCAGGCTGGGGGTTGCCTTCAAAGTCCACTCCCTTGCCAGGCAGCGAGAGTGGCTGAGGGTGGCGCGGAGACCCACACGCAGAGGCTCCGGGTGGCCCTGGGGCTCTGGCTACCTGCCCCTCCCTCCCCCAGGGCTGCCCACCATGGAGGTCCGCATTAATGTCTCAAGGCAGCAGGTGGAAAAGGTATTCGGGCTGGAGGAATACTGGTGCCAGTGCGTGGCGTGGAGCTCCTCGGGCACCACCAAGAGTCAGAAGGCCTACATCCGCATAGCCTGTGAGTCTAGGGCGGGGCCCTGGGGAGGGCGCATGGCGGGAGGATGTCACCAGGAGAGGGGACAGTAGGCTACCTGGAAGAAGGGGTCTGGTCAGAAAACACAGCCCTGCCTGGATGAGTGGAGAAAGTGCCTGTGGACACGGCCTAGCCACTTCATGTCCCCCTGTGCACCTGGCACTTCCTCTGCCATGTGCCATGGTCCCTGCAGGACAAGGGACGCAGCCAGCCAGTCTGAGCCTGTGCAAGGCCCTCAGGCAGGAGGACACCCTCATTCCTCTTCCAGATTTGCGCAAGAACTTTGAGCAGGAGCCACTGGCCAAGGAGGTATCCCTGGAGCAGGGCATCGTGCTGCCCTGCCGCCCACCGGAGGGCATCCCTCCAGCCGAGGTGAGGACTCCTCTAGTGCCCACTTCTAGACCTGGGCTCCTGCCTGGTCACTCTGGCAGGGGCCACTCCGGGCAGGGCTCGCATAGGCTGGCAGTACATGGCAGGGCCCCCTCTCCTAGGTGGAGTGGCTCCGGAACGAGGACCTGGTGGACCCATCCCTGGACCCCAATGTATACATCACTCGGGAGCACAGCCTGGTGGTGCGACAGGCCCGCCTTGCTGACACGGCCAACTACACCTGCGTGGCCAAGAACATTGTGGCACGTCGCCGCAGCACCTCCGCTGCCGTCATCGTCTACGGTGGGCCCCGGGGCTCCCCGGTCACAGGGAGAGGCACTGCGGTGACCCTGGGCAGTGACATGTGGCTGGTGGGGTGAAGAGAGGCCATGAGGCCAAGGCCAGGTGAACCAGATCGTGTCTGACTAGGCAGGATAAGCAAAGGGCTCTCTGTGACTGCTGGGGACCCAGGGGCATGTCTGGGCAAAGGTATGGGACAGGTTGGAGGTCCTGTGGGCAGCAGGCATTGTGCAAAAGGAGATGAGGGACAGGATGGGAATCTAGGAAAGGTGACAGACTGTCCCCACTCCTGAGTCTCCAGGGCGGGAATCAGAAGATGCACAGTCGGGGCACCCCCAGGAGCCGGCAGAGGGAGGGTGCAGGAGTCACCCCAGGAGAGGCTGGGGTCTGGGCTGCAGGAGCGCGTGAGCCACGGTTCAGCCTGGCTACCCCGAGTGCCCCCTGGGAGAAGGGAAGACTGGCACACTTGCTGCAGGGCCCGGGGGCCAGCAGGCACGAGCATGGCCTCCCCCAGGCCTTCTCTCCCAGCTCAGACGCAGCCCACCGGTATCCAGCTCACAGCCCCTCTGCCCTCACGCCCCGTCCCCTGGGCCAGTGTATCTGAGGACGCCCCCGCTCCCTGACCCCAGCCCTTCTCTGTCCGGCCAGTGAACGGTGGGTGGTCGACGTGGACCGAGTGGTCCGTCTGCAGCGCCAGCTGTGGGCGCGGCTGGCAGAAACGGAGCCGGAGCTGCACCAACCCGGCGCCTCTCAACGGGGGCGCTTTCTGTGAGGGGCAGAATGTCCAGAAAACAGCCTGCGCCACCCTGTGCCCAGGTACCAGCGGCCACTGCCTCCCGCATCGCTCCTCACCACGCCATCTCCGTGCCCTGGCTCCATCGCGCCCACCAACCTGCCCCCCCATGGCTCCATCCCACCCGCCTGCCACACAGGGCCAGGCTCAGTCTGAGGCGGGGATCGGGGTGCGGTGTATGGTTGGAGTCAGGGCTCGATCTGTGTCGTCTCAGGGCTCAACATAGGGTGTAAGTCACAGGGTGTGAGGTACAGTTTGACAGGGTCTAGGGCTCAGCCCGTGGCTGCAGAGTCCACTTGTCCCTGGGTTCAGAAGAGTCAACGTGTGACAAGAGAGCCCTCGCTGCCCCAGGGCCAGGACAGCCTCCCTGGTGTGGAGAGAGCCAAGCAGCCCCGGCGTCATCCGCGCCTCCCTGTCATTAGCATGCGTCATCAAGGCCAGCTGGACACTAGAGGGCGTGCATCGCGGGCCTGGCCCTGGCTTTGCCCCCAAATCCAGGCTGCCTTGCCCTGCCTGGTCTGGATGCCCAGAGGGGCCACACTGGCCGACTGCCGGGGCGGGCACCCAGGCTGACTGCACCGTCTCCTCTCTGCCTGTCTGTCTCTTGTCTAGTGGATGGCAGCTGGAGCCCGTGGAGCAAGTGGTCGGCCTGTGGGCTGGACTGCACCCACTGGCGGAGCCGTGAGTGCTCTGACCCAGCACCCCGCAACGGAGGGGAGGAGTGCCAGGGTGCCGACCTGGACACCCGCAACTGTACCACTGACCTCTGTGTACACTGTGAGTCCTCTCTGCCCTGAGGTCCTCTTCTGTTTGCCTGGATTGGCCCTGCCCAGCCCTGGGGAGGTGGGGGCTGAGGGAGCTATTCTCCTGCCAAAGGCTGTAGCCTCTCCAGGCTCAGGGCCCTCTGGGATCCCCCTCACCCTTAGCATACTGCACGTGGGCCCAGGCGCGCCCTGCCACCTCCCTTGCCTCCTAAGACATGCACAGATTTGAACCTTGACTTATGCGTACCCATTGCCCACACTCGCCCAAACACCACAGCTTCACATCTGCCTCATCCCCCAAGTGCACATACAGGTCCTGTGGGGACGCCGGGCTTGTGAGGGCTGTTAATTACAAAGCCATAACTAACAATTAAAGATCTCTGTTGGATTTTTTTTCCTCTAGAACATACCCTCCCCCATTCTTTCAATTAAAAACCTAATTATCTGTGTCAATTCCTTTCTGATGGACGTTTCTTCCATTTATGCAAAACTCTTCTAAAATCAATATAGCTTCCTCCAAGCAGTCAATCACCCCCTCCCCAAACCTGCCCCAGGCCTTGCGGAGGCAGACAGAGAGAAGGGCCCCCAAACCCCTGCTCCTGGACTAGGCACTGACCTGGAACCATGCAGGAGGTAGACCCCCTGCTCTGGGGATCCCAGGAGTTCACCCCCAGCCCAAGCTGCCCTTGTCCCAGAAGATCAGGCAGCAGGTTCAGCCTAGCAGCCAGGCACCAGGTCATCCACGCTGGGGAAGTAGCTCTTCCCCTCCTCTATCCTCCGGGCAGCAGACTCCGCCAGGATCTCAAGCCCGTGAGGGATGTGCTTTGCTCAGAGTCACACAGCACAGTAATGGCACATACAGGGCTGGGATGCACATGCACGGACCCCACGCACCCTGCCACGAGTGTCTGCTCCCTAGCTAGTGCAGACGCCCCAGGGTCCAGACCTCATCCTCCTGGGATGCGGACCGCTGACGTCTCCTTCCCAGACTCCTACACCCCTGCCCCCACCAAGGCCGCGCTGTCTCCTGCAGCTGCTTCTGGCCCTGAGGATGTGGCCCTCTACGTGGGCCTCATCGCCGTGGCCGTCTGCCTCGTCCTGCTGCTGCTTGTCCTCATCCTCGTTTACTGCCGGAAAAAGGAGGGGCTGGACTCAGACGTGGCTGACTCATCCATTCTCACCTCAGGCTTCCAGCCCGTCAGCATCAAGCCCAGCAAAGCAGGTGAGGGACCCCTTGCCCCCAGCACTCCTGCCCCAGCTCCCACGCCAAGGGCTGCTGGGGCAGGGATGTCCTCAGTGCCACTGCCTGAGTCTGTCTTTATCCTGCAGACAACCCCCATCTGCTCACCATCCAGCCGGACCTCAGCACCACCACCACCACCTACCAGGGCAGTCTCTGTCCCCGGCAGGACGGGCCCAGCCCCAAGTTCCAGCTCACCAATGGGCACCTGCTCAGCCCCCTGGGTGGCGGCCGCCACACACTGCACCACAGCTCCCCGACCTCTGAGGCCGAGGAGTTCGTCTCCCGCCTCTCCACCCAGAACTACTTCCGCTCCCTGCCCCGAGGCACCAGCAACATGACCTATGGGACCTTCAACTTCCTCGGGGGCCGGCTGATGATCCCTAACACAGGTAGGAAGGACCCCAGGGGGCTCTGAGAGCTCCACTTCCCTCCTTCATCTCCACTTCCCTCCTAGAGGAGGACGGGACAGCTGGCTGTTCCTCTCGTGCCCCTCAGTGTCCCGCGACAGATCAGCAAGGAAAGGGGGTGAAGTTCTGGGGAGAACTCAGTCTTGGCTGGCACTGAGGCCATGGCCAGAGCTGTCTTCCTCCTGTTGGCTGTGGGCGCAAAATAACTGTCGGTTCATACACACAGCAAACCAGCCTACTTGTGCCGGTCTCCGTGTGGGGCCATGGGCCCAGAGGTAGGGCAAGCCCCGGCCCCAAGGAGCTTGCAACTGAGCAGGGAGACAACCAGGGGCAAACAGATCAGCACAGGCCTGGGCAGAGGGCATCCTGGAGTCCCCACTGCATCCTGGCTTCCACCCACCCCAGCACAGAAGCCCTCTGATGAACTCTTTCCATGGCTGCCTTGCAAGAAGTGACTGCAGCCTGTGGCATGACCACTCCCACCTGAAATTCTCAAGTCCCTGAGCTTAGATGACTCCATGTGCTCCTGGTTTGCTTGTCCGTCTCCAGCTGCGTGTTCCATACATGTAGGTGTGCCTCCGAACTCCCTCCCAGCGCCCTTCTCCCCAAGCGGCCTCGCCCACTCCATGGCTTTAATCGCTGTGTCTGTGCAGATAACTCCCACTCCCCCATCCTCAGCCTGCAGTTCTCCCAGGCGACAGAACTGTACACCCAGCTGCCTCCTGACCAGCTCCATCTGGATGTCTCACAGCACCTCAGACTCCTGGTGCCTAAAACAGAACCGTCTCCCACCCTCCCCCAGAACCTCCCCGTTCCTGGCTTTCCCCAGTTCACGGATCATCTAGTTGCTCAAGCCAGAAACTTGGGGTCACCTGCTCTTCCGCCCTTGCCCCGCACCAGCTTCAGTCCCATGCCAGTCTCTCCTCAATAGCTCCTGCTGCCTCCTGCTCTCGTCCTCCCTTGCTGCCTCTCCTGACACAGGCCACCAAACCCCTTACCTGGTTCCTCGCTCTAAACCTTCACCAATGAAGCCAGAGTTGATCATGACCCTCTCGTGCTCGAACCCCTTCTGGGCTCCCCTCTGCCCCCTGCAAAGCCCACCTGACACTGCAGAGAAGACTCGTCCCCTGCGGGCCAGCTGCTTCAGCCCCTTCCCTCACACACATCCTCCTGCACACTGCAGCCACCATGGACTCTCAGCATCCCAGACACACGGCGCTGCCCTTCACACGCACTGAACCCCTGCCCCTCCCACCGGCTCAGCTGGGACTTCTGTTTTGGGTCCCGGCCTGACAGCTCTTGCCGTCTGTGCCTCACGTCCACACGGATGATAACAAACCCCTCATGGGGCTGTTGGGATGACGAGATGAGACGGCATCTGTCAGCTCTTACAGAGACGCAGGCGGACAGTGCGGCCCCGCAGCCCTCGCCCTTTGCTGCCCAGGCAGCGTGGGCGACTGCCACTTCTCCCGCATCCTGTGCTGTGGTTGACTTGTCCTTCTCCCTGCTGGGCTAAGAGCTTCATGAGTGGGGTCTGTCGTTTTCCTTCGCTATCCTGAGTACCCAGCATTAGGATCTGATGAATGAAGATGCAAGTGTGTGTAGCTTCCCCATGGAGAGCATTCCTGCGAGGATGTGTGGGATTGTCACCAACACTACAGCTAGGACCGCGGGGCAGTTCGGGCCAGTGAAGGGAGCAGTGGCTAGGACTCTGCACTCTCCGGGGAAACCGTGATACCCAGCCCAGCCCTGCTCTGCGCTGCCCACTGGGGAGTGTGCTTTTGCTTTTGGACTCGGTGGGGTAAAGGCATGGAATTCCTCTCCCTCCAGCTGTCCTGAGCTGGGAGCCCCTCCTCATGTGAGGGCTCCCTGTCTGGGGGAGTCCCTGCTCACCACCTCTAGAGGGACTCCCTGGCCCGTCTTTGCTGGATCCTGTCCCACCACCTCCCTGCTGAACCACTCCCCTCTCGGCACACACCGATCCTGCTCCTCCAAGATGCTGGAGCAGAGGCCAGTCAGCCGACGGGAGGGCATCCAGCCCAGGAGATGGGTTGCTCAAGACCCGCCCCACCTGCGGTGACCATGGTGTGGCAGAGAGTAGCAGGGGCAATGGAGATGGGGGGCTGAAGCAGGACAGGAGGGCAGTGGGGGCTCAGGCAGTGGTTCCAGAACCATCAAGTATGTAGCACTGGCTGGGCTAGAGAGGCAGTGGGGGCCAGAGGCAAAGGGCCTTCAATGCCAGGCCAGGGAGCTGGACTTCATCCTGGAGGCAGGGAAGGTTTTAAGCAAGGAATGCCCTGGTCCTGCCCAGTGCCTTTCAGGGGACAAGGGAGGTCGGTACAGCATGCCTTCTGTCCCCAGGTATCCTGCACCTGAGCTAGCGCGGCATGCTTTCCCCACCGGGGTTCCCTCAGTTGCTCATGGGGTGCCCCTGAGTCAGCTTCATGCCTGTGGGGGTGGTTGGCCAGCATGGCAGTCTTTGAGGCCCCTCGGTTCCCAGGCCAGGCTGGCACCAGTCGGTCCTCACAGGGAGGCTCCTGGAGGGGCTGTCTGGTGGGGTGTTGGATGCGTTGGCAGTGGGTAAGCCCTGGCCCTCTTCCTGCTGTTCCAGGAATCAGCCTCCTCATCCCCCCAGATGCCATACCCCGAGGGAAGATCTACGAGATCTACCTCACGCTGCACAAGCCGGAAGACGTGAGGTGTGACCGCGGGCCCTGTTGCCCGGGGTGGGAGGGACCCACCTGCTGCCTTTGGTCCCCAGGAAGCCCCCTGCCCACCCACTGTTGTGCCTGGCCTGAGGCAGCGGGGGGAGAGCTGCGCCTAAGCCCCATCTGGTTCTGCAGCCCAAGCCCCTGGTCCCTGGGACGCTGCCGCCCTGCCCTTGGCCTGGCCCTCAGGACCCAGGATGGGCCACTGACACCTTTCCCTCCCACCCATATTCCCCCACTTGAGGTTGCCCCTAGCTGGCTGTCAGACCCTGCTGAGTCCCATCGTTAGCTGCGGACCCCCCGGCGTCCTGCTCACCCGGCCAGTCATCCTGGCTATGGACCACTGTGGGGAGCCCAGCCCCGACAGCTGGAGCCTGCGCCTCAAAAAGCAGTCGTGCGAGGGCAGCTGGGAGGTGAGCAGGGAACCGACCCGGGCTCCGGAAGGGAACGTGGGCTAACTGCACGCTCGGCCCAGCCCTCCACCGCTGGTTGGCCCTGAGCCGCACCCCCACCCCTCCCCAGTCTCCGGCCACTTCTTGAAGCCACAGCTGGCCCCAGGGCTCTGAGGCTGGGCAGAACTGACCCACTGACCCCCGCCCGCAGGATGTGCTGCACCTGGGCGAGGAGGCGCCCTCCCACCTCTACTACTGCCAGCTGGAGGCCAGTGCCTGCTACGTCTTCACTGAGCAGCTGGGCCGCTTTGCCCTGGTGGGAGAGGCCCTCAGCGTGGCTGCCGCCAAGCGCCTCAAGCTGCTGCTGTTTGCCCCAGTGGCCTGCACCTCCCTCGAGTACAACATCCGGGTCTACTGCCTGCATGACACCCATGACGCACTCAAGGTATCACCCGCCCCTCACCCCCGCCCCCTGCCGCTGGGAGGCCCAGCTATGCCTGGCCCTGTGGACTGATTGCCTGGGGCAGTGGGGAGGGGCCTGGGCTGACCACCTGGGGCCCTGCAGGAGGTGGTGCAGCTGGAGAAGCAGCTGGGGGGACAGCTGATCCAGGAGCCTCGGGTCCTGCACTTCAAGGACAGTTACCACAACCTGCGCCTGTCCATCCACGACGTACCCAGCTCCCTGTGGCAGAGCAAGCTCCTCGTCAGCTACCAGGTGAGGGCCAGGGCCATGGCCAGTGCACAGAGGGCCTGGAGCTTGGGCTCACCTGACACCTCCTCTCTGCACCCCCATCAGGAGATCCCCTTTTATCACATCTGGAATGGCACGCAGCAGTACCTGCACTGCACCTTCACCCTGGAGCGCGTCAGCCCCAGCACTAGCGACCTGGCCTGCAAGCTGTGGGTGTGGCAGGTGGAGGGCGATGGGCAGAGCTTCAACATCAACTTCAACATCACCAAGGTGGACGGCAGGGGCTGCAGCACCGCCGTGACGTGCTCCCACTACCAACTCCCCACCAGCCCCCAAAAGGCTCCTGCCCTGTCTGCCCTGCCACCCACTCTCCCTCCGACCTGTCCCCAGGCCCACCTCCTCCCAGAAACCCCTTGGTAGCTTCCTCCCAGACTCAGAGAGAGGGAGGCACAGGTGCAAATGGGACTTGGGGAGGGGAGTGCGGGGGACATGGGAGCAGCAGGAGGGGAGACCCTGGAGGGCTTCCCTGAGGAGGGGCTTTGTACTGGGCCCCCCAGAACGAGCCATTTGGCTGCAGCATTAAGGGGAAGAGCATTTCTGGCAGTGAGAGCTGGGCAGGGAGGACTCAGGCCATGAAAAGAGCTGTGCGTGTTGAGTGTCAGCAGAGGCTGGGCGAGGTGACTTGGAGGGGAAAAGGGCGGAGAGGGAGGGAGGCCACAGAGGGCTCCTCTGCTCACTGGCTTTGTGGCTTTGGGCAGGTCACTGCACTTCTGAGCTCCAGTAAGCAGGGCCTTGGCACATGGGAGGCGCCCAGGATGTACCAGTGCTCGTGCCGCCCCCATGCTCTGGGGAGTCTGGGAGCTCCCCCGGCAGGAGGTGGCAGTGGGCCCAGGCTTGGGGAAAGTTCTAACAGGCACCTCTGTCCCTCCCACCTCCAGGACACAAGGTTTGCTGAGTTGCTGGCTCTGGAGAGTGAAGGGGGGGTCCCAGCCCTGGTGGGCCCCAGTGCCTTCAAGATCCCCTTCCTCATTCGGCAGAAGATCATTTCCAGCCTGGACCCACCCTGCAACCGGGGTGCCGACTGGCGGACTCTGGCCCAGAAACTCCACCTGGACAGGTGGGTGGGAGAGGGGCAGAGAGGGCCTGCACGGGCCACCGACAGTCCTGCCTAGGTGGGGGGTGGCGTGGACAGGAGGCCCTGTGGGGCCTGTGCCGTATCTACTAGTGGCCAGGGCACTCATTGTGTTTGGCTTGGGGGAGGCCCTACTCTGGGGTGGGCCAGGGGGCCAGGAGGTGTCGCCTGGGGCCAGGCCAGGCTGCTGACGGCCCCCTCCCCTCCACAGCCATCTCAGCTTCTTTGCCTCCAAGCCCAGCCCCACAGCCATGATCCTCAACCTGTGGGAGGCGCGGCACTTCCCCAACGGCAACCTCAGCCAGCTGGCTGCAGCAGTAGCCGGACTGGGCCAGCCAGACGCTGGCCTCTTCACAGTGTCGGAGGCCGAGTGCTGAGGCCGGCCAGGCCCAACGCCTACACTCTCACCAGCTTTGGCACCCACCAAGGACAGGCAGAAGCCGGACGGGGCCCTTCCCCACCCCGGGGAGAGCTGCTTGGACAGGCCCCCTCCTGGCCAAAGTTGTCCCTTAATGCTGGTCCTTCAGACCCTGCCCGAACTCCCACCTCTCCATGGCCTGCCTAGCCAGGCTGGCACTGCCACCTGCTCACACTCGGCCCCAGGGCCCAGGATGGACAGTGCCTGGAGCCTGAGCCAGGCCCAGCCCATCTGTGTGTGTGTGTATGTGCGTGTGATGCTACCTCTCCTCCCGTCCCTCTCCAGGGGCCCCGCATACACGCGGCCATGCACGCACACACTGGGCCTGGGCCAGGACCCCGGAGCTCCTGCCTGAGCTGGACCTTATGCAAACATTTCTGTGCCTGCTGGGTAGGGGCACGTCTGAGGGGCCCTGCTCCAAGCCTGCAGGACCGAGGGCCACAGCCGGACAGGGGTTAGCCCCTGGATTCAGGCACATGACCACCACACGAGTACGTGCCACGCGTGCCTCGTGTGCTCATCTCACACACACCCCCCTCCCGGGTCATGCAGACACCCCCCACCACACACATCTCATGCTGTACACCTGAGGCTGCTCACGTCTCACGCCCAGTGTCGGTGCACATTTGCCTCTCACGTGCTGCCCTCTCTCCACCCACCCAGGGACACCCCACGGCTCCTCCCTGCCCCTGCCCCTCCCCCAGCCTCGAGGTGCCCTGCCCGGCGGGGCCTGTGAATATGCAATGGGAGTCCCGGGCTGTACAGTGGCGAGTGTGTGTGGCGTGGTGTGCCCGTCCCCAGGGCTGGCTGGTGCCCCACGCGGGGCCTGTCATGTGAAGCTCGTGTCCTGACTTTGTCTTAAGTGCATTCACGCACTTACACTTGGCCTTATGTACACAGCCTTGCCCGGCCGCCGGGGCGCATAGGGATTTTATTGGACGTGAATGTAAATAAATTATATATATATATTGCTAACCTGAGTGCTACTTCTCTCGGGGAAAGCCAGGGAGCAAGGCCAAGTGGCCGCAGAGGGGTCACACATGGGATGCCCCGGGAATCCCGGGTGGCTGGGCCTGGCTGGGAAACAGGCAGACCCTGACCCAGGTCCAGCAAGGCTGCGGTGGAGACCTCCTCAGCCTGGAGATTTCCTCAGACACGAGTCAACTGTGCAAGACGGCAGGCAACAGCCGTGACCAGGGCTGCACCTTTGCCGGACCCATCCTCTGACTGCAGGAACGTGACCACACAACGAGGGGCCAGCTCCTGCACCGTGGCTGCCACCAGGCTGGAGAAGCTGTGAGGGGAGGACTGAGGTGAGCCCAGGCCACCACCCTGCCTAGCCACACCTCCCTCCCCAGCCCGCACACCCAGACTCACTGCGGGTGCAGCTTGTAGAGCGTTCCATCCACCCCCACAGACACTGCCAGCTTTTCCAGGCCCCGATTCTCCCGGATCTTCTCCACCACAGCAGCTACACCCGCTCCGCAGAGCTGGGCAGCCCGCTGGGACACGGCCTGGCACACCTCTAGCACCATCAGGGCGTCATCTGAGGTCAGGGGCAGCCCCAGATCCTCTAGGATGGCTCGGACCTGCCGCAGGGCCAGGCTGTCGCTGGGGGCCAGGGAGGAAGAGAGTGCAAAGAGGTGGGTCATGGCTTCTCCCACTTCATCCTCCAGAGCAGACCTCGCCACCACCCACGGCCAGCAATCCCCCACCGTGGACAGAAAGGCTCCCTGCAGTGGGGGAGGCAATGTAGGCCTCAGGCACCTTTCGATCTCAGAGAGGAACTTGGTCTTGAAAATGTCCCTGGTCTGAAGGCGCTGGGTCTGCTGGCCCCGGAAGAGAACGCCAAGGCTGGTTAAATGTAAAAGGATGTGACGGACGATCTCCCCCAGGTACATGCCGCTGATCATCTTTTCAAACCTGCATGAACATGTGTGTGCACACAGGGCAGAGGGCCCCCCGCCACCGTCCCCAACACCGGTCATGGCCAGCCACCACTGCCTGGGCCCAGCCCACACCTCTGCTTGCCGGGGTTGATGGACGCCTGGTCCACACTTGCATCAAAGCAGGTGCTGAGCATGGCCAGAGAGCCATCGTCCCCAAAGGCACCCCACTCCATGTTGATGCACATGCGGCCAGAGTCCCCAGGCACGCCCGCCACATTCCTGAGCTCCTCCATGTAGCAGGCATTGGTGCCGGTTCCTGCAGAGAGGCCAGACAACGTGGAAGCTACTTACTGATGCAGACAAGGACCCTCTGAGCACTTCCCATACCGAGATGGCAACATTCGGGCTCATTCTCTCTACCTCTCCATCTCCTCATGCTCACAGCCTGTCCCTAGTCCTGGTCCTCCTTCCTTCCAGACATCCCTCGTGCAGACTCTGCCAGCTCCAAGCCCTGGGGACCTTCACTGCCTTTCCCACCAACATCACCGTCAGTGCATCCACCATGCCACCCCCAAGTGCTCCTACAATGCCCAGCTGTCCTGTCATTCCCCTGGGAGACGTGACATCCCCCGCCCTTGCCCCCAGCTCTCTGCGGTTGAGAGGCCGAAGCTCCCTGGACTGGCCTGCCAGGCCCTTTTCCAACTAAGAGGTGCTGGACCAGGAGCAGGGGACACAGAGAAATCAGAGATGAGGAGCCCCACAGTCTGGCCAGAGGTCAGGCAACGAATAGCCAGCTCTGACGGAGCCTCTGTGTCCCTGTGGAAGCACCAAGGAGAGCATCGTGGGAGCCCAGACCATGGGGCAAGTCTCTGCCAACAGGGTCAGGAAAGCAACAGAGAGGAAGTGACTGAACCCAAGAAGCACAGAAAGGAAAAGGCATTCCAGGCAGAGGGCGCACCCTGAATGAGGGCGTCTCCCTCCTCTCCCTGACACAGCTTCAGCTCCAGGCAGGTGGGCTCCTTGCTGGCCCCACCTGGAGTTCCTCTGTCCAGCTGTTTATGCCCACAGCAACCTGGGCATGCCTCTCCTAAGTGCCTAACTGTGCCAGGTCCTGGGTTCGAAAACCTCCCCCTCAAGAGAGACCGCCACATGCCTCGTGTTGAGAGACCAATGCCCCGTGGGATCCCTCTTCCCCAACAGAACCGAATCCTTTCTTTCAGGGCTTTCAAGTTCCACTCATCCTGGGACCCATTCCCTCCTGATCTTGGCCTCGCTGCTGCCCAGGTGTAGAATTGAGTCACTCTCTGACCACCGCGTGTTGTTCTGGGCTTAACCCTTGCTGAGTGGTCAGCTCTGAGAAGGCAGAAATTGCCTCTTGTTTTATGTGTCTTCCTGTTCCTCTGTCCAGTCAGTCCCCTGTGGACACAGGGCAGGTGCTCAATAAGGATAGAATCTTGGACTGTCTGAAGGACCTTCACTGCTCATTGCTTCCCTGCCCCCGCCCAGCTCCAAACACCAGGTGTGTGCCATGAGCCAGGGACCATGCTATATTTTGTCCCCTCCCATTTCATCCTCATGATGCCTTGAGACAGGCATTGTTATTCTTATCTCTGTCTTAGAGATGAGGAAACTGAGGCTCTGGTGACTTGCCCAAGGTCACACAGGTGGAAACACAAAGCTAGTATTTCCACCCAAATCTGTACAACTCCAAAGCTCAGATTCATTTATCAGATGGCAAACTGAGGTTCAGAGAGCTTAAATGACCATGAGTCAGTCACTGAGCTGGACTAAACACCCAAGTTCCAGACTGCCAGCCCGAGATTGTTCCAGAGCCCCACTGGGTCAGACCAGAGCAATCCTACATCCCCAACGCCAAGGAAACATCCAACCGGAGGAATCCACAGAGGGCAGCAAATTGCCAAGCAGTAGGGGCATGAAAGGGCAGGGCCTTCCTCACCAACAATGAGGCCTATCTCGCAACGGGGGTCCTCATAGCCACAGGACATCATGGTCCCCACCGTGTCATTGACAATGGCAACCACATTCAGCTCCACTGCCTGCACACAAAAGGATGCTGCTAGTTGCTGGGCAACGCGGTCGTCACAGCAACCAGCACCGGACCCAGAGGTCTCTACTGCAGAGGGCTCCCCGCTCAGAAACTAGGAGACTCTTTGCTCCCCTCAAGAGCTGCCACAGCCCCAAAGCACCCCTAGAACAGGCTCCTACCTGTCTGCGCGTAATGGCTTCCCGCAACAGATTCACGACATCTTGGCCCTCACAGTCCGATGCATTAAAACCCTTGGTCCAGTTCAGGAGGATGCCCTGGGATGAGACCAAGAGGAAGTGGCAGAAAGCTGGAGGCCCCTTCAGGCTCACTCTGCCTCCACAAAGCCTGCATCCATCACAAGCCTAAGATCTCCACCCTCCCCAAGCACAATTCCTTGCCTACTTTGCTGTATGGTTGAAGGCCTTGCCCTCTGCCCGCTCCCTACTCCCCAGGAGGCTTTCGGTGTTCAAAAACCTATTAATAACCATCTAACCTACATTTTCCATTATTAGTTCCAGACGGTCAGAGGGTCTGGCCATTTTAAGACGTTTGCCCAGAAGGAATGGCCCTTTGTAATTGGGTTAGGAATGAACAGAGCTGGTAAAGTGAGTGCTGTGTGTGAAACGGGAGGACAGAGAAGGCTCAGAGGCCCAGATGACAGCAGATCCCACCCTTTCAGAAAGAACTCCAAGTTACTCGAGAGGAAGGAATTCTCAGCTTCAAGGATAGAGCTGTGTCAATGGGCGAGTCACTCGCGTGTTCCAAATACAAGGGGAGGAGAAATGGAAAAGCCAGAACCCAGGCACCTGGGCAGGATGAAGGCGGAGTTCCTGGACTGTGAGAAAAGGGACTTAGAACTTAGTGACACAGGGCTCGACGGTACGTGGAAAGGAGTGCTGTTTTCTGAGTGTGCGTCCTGTGAGGGAAAGGGCAGGGGGAGCAGGAATGAGTCTACAGCTGTTGGGAGAAAATGACTGCTTTGCTCAGAGGAGGAGCACGGAGGGTAGGTCAGGACATCCTTGGGGCAGAAGATTTTAGAAATAGTAACCAACATTTTCCTCCAATAATATGTCCTTTTATTCCTTTTATAAAATTGTTATAGGCTCATTGTCTCAAAACCAGAAAGCAGAGAATGTGATAGAATGAGAGAAAGAATGTTTGAGAGAAAGAAGCCGTTTGAGAGAGACCAGATGATGAGTAACAGGCCCTGTGTGGGCTGCTATCCCTAGAATGGGGAAGGGTAGGCAAAGGGGGACGTCAGACCCAGGTTGCTGATGGCTTCCTGAGACAAGTGTCCTATGCCCTCCCCGCTGGGCTGAACTCCTGTTCAGAAGGGATCTGAGAAATCTGAGAACAGAAGAGGCCTCTGCCCTCCTTCCCCAGGTAATGCCCAGGAAGGTGTCGAGACTCAAGAGAGAAAGTGGCAGAGGGAGGTGCCCAGAGAGCAGGGCCCGGGGCACCTCCCTGTGTCCCCACATCCCTGCAAATTCTGCACAGCAAAGGCTGCTGCAGAGCCAAGGGGGCTTCTGGGGAAGGCAGTCCCCGCACTGGTTAAGTCTTCACCCGTGAGAAGAATGTGGGCCCAACATTTGTTTTTATTTTAGACGGAGTCTTGCTCTGTCGCCCAGGCTGGAGTGCAATGGCACAATCTCGGCTCACTGCAACCTCTGCCACCCGGGTTCAAGTGATTCTCCTGCCCTAGCCTCCCAAGTAGCTGGAATTACAGGCGCACGCTGCCACGCCCAGCTAATATTTGCGGTTTCAGCATCTTGGCCAAGCTGGTCTTGAACTCCTGACCTCGTGATCCACACGTCTCAGCCTCCCAAAGTGCTGGGATTACAGACCTGAGCCACCGCGCCCAGCCTTCAGCACAGAAATTAAGTTCAGTTACAGAAAATTAATAAGACTATATTTCTTGCCCGCCACCCCCACCCCCGATTTGCACGTGGAGCCTCACCTGCTTCTCACATCTTACAAGGCATAATCAAAAGGACTGAGCAGGCTTAGCCTGGAGCAGAGCAGCCAAGCAGCAAGACTGGCCCACTGCACCATCCAGAGGATCACCGTGTAAAAGAAAGCAGAGTACAGAGTTGCACAGCAGGTGCAGCGCGGTGGCTCACGCCTGTAATCCCAACACTTTGGGAGGCTGAGGTGAGCAGATCACCTGAGGTCAAGATTTCTAGATCAGCCTGGCTGACATGGTGAAACCCTGTCTCTACTAAAAATTAGCCAGGCATGTTGGCATGTGCCTGTAGTCCCAGCTACTTGGGAGGCTGAGGCAGGAGGATCGCTTGAACACAGGAGGTGGAAGCTGCAGTGAGTGAGCCAAGATCATGCCATTGCACTCCAACCTGGGTGACAGAGTGATTTCTTGCATATCAGAGAGAGGTCAGAGCAGGAGTAGGGGGTGAAAATCACATGGAGGCTGGTTGGAGTAGGTGAGATGAAGCTTTTCATTGAACACAGGTGTCTAAGAATGCAACTGTTGCCTTCGGGGGCAGTGAGCTCCTTGGCAAGAGGCTTTCAAGCAGCAGTTGGGTATGTTGAGAGGAAGATTCCTGGGAGTTTGGACCAGAGGCCCGGGAGGTACTGCTTCTGTGACAGGCTTCAGGTGTGCACATTGAGAAGTCCTTCATCCTCGTGTAAGGACAAGCTAAAGTGTGTGCTGAGTAGGGATGTGTGTCGGCCTATGCCTGGCCCTCTGCCACCCTAGTCATGCACCCACCACTGAGCCAGGCACTGAGAAGGAAACAAACGAAGAAAGGAGGAGGAGAGAGGCCAAAAAAACCCCAAGCAACCTCAAGCCCCTGCTAGAGACAGGAACAAACGCTGGTTCCCGCAGGACCTGGAGGCCCATACACCAGTGCTATAGCTAGAATGGATGATGTGTCCTCTGATCAACCCCAGCCTAGGCCTGATCTGCTCCCAAATGCTTCAGACCCTAACCCTGGGCCTACCCTGTCTGGGGAAACTGAGGCTATGTGCAAGGCCAGCCCAGCAGTGCTGCCACCACCACCAACCCCAGCCCCCACCACCACCCAGCCTTTTCCCCTGCCCCCTGCCCACTCCATGAAGGGTATGTGGGCAGGAGGCCCTTGGGAATCACTTCTCTTGGCCCTCCCTCACCTGGTCCAGGCCAAGCTGCCTACATGGGAAGGAGAAGGTAAAACCCAGTGGGAGGCTCTGCCCACTCAGGCCCTGCTTCTGCTGGAAGTCCATGATGCAGTCCACAATGTGGTCAAAGAGCTGTGGGGCAGGACAGGTCAGGCGTAGGCCCTGCTCAGCCCTTCCCCACCTCCGACACCAAGGTTCAGGCGGTGGGTACCTGCTTCCCAGAGCCCTGGGCCACACTCTCAGGAATGGAGTAGATCTGGCTGGTGATCTGCACACCTGTGGTCACGCGCACCAGGAGGACACGGAAGTTCGTGCCCCCGAGGTCCAGGGCCAGGAAATCTCCTCGCTCTATGGGGCAGAGACCCTCAGTGCCAGGACAGGGCTTGTGGCTCCAGCCCCAGCCCACACTGTGACCCCATGTTTTGGTCCCACACTCAGGCCAGGTTCTTACCGCTGCCGTCAGGCGTGGCCCGGACGAAAGTGGGCAGCATGCGAAGGGAGGAGGCCTCCCCTCGGAGCCCCTTGACCATGGCCTTCCGCATCTGTGCCTGAACCGCTGCCAGCTGATCATGGTTCAACCGGAACGGGGCCAGGGTCTCTTCCAGCAGGCGCCGGTGGGCAGCCAGACGGGCAGCCACGGCAGTCACCATTGCCACTCCCCGGCCACCACCATCCACAGAGGGGATGAAGGAGACATCGCATTCCGGGGCCAGGAGCATCACTGTCCCCTGCAGGATGCTGCAGAACCTATAGATACATATAGGTGCGCCCGGTTTGGCCCCAGACCTGCAGACACACACAGGTGTGCCCGGCTTGGCCCTGGACCCCCAGACACATACAGGTGTGCCCAGCTTGGCCCCGGACCCCTCGGGCCTCCTGAAGTCCAAGGTCCCATCACTTGTTTTTTATTTATTTTTTTAGATACCGAGTCTCACTCTGTCACCCACGCTAGAGTGCCATGGAGTGATCATGGCTTACTGCAACCTCAAATTCTCAGGCTCAAATGATCCTCCCACCTCAGCCTCCCAAAGTGTTGAGATTACAGGCATGCACCACCATACCCAGCCTCCCCTATCACTTCAATTCTAAATCTGTTCTGTGCACCAACCATAAGCCCCAATGTCCCCATGACCTCCACCCTTGCACACACAAAGGGAAGATTGTTTCTCTCCTTGAATGTCTTCTGGCCTCCCATAGCTCAGTCTGGCCCTCCCTCTGCCTAAGTGCCCTTCATGTCCACTGGCTCACAGACATGATCCCAGAGGACCCTCTGGGTGTGTATCACACACACGTGCTCATGCCACATAATCATGAGGATCGTGTTTCCACAATACCTGGGGTGCCGCTCACACACTCGGCCTCCGGTGGCCACAGCGACCTGGAGTGTTTGTTGCTCCCGGCCGTGCTGGAGGCGGGAGAGAACAGCGGCCAGGGCGGCAGCACAGAGCTGGGCAGCCCGTGTGCATACGGCCGCACACACGTGCTGCACAAGCTCAACATCTGAAGCTCCAGGGCTCAGGCCCAAGTCCTGCAGGATAGCATGGACACGGGCTGCCCCAGCAGAGGGGCTGTAGGGGAAAGAGAAGTGTTTTGGAGCTCAGCGCAGAAGCTCCCCACCCCACTAAAGCCCCATGGCTACCTTGGGGACAGAGTATCCTCCCCTTACCCCAAGCCAAGAATCCCCCACTAAGCCACCGTCTCCCCCACTCACTCCTCCATCTCAGCCACGTGTTCCAGGAGGATGCTGCCTCGGCTCAGCAGGGCAGGGGAGGTGCCGCCACCAAAGAGGACCCCACGCCGGGCCAAGTGAGCCAGCACCAGCCGCACCAACTCACCCAGATACAGGCCTCCAATCATCTTCTCAAACCTGAAGGTGGGAAGGGTGGCTGGACAAAGCCTTTTCTAAGCCCTCAGTCCACCTCGTCCTACCTCCAAGCGTTCCCAAAGAAGGATTCTTTTCTTTGGGGCTCCCAAATTGGAGACTCCAGAAGCAACGAATGGCCTCCCAGAGGACAGGTGGGTGTACGCCTCGACCCCATCGCCCCCTCTGACATAGGTTACATTCCGAAGCCTTGGGGAGAGGAAGAAGAACCCAAAGGAGGGCAGAGAGCACTTTGCTCCGCCACTTCCAGCCCTCAACCCCCAACCTGTCAGGGCAGGGCAGAGTCAGGAATCGGGAGGACCAAGGGTTGACAATTCTGGGTTCTAGAACTTTGGGCCCTTCCTTCTTTGAACCTGGCCAGGGCCCCCAGGTTGCTCCCTGGAGACCCTCAGAGTGACAGGGAGGGGCCTAAGGGCCTGAGAACAGGAACAGAAGGGGTTGGGAGCAGAGCATAGATAGGGCCTGGAACCAAAGGTCAGGGCCCCCCACCAGGGCACCTCTGAGCACCAGGATTCAGGGACTCATGGTCCAGGGTGTGGTCGAAGGTGGTCAGCACTGGCCCCAGCGCCCCAGCATCACTGAAGGAGCCCCACTCGACGCTGACACAGACGCGGCCCCGGTCTTCATCCAGCACTGCCACGTGCCGTGCCTCCTCCATGTAACATGCATTGGTGCCCGTGTCTGGCAGAGACGAACCTGTCAGGACCTGCTCGCCAGGCAGCACACCCTCCACCCATCATCACAAATGGTCTGTGGCTCACCTACAACTAGCCCAACCTCACACGGCCTGGCCCCCAGCTCACAGCCCATCATGGTGCCCACTGTGTCGTTGACCACGGCAACCACGTCGATGTTGTAGGCCTGGATGATGGAGAGGGTAGAGGTCAAGGCTGGCCTGAGTGGCCAGAGCAGGGAATCCAAGGGATGGGCAGGGCTGGGGCCCTGGCTTTGGAGGAGACACACAGAGTCCAGGAAACATATGTCTGCATGCTACACACATTTGTGCCACAGACGCTCTGGGCTTCCATTTTATAGGAGCTTTTCCTCCAATCTCACCCTCAGCTCCTCCCTCACCCCAACTGGGGCCCCCAGGTCACAGTGACGTCCACCCTCAGCATCTCCCAGGACCAGGATGAGTTTCCTGAGACTGAGCACCTCCTTGAACGCTGCGCCTTCCCAGCCTCACTGTCATTCTGCCTGGCTCCCCGAGCCCGTTCCTCCCAGCACTGGCTTCTCGCCACAGAGGGTCAGTCCAGACGAATCAGCCTTTCTCCAGCATCCAGACTCTCGTCTGTGGCCTTCTCTGAGACTAGATCTTCTGCCCCAGTCCCAGCCTGACTTGAAGGAGGCAAACACTTCCTTCAAGTCCCTGATCAAAGAGCCGGTGCTTCCTCTGTAGTACTCCCAGAGTTGTCCACGCACTCCTCCTTGACGCGGACAATCTTTTATTAGAACGTTTCCCCCTCTAGACTGTGAAAACTTTGAGGAGGAGGTCAAAGTCTATTCATGTTTGTTTGTCCCGGGCCCTGAACATTTATTTGACCTTCCTTAGCCTCAGTGTTTTTTAACCTATACAATGAGAATGGTAACAACATGTACCTGAGGTTAAACTGGATGGAGGACATGAAGAGAAAAGGAAAGCAGCTCACCCAGAAGCCCAGGCCCAACGCATGTGTGCCAGGCCCAGGCCAGCATGGGCATCCCTCCTGTCACCCCTCCACTCACCCCATGCCTCTGAATGGCATCTCTCAGCAGCTGGACCACATCCTGCCCTTCCACACCACTGCACCTAAAACCTTTGGTCCAGGAAATGAGGGTGCTCTGGAGGTAGAGAAGATGAGTTACTCCTCTGATGGCCTTCATGGGGCTGCAGCCACCCTCCACCCAGCGTCCCATGTCCACTCCACCTCACCCTGTCCAGGCCCGTCTGGTGACAAGGGAAAGAGAAGCTGAAGCCAAGTTGCAGACCCTGTTTGCTCATAGGCTGTGCATCCAGGAACTCAGACAGGCAGTGGGCAGCAAAGTCAAAGAGCTGCAGGAGAGGTGGGGGCCTCAGCCTCGCCCATCTGAGCCCCAGCTGCCCAGCCAGGCCCCCAGACCACAGAGGCTGAGCAGAGAGTACTTACCTGCTGGCCAGCACCCAGCATCACCGCTTGGGGGATCACAAACTCCTGGCTTCTGGGCTCCACCCTATGCCCCTCAATGCCAGTTAGAGTCACCCACAAAACACGCAGTGAGGCCCCTGTGGCCCCCAGCTCCAGCACCACGAAGTCTCCTTGCTCTAGAGGGCAAGCAGGTCACAGAAAGGCATGCGGCTGGCACAACCAGAGCCCTCTGTCCGCTTCCCAAATTCCTAAGGCCTGCAAAGTCTGGTCAAGGGGCCATAGAGATGGGGGACAGTAATAAGGAACATTTCCCTCCCCTAGATCACTACCCTCTTCCAGGCCTGGCCACACATCTCAGTCTGTGCCACCCACCAGTGCCATGTGGGGTGGACCCCACGTATGTAGGCAGCATCCGGACCGCAGGGGCAGGGCTGGCCTGTCCCCTCAGCGCCTGCTCCATGGAACCCAAGAGGCTGGCTTGGATCTGCTGTAGCTGTGCCCTTGTCACCTTGAACTGCTGCAGGCACTCCTGCACCTGGGGAGAAACAGGCCAACATCTGGGAAGGAGCACTGCTGGGCTAGCCAGACTCCCCAATTCCAACCAAGGCAGAGGCCTGCCCTGCCCAGCCCACTTCCCTGCTCTTCATACACCCTGGCTCCCTTGCCAACAGCCGGCACCCAGCTCTGGCATCCTCAGAAGGCTCTGTCCTGGAAAGACAACCCACCTTCTTCCTCCTCCTGCCCCATTACCTCACGGCTCTCTCTCAACTCCCTACATCCTCTACCCTACCCCCTTCTTCTTTGAATTCAGGGTTTGGCAAGACCTTCTTCCTGTCGCACCGCAAATGATTGCTGTCTGTTCCCCAGGACCCACAGCAAGAGTCTCTCAGTGAGTTGTGGTTGAACGAACGAGAGAATAAACAAATGCACGAACAAACTTCAAGTGTTTCCCTCTCCTAACCCACTCTCAGACTCTGAAGCCTGAAAAAGCCCAGCACGAGAGTACTTGGAGACCACACTGCAGAGGATGGTCCTTTTTTCCGTCAGTCATCCTTCCCGAAACATTGCTCTAGCCCTCACCACGCACCCAGCTCTAATCTAAGCACTGCACACACATAAGCACCCAAGAAGCAACAAATGCTTTAGATTCCAGGGTGGAGACAGAAATTGAGCATATAAACATAAAATTTGGTTCCAGTAGTGATGGTGGCTGTTAAAGGTGGGGTGCAGGATAAGAAATTAGAGAGTGACCAGGGTAGAAAGAGGTATTTTTAGATATGAGTCCAAGAGGGTTTCCCAGAGGAGGTAACCTAAATGAAGGAAGGGAACAAGCCATTTGAAGATCCAGGGAAAGAGCGAGGGGATGGATTTGGGGAAGACTGATCTGGGGGTGGATCAGAGTCTGAAGGGGCAGGTGAGAAGGCAAGGAAGGCAGAAGCCGGGACACCCCAGGCTCTCACTCCACCAGAAGCCCAGTAGCTTAAGAGCCCCAGGGACCTCATCCCTGTGAGCAAAACCCTGCCCTAGACGACTCTCTCACCCATCCTTCAAAGAAGCCCTGACAGCCTCCCTGGATTCATTGAAGGGTCACAGCCCAGCATCTCCATCCTCCTCCTCCTCAGGCTCAGACTTTCCAAAGCCCCCACCTCCTGTCACACGGGAGTTCCATTTCAATGACCTATTGCCCCAAACTGGACCCTTATCTGTGAAATAACAACTCGGGCACCTGGATAATAAGGCCCCTCCAGGGAGGAGAGGCTGGGAGGGAGGAGAGGCTGGGAGGAGAGGCTGCCATTTGAGGGAGATAAGGACAACTCAGTCCCACCTCTTGCTTTAGGAAGAGAATGGGAAACAGATCCCTAAGGAGGCAAATCATCCTAACTGGGGTGCCAGATGTCCACTTACACGTTCACCTTACAGCACATGCTTCCAGCAGCCATGCATGCTAGGGGTGCCCATGCCCACTCTACCTCACCCTGACCAGGCCAGTCTGGTGACAAGGGAAAGAGAAGCTGAAGCAAAGCTACAGGCCCTGTTTGCTCACAGGCTGTGCATCCAGGAGCTCAGGCAGTGGGCAGCAAAGTCAAAGAGCTGCAGGACAGGCGGGGTCTCAGCCTTGCTCCTCTGAGCCCCAGCCACCCAAGCGTTAGAAACATGGAAACGGAGGCTCCAAGAGGGCAAGTCATCTGCCTGGCCTAGCAGCTGTGAAGGGGCAGGGGAGAATTTGAACCCACATCTGTCTGACTGCAGAGATGTTTCCATGTCAATGTGAAGCTTTATAAAACCTAGAAAGTTCCCTTGAAAAGAACCCAAGGCCGATGAAAGTTGCTGGAAAGAAACCCCAGATGACCTGGCTTGAGAAAACTTACACCTGGGTCCTCGCACTCCCTTTTTCTGGCTCTGTGGTCCTGGGAAAGTCACACTCTCTCTGAGCCTCCATCACCTCTTCGTGCAAAACTGAGAAAATAATAGTACTTGGAAGTCCCCCAATGCCAGGGACTATGTCTTGCTCAAGGCTACATCTCAGGGCCACAAGGAGCACCAGCTGGAAGCAGGCTTTGTTGACTGGATGGTTGTGGTGGTGTGAGAATTAAAGGCTGTAATAATATGTGGAAGTGCCAAGTGCTGTTGGGATGGGAGGGGCGTTTTAGTATTGCTTCATGGAAACAATAGAGTCATGGAGAAGTCAATGGCTTGGGCAAATTGTTTTTCTTCCTTTTCCTCTTGGGCACATTGAGATGTTCAGGAGGACAGACTAGAAGACAGTAGAACTGCAAGCAAGACAGGAGGACTTCCCTGGCAGATCCTGGCGAGGCACACACAAGCCAAGAGAAGGTATTGGAGCCACCTCCGACACCCCGGGAAGAGCAGGAGAGACCTCTGCCAGAAGAGCAAGGAGAAAGGCATTAGAGAGCGTGTGAAGTCCAGTGTGGTTTCAACTCTGGCTCTTGTCACCAACTTGCTGTGTTGCTGGCCTGAGCCCATCACCTCACCTCTCTGAGCAAGTGACCCCTCTATCTAGTGGGAACAGTCGTACCCAATTCTCAGAGATGCCATCAGGACTGAGAAGACAGAAAACCTGAAGTGGAGGAACAGCGTCACACGTAGGAGATGCTCAGTGGAGCACGGGTTCCCTGTCCTCAGAGCACAAAGCACACCTGACCTGGAGAGTCTGACTCCATACCCTCTCTGATGACAAAGAGAAGCCTAGGGGAAGGGGTTGGGAAGGGCCTCTGAGATGGGGCTGGGAACTGACCACACGTGGTTAATTAAACTTTTTTCAACCTAAGGTCATAGCAAGGGGAGCACAGGGTAAGGCCTATGATGCTGAGTTGGGAGTCCAGGACCATGGGAAATTTGGTGTCCCTGTGAAGTCTCCCAAAGCCGAAGGGAATTCTTTCAACCACAGGTGTATGTGACGGAGCCAGCAGGGCAAATGTGGGCCTGCACAGGAGTGTCAGCAGGGAGGGCCGAGAAGTGAGGGAGGAGATGACAGCAGGCCCTAGAGCCAGTCCTGGCTGAGTAGACACTGGGGCCCAGCCACTGCTCTCACTCCTGAGGCACAGCTGTGGGTTGGGCACAGAAGAACTGTCTGCAGCAGGGTCTGGGGTACTGGTTTGACAAGGGGGAAGTGGGAGCATGAAATGCAGCGAGGGGTAACGCCCCCACAATCTGGGCAACAAGCCTAGTCAAGTGGATGTCAGAACATGCCAGAAAACTAAAGAAACTGCAGAGAATGACTCAAGAACCCTTTAGTGGGCACCGCCTCTATGCAAGTCCTATTTATTTATTTATTTATTCATTTATTTATTTTTTAGACAGAATCTTGCTCTATCGCCCAGGCTGGAGTGCAGTGGCACAATTCTGGCTCACTGCAAGCTTGCCTCCCAGGTTCACACCATTCTCCTGCCTCAGCCTCCCGAGTACCTGGGACTACAGGCACCCGCCACCACATCCAGCTAATTTTTTGTATTTTGTAGTAGAGATGGGGTTTCACCGTGTTAGCCAGGAGGGTCTCGATCTCCTGACCTTGTGATCTGCCTGCCTCGGCCTCCCAAAATGCTGGGATTACAGGCATGAGCCACTGAGCCTGGCCTTTTTTGTTTTTTTTTTAGATGGAGTTTTACTCTTGTTGCCCAGGCTGGAGTGCAGTGCCACAATCTCAGCTTACGGCAACCTCTGCCTCCCAGGTTCAAGCGATTCTCCTGCCTCAGCCTCCCGAGTAGCTGGGATTACAGGCATGCACCACTATGCCTAGCTAATTTTGTATTTTTAGTAGAGACGGGGTTTCACCATGTTGACCAGACTGGTCTTGAACTCTTGAACCTCAGGTGATCCACTCACCTTGGCCTCCCAAAGTGCTGGGATTATAGGCGTGAGCCACCCTGTCCAGCCATAGGCAAGTCCTTTATCTCCATTGGCCTTTGGGGGTGGGGAGTATTTTATTTTCCTCCATTTTTCTGGTGAGGAAACAGAGACTAAGAGATAAGAAATGGCTTACAAAAGAGTTTCCTGCTCAAGGGTGTGGTATGAGACAACTTCCAAATCTTGGTCAAGATGACAGAAAAAAGGAGAAACTCACTTCTGAGCAAGCCTCAGGCGTGAGTTTGGCACTAAAATCATCTGTGTGCCTGATTATAGTGGCTGCATTGAGGGAGACATGCAAGAAGAACTGGAGAGGCGGGAAAGGTCTCAAGAACACAGCTTTTGACCAGATAATCCTGGGAAGGTCCGCTCTAGACTGTGTCAACCCACTTGGGGCGGGAGCGGCACCTGTGTGGCAAGGTGGCAAAAGTGGTATGTTTGGAGTTGAAATACCTCAGCTCAAGCTCCTGTCAGGTCTTAAACTCAAGTCATATCACTTCTCTATGTCCCTTTTCATCACCTGTAAGATGATCCTCCCAACCTTGCAGTTGTTTTGGAGCCTGAAAAGAGATCGTTACCAGCTCAGATATGAAAAGCTCGGTGGAAAGGGGCTGCATGGGTGAGAGCCCAGGGCCCCATGGCAGCTTCAGTCATGCAGCTCTTGACGGCCTTGAACAAGCATGAAACAGGAACCCAGTGCTGAACTTACCAGCTCTGAGCTGTCTGAGGGCCTGGGCAAGCCCTCCTCAGGGTGACTCAGGGCTTCTTCCCCCTGCCGCAACCCTGCAGATCCAATGGAGTCCATGAGCTTCCACAGTGGGGGCTGGCCACCTACAGTAGAAAAGGGACAACCTGGGTCAACCATTTACTCTACAGGCCCTAGGAGTCTGTAACCCAGGCCAACTTCCTTCCTTCTGAAGGGGACCAGGAAGGAAGCTGGGAGCAGAATTCAGAACCTCCGACCATCAGAGATCCTGTAGCAGTCAACCAGAAGGCCCTCGTTTTTCACAAGCATGTGAAACGAGAGAGCACTGGAAAGGCTGATTTCAGTCCAAATGCTGTTCATTAATTCTGTCATTCATTGACATTCACCAGTTCCTGATGCCTGCTATGCTGGACATTGCGGTACAGATGAAGCAGACCTAGGCCCTGCCCTCAGGGACCTCAGTCTCATCATCAATCACAGTATGATTAGCACAGGCAGTGGGTGAGATGGCCACATATAATAGATGGACAAGTTGCTGTGGTTGGGAGGTCAGGGGCATGCTAGAGGCTTGGAACAAAGAAGGGAGCAAAGACCTGCCAGAGAGGCAGGCAGGCTGGACTAGGGACAGCCGTTGTGCCAGGCTAAGGCACGTGAATTTCATCCTGAAGGCAACAGGGGTCATGGACGGGGTGGATCTGTGCTTCAGAAAGGGGTTCCACTAGTGACGTGACCTTGGGCAAGTCATTTATGACTTCTTTGAATTTCAGCTTCCATCCGTAGAACAGGAGGAAATAGTATCTACCCTCACAAGGTTGTTGTGAGCGCTAAATAGAACAACACCTGGGGAAATGCTTTATGAGATGTAATGTGCAACATAAACCAGGGGGGTTTAACAGTGCAGTGATGCAGAGCAGAAAGAGCCCTGTGCTCAGAGGTGGGGACCCTGCTCTCCACAAGGCAGCTTCACCGCATCTCTCAACCTTGAGGCTTTTCATCTGTGAAATGGGACCAACATGTATCAAAGGGCTGTGTGGAGCAAATGAGATCATAGAGCAAAGGAACTTGCTCAGATGTGCATTCAGATTTATGTAGCTGAATCTGAACTGAAACTCTGTGAGTCTCCATTTCCTCTTCTAACATGGAAAGCTAAGTTCTTGGGAGGACTGAAGGAGTGAGTGGTCCTTTGCACACTGTAAAGAACTGTAGAAATGTCATACTTAGCTCATCCGAGCTGGAGGTGGTGTTGCTGTTCCCGTAGTCCCAAGGGAGCCTTCAGTGAGTCAGGTGCTCTTTAGGGGTGGGGAAAAGGGAAACACAGCAGAGGATCCAATATGGGACGAGACATCTGTCCACTGAGTCACTTTACCTCTCTTCCTTGCAACAGGAGAACTTCTGGAAATACATTTCCTTCCCACCCCTGCACTCCCCTCCTCGCCTACTCCCATTACACTCACTAATTTGCCCTCTCCACGTGGTCACTTGTGACCTCCTAACTGCCCAACCCCAAGCCTTTTCCTCAGCCCCCACCTTTACTGCCCTCTCTCAGGCATGCAAAGCCACTAGTCATTCTCTTTGCTACAGAATTCTCCCTGCCCTTAGCTTTCACAGCCAGACTCTCCTAGGTCTCCTTCCTGAGTCTCTCGTAGTCTTCATCAGTAATTTATCTTCCTTCAGACAATGGGGTTCCCAAGTTTCTGGTCATGCCCTCCCTCCACACTCCCTTTATTTCACCCATCCCCAAGGTTTCATTAATAGCTGTTTCAGGGCTCCCAAATCTACCTTTGGCCTCAGCCAAATCCTAAGTCCCAATGGTCTGTTAGACATCACTATCTGGATGGTGGAGAAGCTCCTCAAACTCAACAAAGCCATACTCATTTTTCCGTCACGTTTCCCCCACAAACCTCTTCTGTTCTCCACCTTGACTGGAGACATCGAAGTGTGCTCACTCACATGGCCATTCGGGTTGCCTGCATGCATCCCTGACCCTCACCTCCTCTATGCAATTGGATCTCAGACTCTCTAAGAGCTCTCCTGTACATCCCCTCCTCCCCATTCCCACAGCCACTGCACCAGACCATCCTCCGGCCTGATTATTACAACGGCCTCCTAACTGATACCTCTGCTTCTAGTTTCTTTACCTCACCCAGCTTGATCACCTCTGCACTCATGGCTGGCACAGGGTCTGGTATAGGTATGTGCTAACGTGCCTTTCTAAAACTGGAAGCAAGGGGAGTGGGTAGTTTTTTCTTATTTAATAAAGCAACAAATCAGCTTCTGATAAATCTCCCCGAAACCTTACCTACCTATGCTGAGTTTCCGAATCTGTCAAATAGGGGTGTGGAATGCTTGTTCTATGCTACAGGTCTATTTCAAGGATAAAATGAGGTAACTGGGGCAATTACCTTTGAAAAGGACCAATGGCTACACACGTGGCCTCCTTTCAAGGCCCAGCTAGTTCATTTATTCATTCACTCACTCATTCATTCCCTCATCCATTCAATATTTATTCAGCATTTTTACATGACATAATCTGTGAAGTAATCCCCAAGGCCCTAATATTTATATGCTAGGTAAAGGTATTCAGCTCTGTCTCTTCCAACTGAGATTCCCTGTAGGGAGGGTCAAGTCTCCTTCACTGCAATATCCACAGAGCCCAGGGTCTGTTTGACTAAGGGCCCTTTGGCTTCCCTTAGCTGAATGGGCTACATGAAGTGAGTTTTCCTCCTGAAAAGTACCCCAGGGACCTCTGCTGATGTTGGGAGCTGCCATCAAGAACCAGCTGACAGGTTGGGTGTAGCGGCTTGCACCTGTAATCCCAGCACTTCAGGAGGCTTAGGCGGGCAGATTGCTTGAGCCCAGGAATTTGAGACTAGCCTGGGCAACATGGCAAAATGTCATCGCTACAAAAAAAAAATAACAAAAATTAGCTGGGTGTGGTGATGTGTGCCTGTAGTCTCAGGTACTCCAGAGGCTGAGGTGGGAGGATCACTTGAGCCCAGGAGATTGAGGCTGCAGTGAGCCAACTGTGCCACTGCACTCCAGTCTGGGTGACAGAGAGAGAGAGAACCCGTCTCAAAAACAAAGCAAGAGAACCAGCTGGCTTAATCTTTCCAGTGTCCACTTCCCCTGGCGTGAGCCAAACAGGAGGGATAAGGACAAGACAGTGCGGAAGGAGCAGGCAGTAATCAGACCGAGGCACTTACCTGGGACACACAGAAGCTGGCCACTCTCCTCAGGTCTGAGCTCTTGTCTGGCAATATGAGGCACCCCAATGACCAAAAGTGACATTCAGGGGTGACCTGAGTTATATCCTCAAGCCCCACCCTTTTCCTCCACCACCACTTACCAAACATCAGCTAATTCAGGAAGCTGCACTTCCTTCCAGGCCTGCCCTAAGAGTAGCCCAGCCTAGGCAAGGCTGTGGTGAAAACTTGAGCAAGATGATCACCGCAAAGTGGAGCCTTGAACTGGGTCTAAGGTTTTGGGCCATTCCCTCTACAATGCTGGGGCTATTTATTTTGCAAATAAAATGAGTTTTGAGGTGGTGGCTTGCCCCTGGAAGGAGCTGGGCCTGGGAAGGTTATGGTAAGTACTTTTGAGCAAGAGGCAATGTGGGAGCACAAGAGGAAGGGGCTGACCCTGCAGAAAGTGGGCAGGGCTAGCTGAAGCAGCTGAGCCTTGAAGAAAGAACAGCAGTATGCTGACAAAAGTGGTCCTTGACCAAGTGGAGAGCACGTACACAACCACAAATCACACACATACAGGTGCCTTCATGGAATGAGGTGCAGCTCCAGGCGCCTGAAGAGGATACACCAAAGTGGGGATATATGGTGGGAGAGGAGGTGACAGGCAGACTGCAGAGTCTAGACTTTAGTCTGTAGGCTGAGCAGAGAGAGTAGGTTCACACGGTAGGTCTTCTTTACTGGAAGGAGAAGGGGAGTGTTAGCCTGCTGTGGAGCTATTGGCCAACAAACTGTTTCTCTGCGGAAATTTCTCCTCAAAGGCACAGAACCTTGGGGCACCAACGTAGAATACCAGACAGCCTGCAACAATCTTTGTTGAACACATGGATACACTTTAAAGCTTCAGGCTGCCTTGTCAGCAGTAACTCTATCATTATCCACAGATAGTAGAAGACCTCCACATGACATCAGGATGGAGACCAGGGATAGTGGCTCCTCTAACAGTAGTGGCATGAAGAGGCCTGGAAACATGCCAAACATCAGTCCTGCTGTGAAGTTTACTGGGTACCAACCAGGCATATAGGCTGTGAAAGGCAGGGAAGTGGGGGATGGGGTGGCGGAGGGTAGAGTGGCTGTCACAAACAACATAGCATCCTGCCTAGCCTGGGATCCCAGTCCCTCTCCACTTTGTTCAGTGGGGAGAGGAGAATGTGGAACTGAATATGAAAGGCCCAGCTGTGATTCATGCTGACAGCCTGCAATTTCTTGAGCCAGGGTGAGGATACGCCCCTGACAAGCATTGCCAGGGCTCTTCATCTGTGTTTCTGGAAGGTCTGTGTCCAGACCTCAGGAGCAGGGGTCCTGGTTCCCTAGTCAGAATGCCAGGGAAAGTCTGGGTCAAGGCCAGTGGAAAGAGAAGGATGGCTGAGCTTGAGGTCTATGAGCAGCTGGGACAGCCTGGCTATAGCAGAGGCACTGCAGCTGCCAGCGGTTCTCTTCAGACACCAGGTGGCCACTGACCAACAAAGGAAAGGACAAGTCCTCACAAGGTTCCCTCATAGCCCCTTAGTGCCAATCTCCAACTGTGCAGATGGAGCTAAGGAATGAGGAACAACAGTTCGCTGGGGGAGAGGTGGGCACAGGCAGAGCACTGCCAATGGGCTGGGAGCTCAGGCCTTCCCTCTGAGCTTGCTCACAGGCTTTTCACCACCCACAGTGCCCCCAGGCCAGGCATAGAGATCCTCAATAAGCTCCCCCAATTTGCTCCACACCCTTTATATCATGAATGTGCCTTGTAGCTCTCCTACACACATGGAGCTACTTCTGTTGTGTCTTTGTTTGCACTGACTTGTCTGGAATGTCCCTCCCTTTGGCCTCTTCCACCTTTTCACCTCATTTTTCCTCATCCCTCAAATTATAATCAACAACGAGGAGCCCTTCCCTGAAAAGCTCCTCCTGGCCTTGACCCCAGCTGAGTGTGGTCTGCTTATTGGTTCCGTATTATCTTGGATGTTCTTGTATCACTGCATTTGTATCTGTTTATTAAAGGCATCTGTTTATGTGTTCATCTTCTCCATTGTACTATGGGCTCCCAGAGAATGTTTCTTATTCACCCATGCAGCCTTAGACCTCAGTTCTGTGTCTGGTAAGGAACAAGTATCAGTAAATTTTTGTTAAATTGAAGAGCCCTCCGACAACCTCAACAGTCCAGGGCTGGCCAGGCAAAGTGGCTCACTTTGGGAAGCCGAGGTGACCTCACTTGAGGTCAGGACTTCGTGACCAGTCTGGCCAACATGGTGAAACCCGTCTCTATTAAAAATCCAAAAATTAGCCGGGCGTGGTGGTATGCACCTGTAATCCCAGCTACTCGGGAGGCTGAGGCAGGAGAATTGCTTGAACCTGGGAGGCATGGGTTGCAGTGAGCCGAGATCACGCCACTGCACTCCAGCCTGGGTGACAGAGCAAGACTTTGTCTCAAAAAAAAAAAAAGTCCAGGGCTTTTGAAACTGACAGGAAATAAGTAGCCTCTTACTGTCTTCCTGGGTGCATATGGTTTCAGCAGTCTTTCCACTAGTCTGTCTTTCCACTGACAACTACAACCCTCTCATCCACTTACTACCTGCCTTCCCCTCCCCAAATTTCCATCTGCTAACAACTTAAGGCCAAAGCTTCCCTGATTCGCAGGCAAAAATGAGCTCATCCAAACCTGAAATTTCCCTTGAGTCATTAGTTTTGTGACTGAAATGGGAAGTAGGAAGTAGTGTGGTATAGTACAGAGAGCTTCAGCTCCGGGGCTGGGCAGACCTGGGTTCAAAATCCCATCCCATTACCAACTGAACGACCTTAGGCAAATGTCTTCATTCCTCTGAGCCTCAGTTTTCCTTGTATAACACATGGAGACTAATGTCTTCATAGGATTTGCTTTAGGTTAGGTAAACCCAGAAGCAGACCTAATTTGAATGCAAATAACTTTATTCGGGAAGTGATCCAGGACAGGGCCAGAATTAGGGCAATGCAAGTGATATGCCTAGAGCACAGAATGTAAAGAGACCCTCTCGGGTTCATACAGGTGCCAACCTTGCACTTAGATGAACCCAAGAATAAAGGCTCATCACCCTAGTCCCAGTCCTGATCCGGAGAACATGGAAGAGGAGCTGGAAGCCAGGTAGGAAGAGAAAGCCAATGAAGTGTACATAGTTGCTACTGGGAGCTTAGAGGTTCACTCGCACAGGGAACCCTGAGAAATAGGTAGAACGTGCCTTAGAGTTGTCCCTCACTGAGTGAGGAAGCTGAGGTATTTATCCTCCCCCTTCCACTGGCTGAGAGCTGCCCCAGGGGCACTAATTCCCTGGCACTCCCAGCTTATGTCAATACAAACCAAGAGAAGTCCTCAGGCAGAGTTTCGGGTACTTACAACAGGATTCTGGGTATACAGCAGAATGGTGAATGCCTGGGGGAAATGGGCGAGGCACAACCTCTGCTGGGGCTGCCTTAAGGACTAAATGAAAAGCACAACTACAGTGCCTAACAGAGAAGTCCCCCTCTCCCTCTTCCAATTTATGGCAATAGCTTGTGAAGTTCATGGAGCTTCCCAGCTCTCCATGAGTTGGCAGCATCGGCAGAACAGCTGTTTCTCATCTTTCAGAAGTAAAAGAAATCCAGCGGGCCTAGGAGAGGTCTAGATGCCCAGGACCCAAGTTTTCTGTGGAAGCCTGATGGCTGACAGAGCCCGAGTGGTCCCTCCTGAGTACGCGCTCCTCTGAAAACTCTCTCCTCTTGCATCTGTACCCCCGCCCCCATCCCTCCACCCCTTAGTGCAACATCATTTGTGACACATAGACTAGCATCACATTAATAACTGCTGCCACTAACTCATTCTTCTATGTGATGACATTGTGCTAGAACAAAGCTTTTATCCACATTATGGTAATCCTTAGAACCCTATGAGTATTTTTTCCCATTTTATGGACAAGGAAGCCAGGTCTCAGAGAGGTTAACTTTTATCAGAAGCAGGGTGCAGATGTAGGCTGATCTCACACATTTTCTACTTTGTCTCTTCACTCTTTCACTAATGCTCCTCTCACAGGATCACAGCATGGGGAGAATAAGACTGGGGGCAAACAAGACGGTTGTAGGGAGATGATGGGGGAAGCGGGTAGCTGTTCTTCCCTTGACTCCCCATTTAGCTAATAATTAAGCCTATGGTTCCTGGTCTGGCTGATCCATACCCTCCTGCTGCTGACTCATGTTTTAGGGAGACTGCTCAATTTTAAGCTAAATAATTCACTTTCCAGAAGTACCCTTTTCCTTTTCTTATCTTCAGGCAAACAGATACACACACTATCCCCTGTTTATAGAGTGCTACCTCCAATAAATTGCCATTTAATGAGAAAGAAAACAAGCGAGAGTTAAGCTTATGGGACATAACCGATCAACTACTTTTCACTACAAGAAAAACGGGAAAATAATCAATACTGGAGTCCAAACATGGCATTTTCTTCAGGAATGAAGAGCAGGGGCACTGTGGTTTCACTGCTATGGACAAAAAGTGGCTTCTTTGTTCCCCTAAGCCTTTGTTTCCTCCTCTGAAAACTGAGATGATAACACCTACCCCACAGGGTTGCTATGAGGATTAAATGAAGGCCACATATGTTGCCTGGACCGTAGCAGTTGCTCAAAAAATAATAGCTATTTCTTATGTGATGCTAGCCACTAGGTCAGTGCCATCCAACGGCAAGACATTATCTATGGAAGGAAAAGACAGTGAGATTGACATCTTGCCGTCTTCTAACCCAAAAGCTTGTGTGCAAAGGGACCTAGGCAGGAACAAGGGCTTAATATTTGTGCTGTGTCTTCCATCCCAGCTATGTGTGAACTCCCCAGTCTAACACATACCTCACTTTCATGTTAAAACTTTGGACAAAATCAGAAGTTAGGAGAGTCTTGAATGTGCCTGTTTATCCTGTCCCAAGATCCTTTCCTGGTCAACAGCCACCTCCCCTAGTTTTTCATTACATCTTCAAATCAGTTTTGGCCAAAGCTAGCATTCTTCACATCCTTGTTTGGTCATCTCCTTCAGGTAGCTGCTTCTGCCAATTGACATCCTCTCATGTTTGGAGTCTGTGTGTGGCACGCACTGAGAACAGACCACATCTCTGTTCTGCACTGGAAGCTCCTAGGCAACATGGTGAGGAACGTGCACTATGTTAGTAATGTTACCAAAATAGAAGCCATGTCCTGTTGCTGCTAACCTTTGGCATCAAGAGAACCAATCTTGTTTTGAACAGACGAATATGCCTGGCATCCCCAATGGTTAATCTATTTAGAAAAAATAATTGCATAGGCATCTAATAACAGAGTGTTCACTCACACATTCCTGGGAAGAATGGCAGGACACATCCCTCAAAGGTTCTATGCTCAGGCTGAACCACTGTATGAGTACAAGATGAAGGGACAGGTCACTGAATGGCAGGGATGGCAGAACAGATAGTGGGAATCAATGCCCCTGGCACCTCCCAGAATTATGTCAGAAACAGTCAAGGGAATAACCACACAGTGTTCAGAATTGTGCAGTATACATTAAGTGAATATATACATAGTATGTCAAGGATCAGTAATGGAATTCATTCAGCATGTGATTTATGAGTCTAATAAACTATCTCTACAATGAAAATATCCCCACCCCAAACCCTGCAACATGAAGGAAAAAAAATTAAAATTTCCATCTACTGAAATAAGATTTCATACAAACATAAATATATTTAAATTTTTAACTGTAAGTGAATTCAAACAAACTGTTATAAAACAGAATACTATACACAGTTGTCTGCATAGGTCATAAAAAACATAAAAACCAGAATGCGGAGTGGGTGCTGGTGGTGAAAACTGCAGGGCTAAAACTTGCTCAACAATGAACTAGGGACCACTATGGCTTAATGAACACGGCCCACCCCTCCTACTAATGGCTTTGTCAACTTTTGGACCCTAGAAATTCAGAATTTTCTCCTCCTTCCTCTGCCAGCTTTGGTCCGTGTCCGACTACCTGGCTGGACAGTAACTTGCTTTTTAAAGTCCACTAAGCAATCTGTGGCTTCTGAAATGGAAATAAAAGACTTGATGGGAGATTCATTTAAGTCACGATGTGTGCAGGAACTCTGCATCTCTCTGCTGCAGCCTGCCTCTTCCATACCTGGTGAGGGTACCCTAGAGAGAAGGAAAAAATTCAGATTCAATATACACCTAATAAGCTCAAGGATATGCTATGCCCTGTATCAGGGGATTATTAGTAGAAATAATCTTTGTAATAATCCTACCACGTATCATCACTCTGTTTTCACAGATGAGGTCACTGGGTAAATCATATACTTAAAGTTGGCACTGAGAGAATGAGAATTCAGATCCAAATTCCCAAGCTGCTTGAGAATCCAGGTCAGAAAACCAGGGTTGGATAGGGATAGAGAGGTAGAGAATAAGACATAACTTTTACTCTGCTTGTTTTAACACAATGAATGAACTGAGCTATCCAATCTTTAGTTCAGATAAACGGGGAGCACAGAGTCATACTGAGAGAGAGGTCATAATAGTTCCACAGTGATTTCCACTGCCACAGTGTGAGTATCACCCTTCACACAGAACACAGGACAAGGCCTGCACTTTTCAGAAATGCTGACAGCCACAATTCAGTGCACAATCCAATTCACCTGAAGGCTCCTGTTTCTGAAGACTTGATGTCTGCATCTGTGATATGAGAGAAAAAATAATAATGTTGGTAGTAGTGTTGGTAATCATACCACTTCTCACTGATCTTTTGCTTCCTGTGCTCTAGGCACTGCTTCTCATCAGGCCTATACAGGTAGCACAGATCCCCAATCCCCTAAACCCACGGAATGTGAGTATTAGTGTCCAACAGACTCAGCTGCTGCGGCACTCAGAGAAACGCTTTTGAATGAACAGCCTCTGAATAAATCGACTTCAATTCTAGACTTGAGGAACAAGGAAGTTGCCAAGGGAAATCTGCCACCTGCAGAGATTCACAAACTGGTGATCTAGAGACAGCAGGGTATGAGGCTGGGAGAGGCTGCCTTTTTATAGTCATCAGAAGGCACAACAGATTTGCTTGGTGGGAATGAACTATTAGAACTAGATGGTAAGCACATCTCACCAGGCTTAAGCAAAAGCTCCTCTTCCATACACATCTGGTGAATTTTAACAATAGCGACTAATAACAACAGTAATAATAGCAGCTAACATTTATCAAGAGCCTACTTATGCCAGGGAATATGTTTGGAGCTTTACCAGATATAATTCTTGCAATCTATGAGGTCTGGTATTACTAACTCCCTGCAATGGTCTTAACCAATCCACTCTACTGCTCCCTAAATACTACGCACAAACCCTGAGGATTGCAGGTTGGGACACTAAGCCAAAGGTAACATATGAATGATGCACAAAACAATAGGAGGAAGCAATAACATCTGCATATCTAGTTTTCTGTGCCTGTTCCTTTAGGTATACTTGGGGCTTATCACATTCCCCTGTGTTTTGATAGTGTTTTTTCTGAGTTCAACAGGTAGTCCTGATTCAAGGCTTTATAAAGCCTGAAATGAAACATAGGATGAATAAGACAGTATATTGCCCCATCTTCCTTAAGGAGAGATGACCTAGATGGAGTCTCAAAGGCTGGCTGATTGGATCACGTGTGTACCCAGAGAGTCCCAGCAAATAGCCAGGGGGCTGGCAATGGCTATCTTCATTGAAAGGCCTTAGGCAGAAGCCCGGAAAACTGGTCCTGGGGTCCTCACCTGAAGTCTTATGCTCAGACTGTTCCAAGAAACTAAGGAGTCGGCCTTCACTGTGGCCTTTTTCCTGTAACAGAGAAAAATAGATGAAAGGGTTACTTCACGGCAGAGTCTAAAATACAACTTCCATGGCCCAGATCACACGTATTCATAGAAAAGGTGTGGGGGCCACAGCTCTAGGGAAGTCTTCTGCATTCTAATAAATGAGGGTACACAAGTGAAAAAGCAAACTATAATGAAGAGAATACATCGTTATGCCAAGATTATCATGGATTTAAAATAGAAAATAAATTCTAAGGTAGCGTCTACAGGCAGTGATGCCAGAATAAACTGGCTATATAAGTAAGTGCCTACCTATAAACCGTAACTCCAAATCTCCACCTCAAAATCACCCCATTCACAGAGAGAGGTCTCTTTCTTCTGGCATGACAGACAATGGCTTCCCCATTTTAGTGTGTACAGTGACTCCTTTGTCAGTAACCCTAGAATATGGAGCTGCTGCTTTATTTTTCATCTCTAAGCCAAGACTTGCTCTTCCTGATCTCTAATTACAAGGTCCAGAAAGTACATCCACCCTTCCCAGTGACCAGGGCCCAGACCCGGCAGCTTCCTAAGGAGTTCAACAGAGTTGATCTCACATATATTCTTGGCAGTGGGATTATAAATTGGATATCCTTTCTGGAAAGCAATCTGGCAGGTTTTGAGAGACTTTAAAATTCGTATATCCACTGACCTAATAGTTCCATGTCAGAAAATGTATTCTAAGGAAATAATCAACAGTACAAAGACTGATTAATGTTTTAAATACAATCTTATAATACAAAAGAACCAAAATGTTCAATAATAGGTGAATGGTTAAATGACCATCTGTGTGATATAAACATTAATAGCAATTTTTAAAAATAAAATCCAAAATGATGTTTACACTACACCTTAAGTTTTCATAAATGCAAGTGAGAAAACTACATATCAAGTACTATATAGAATACAGTATACATATAGTACTAGATATATAGTATGTTGTGTGTGTGCTTATTGTATATATATTGAGAGAGAGAAGGGGGGAGAGGGAGAACAGTGTCAATTACATTAACAATGCACAGAAAAAAAGACCAGAAGAAAATAGGCCAATACATTAAAAGTTATCATCTTTTTTTTTTTTTTTTTTTTTTTTTTTTGAGGTGGAGTCTCGCTCTGTGGCCTGGACTGGAGTGCAGTGGCCGGATCTCAGCTCACTGCAAGCTCCGCCTCCCGGGTTTACGCCATTCTCCTGCCTCAGCCTTCAGAGTAGCTGGGACTACAGGCGCCCGCCACCTCGCCCGGCTAGTTTTTTGTATTTTTTAGTAGAGACGGGGTTTCACCGTGTTAGCCAGGATGGTCTCGATCTCCTGACCTCGTGATCCGCCCGTCTCGGCCTCCCAAAGTGCTGGGACTACAGGCTTGAGCCACCGCGCCCGGCCAAAAGTTATCATCTTTGAGTAGCTAAGTTATGGGTGATGACTTCCCCTGATTATTTATATTTTTTTGAACTTTCCATATTTTCTACAATGGACATGTATTACTTTTTAAATTAAAAGGAAAAATAATTTTAAAAAGCACAAATCTTGTTTCAAGATAAATAGAGGGAAGAGGGGAGGGAGAAGAAAAAGCCAGAACAGAACTGTGGTCTCTTACAACTGACAACCAGGAGGGTTAGGTAGCCTTTCCCAAAACACTCTACACATACCTTTGGGTTCCACAGCCTCTGCTGCTGCTTCCTCTCCACACTTGAACATGCTCTTCCACTCCCTTCAGGCCCATCTCCTTGGTCAGCCTTTGCAAGCTGGAGACAGGAGTCCACATGACACTGATACTCTCTAAATGGGACCAGGGATTTACAGAGATAACACTTCTCATTCCTAGCCAATAACAAAAAAGGAAGAAAACAGAGTTTTAAGATGCGCTTTTGCCTCTGGGCCCCTAGATATGTCTCAAATTGTGTTTTTACATCCCAAAGTTATTCTGTGGAGGAGACATATCAACCAATGCAGATTCGCTCAGCAGGATCACCAATAAAACTAACCCAACGCCAATCAAAAGGACTGAGTGATTAGCAGTTTTCCCTGGCTGTTTCTCCGTACCCTGCTGTTGCAGCAGTGGGATGGTAATGAAATCAGCTCTTCAAACTATCTCAAACAATGCTGATTGCTCTTCAGACATAAAATATTCTGTCAAACTCTTTCAAAATTAAGTGTAATAGTTTTTTTCAAAGAGAAGTTAAAATTTCCACAGAAAAGGGAGCACCAAAAGCATTAAATTAAGTTGACATTTTTACCAGGGTGGATGAACTTGTCTGATTAGTAAATCAAGTCTGTCTACATGCTGACTTCCTTAATTCTACAATCTGCAACATCAACTAAGAAGTTACTAAAAACCATGTGGTTCTGCCAGAGACTTTTGCATAATTTTATATGCATAGCTATCTTTATCTTTTTAGAAGAGTAGAGTTTGGGAAAAGAGAGGAAAAGTAGGTCCTTGAGGTAAAGTTTACTGGGCATCAGTAAAAATGGAATCACTGGGGGTAAAAGAAAAAAATGAATATTTACTAAGTATTTTCTCTGTGGTGAGAAACAGTGCAAGGCTCTTTAATCACAATTCTCAATTAATTATTCAGCTCCATTAGGAAGGAACTAATCTAACTACGGTCTTATAGGTAATAACTGTCAGAAACTAGATCTGCCTGACTCATAAGATCACCTTGGTTTTAAGAAGCTAAAAAAAATTTTCCAAAGCATGCTATCTTGGACATCTCTTTCTGGCCATAATGATGGCCAGATGGTTATTATTCAATAACTACAACAAAGGAGACTTGGATTAGCTGTAAGGAAGACTTTTTCTGAAGATCTTTAAAATAGGAGAAATAAGTCTCTCAAATACTTAATTATCCAGAAGAATGCAAGCAAAATGCTGCCTTGTGAGAAAAGCTAGACTAATATACCTTTCAAGGTTTATCAATTAATGCAAAAAACATTTATTAATTCCCTACTACATGAGAGACAGAAGTACTACATAAGAGGCAGGAGTGTTAGAGTCAGACAGACTTTGTCACTTTTAGCTGCAGTGATCTTAACCAGTTACATATAATTTCTCTGTAGTTTCCTTATTTAAAAAACAAAAGAATAACTACCTTAAATCAACCACAGTGAGAGTTACAAACAAAGCACCTAGCACAATGACTGGCACATAATACTAGCACTAAACAAACAGCTATTATTGTTATTGCTATCTCAGAATAACAATAATATTTTATTAGAAGCTGGGGATATAAACATGAATTAAGGCAAGTATTTGTCTCAAAAAACTCAGACTAACCAGGAATACAGAAATGTTCCTTTTAAAAAAAAAAAAAATTACTGCAATACAATGTGAGGAATTTCTAGACGAATGTCTACATTACAGTAAGATTCCAAAGGATCAGTTCTGCTCCACTAAATTGGGGAAGATAGCCCTGAAATTCAGGGTCTAAGATCTGTGTTTCAAAGATAAAGTTTCTGCTTAGTAACTGCTTTAATCTACTGTTGGTAATGACTTTACTTTCAGATGGCAGCACCTACACCTGACCCCTTCCTCAGAATGAGCTTTCTCAGTCAAGCTGCAACACACAACCAAAAAGTTTTCTATATTGCCCAACCTTTTGCAATTCAACTTCTGTACTATTATGTGAAATGTTCAATGCTTCCCAAAGAGCACCAAATACCAATATGCAAATTAAAGAAAACAGAAACCTAAGAGCAATGTGGAAGTGGAGTGGGTGGCAGGATTGTTTTTAGTGTATTAAAAATGGATACAAAGGCCACCTACACTGACAGAGACTAGGAATAAGAAAAAGAAATTCAGGGTTGGGCGCGGGGACTCACACTTGTAATCCCAGCACTTTGGGAGGCCGAGGTGGGCAGATCACCTGAGGTCGGGAGTTCGAGATAGCCTGACCAACATGGAGAAACCCCGCGTCTACTAAAAACACAAAATTAGTCAGTCGTGGTGGCGCATGCCTGTAATCCCAGCTACTTGGAAGGCTGAGGCAGGAGAATCACTTGAACCCAGGAGGCGGAGGTTGTGGTGAGCCGAGATCATGCCATTGCACTCCAGCCTGGGCAAGAAGAGTGAAACTCCATCTCAAAAACAATTAAAAAAAGAGAGCGATTCAGGCATCCAAGCAATGAAGCCATTGGCAGGCCAAAGAAATACAGGGTCAGATGGGTAAGATAACAACTGATCTTTTTCTTCAGTCCAAATGATGGCATGCTATACAGGAGCTCCGTGAATGCAGCACACCTACTTACTTGTCAATGTCTAGAGAAGTCTGGGCAGCTGTCCCACTGTCACTCTTGGTCTTGGCCTCTTTTTGTCTCCGAGTCAATACTTTTAATTAAAAAAAAAAAAAAAGTAAAAAATATATATAATTAGCTACCAGTAAACTGAATATAAAAGACAAAATGTATACGAAGAAGCAAAGTTTAAAACCTTATCCCACTAGGAGAAATACATTGTTTGCGAAGTCTCAATCTTTCTAGCATTGAGAATAGCAATTGTAACATTTGCACCAAAACAAAAGTTTTGACAATATTCTGTCCTCCACAAGATATTCCACTATATGCTAAGCCATGAGATCTAAAGATCTACTCCACACCAAGAAAGGTTTTTGTGTACTATCCCAGCTTGCAGCACTCAAGGGAGGGATTTACACTTTCCCAAGCAAAATTCTATCTGGTATGACACACACTTAAGTGAGGTACTCTATGAAATATAGTAATGACAGCCACATCTGAGTGCCTACATAAGCTCTAATCTTTACAAAACTCTGAAAAGTTCTGCAGTGAGAAAACCGTGGCTCAGAACAGTTAATACAACCAGTCTTTCTTCACTATACTAGTACCACCTCCCAATTCTAGTGGGTATAAATGGCTTTAGCCCAATTGATAGACAAATATATTGTCTCTCACACCAAAAGACATCTGTTTATAAAATCAGTCTCTTAAAGGATCTTGGAGGTTATTTAATCAAGTGTTTTCCAATTCATTCCTTGCATAACAAGAAAAACTATAACAATTTCACGTCAAACTCTACCGTCTTTCCTCCTAACACCTGAATCCCCACAACAGATAATTTAGCAGGGTTACGAGTAACTTAGGTTGTGAAGCATTTATCTAGTCCAGGGGTCAGCAAACTTTATCTGTGGAGACAGACAGTAAATATTTTAGGCTTGGTAGGCCATATGGTCTCTGTCACAACTACTCAACTCTGCACTGTTAGCAGGAAAGCAGTCACAGGCTATACATGAACAAATGGGTATGTTTCAATAAAACTTTATCTATAATAACAAGTATCTGGCTAGATTAGGCCCATGGTTGGCCGTTTGCCTAACCTTCTAGATCAACCTCCTACTCATACAAAAATGCCTTCTATAAATATCCCTGACAAGTAATCATATGGTCTTGACTGTATTTTCTTTTTCTTTTCTTTTCTTTTTTTTTTTTTTTTTTTTTTGAGACGGAATCTCACTCTTCTTGCTCAGGCTGGAGTGCAATGGTGTGATCTCAGCTCACTGCAATCTCCGCCTCCGGAGTTCAAGTGATTCTTCTGCCTCAGCCTCCTGAGTAGCTGGGATTACAGGCACCCACCACCATGCCCAGCTAATTTTTTGTATTTTTATTAGTGACGGGGTTTCACAATGTTAGCCAGGATGGTCTCGAACTCCTGACCTCAGGTGATCCACCTGCCTCAGCCTCCCAAAGTGCTGGGATTACAGACGTTAGCCACCGTGCCTGGCCAACTTGGCTGTATCTTTTAACTGAGGGAAATTCACTTCCTCCTAGGGAAATCCATTCTGTTGCAATCTGGCTCAATCTGCATTTACTGGGGACTATATGAATACATTTACCCGCCTTTCCACAAGTCAGCTCTTTGAACACTTAACAAAATCTTGGATTTACTTGGTTTTCTGCCCCTATTAAAATGCAACCATCATCAAAGGAAGAACTATGCCTAGTTACTATGGCTATTCTATTAAGATTTGGATTGCCGAAACTCTGAATGCCTAGGTTAGCTCTAATCCTTACGACGACCCTCCAGATTGGTATTATTACTTTTCCCCGGTTTTAATGGTATGGAAATAAACTAAGAGGAATTGACTTCACCACACTATCACAACTACTAAATAGTAAAACCCAGGATAGAATCTAGATCTGATTCCTATACTTATGTTTTACCTTCCTAATTAACCTCTTTTAGATATACAATCCAATTTGTCAGTTTTCCTTAATATGTGTAGCACCCCAAACAGAATCCAATATTCAACAAACAATCCAACTAGTAAAAAGAACAGAAGAACCATGAGCTACCCCATGTGGACTCATATTCTACTGATTCAGTCAAGGATGTGTTTGCTTTATTGACAATCCTGGTATACTACTGGCTTAAATTGAACTTAAAGGAAATTAAGATCCATCCCCTACCCTCCCAAATGATCTTCAAATAAAATGTTAACATCACTGGGTGCAGTGGCTCATGCCCGTAATCTTAACACTTTAGGAGGCTGAGGCAGGCGATCACTTGAGACTAGGAGCTTGAGAACAGCCTGGGCAACAGGGTGAAACCCCCGTCTCTACAAAAAAATATAAAAGTTAGCCAGCATGGTGGTGCTTGCCTGTAGTCCCAGCTACTCAGGAGGCTGAGGTGGGAGGATCAACTGAGCCAGGAGGGTTGAGGCTGCAGTGAGCTGAAACAGCGCCACTGCACTCCAGCCTAGGTGAAGAGCTAGACTGTCTCAAAAAATATACAATACAATACAATACAATACAATACAATACAATACAATACAAAACAATACAATACAATACAATGTTACCAAGACAAGTCTCTTAATTCTGTACTTTGGTAACTAAGTTGCTGGGTATTTTTTGTCTCCCCTTAAACACAGGATTTTGTATTTGTCCCCGTTCTTTTCAGCTGAACGTTTCTATTTATTCAGATCATCTGCAGTCTTGACTCTGTCATCTGATGTTATTAGCTCTCTTTCTCAGCTATGTGTCATCTGCATATATGACAACCACACTTTTTACATCTTCATCCAAGTCACCAGGGAAAAATGGTTGTAAAGGATATGGCCAAGGACAAAACTGTGACATGTTACCAGAGAAGTCTGTCTTCTCCCTGTTAAACTTTCCTTTAAATAATTAAGCAAACATTTATTGACAATCTTCAATGTGCAAGTAATTTGGGGAGATACAGGAAATTATGAGGCACTGTCCTTGCTCTTAAGGAGAGTGCAGTTTACTAATGGAGACAGCATACACACTCAAATAACTACAACCCAAGGTGTAAAGAGATATGCATAATAAAACAAGATCACACACAAGCAACTAATAATAGTGTTTGCCTCTGGGGAGGATGACAGGAATACTTGAAGACTGGAAGAGGAAGGAGGCATACTTTTCACTGTATACTTTTCTGTAAATCAAATTAAAAATTAGAAGGGAGGAATCAGATTATATAGAGTCAGGCACAGATTAAATGATCTAAGGTTGCTTCCAATGCAGAGATTTTATAAGTAAAATTAAAGTACTGCAGGAGAAAAACATCCAGGACAGAACCAGCCTCAAATCCACCTCCTATTATATCAACCAGCCCATACTTCTCTATCTTACACACAAGGACTTCATGAGAGATTTTATCAAGTGCCTTGCTGAAATCCATTCTTAAAAGGCTGGCACCTCAAAGATTACAGAATCCTTTAGGAGTTCTATTTTTTATTTTTCTTTTTCTACTTGTCCCCCATCTTGACTAGCACGTATTTTTCCAAAAGAAATACTTGGAAACCACTCCACAGATAGGGTTGGAAAAAGAATTAATTGATTCTAGTACTGTCTATATATCACTATTGCATTTAGCACACTTCTGTTCCTATTCATTTATATGTCAGTTTTCCTTCTACACCATGCAACTTTCTGAATTCAGAGACTCTGGGTTTTATTTTGTTTCTTTTTTTTTTTTTCTCTTCAGCATCCTCAGCAGAGTCTAGGACAGATTAAATGCTAATAAATACTTGCTGAATTAAATTGTATCAATAGATTCTAGGGGAAAAAAGAGCTCTTGTTTTATGAGGACCTACTCTGTGCCAGAGACTTTATAAACATAATCTCTTTCTTTACAACAACCCTACAAAGAATATATCATTATTTCTATTTTATAGTAAATAATTTTTTTTTTTTTTTGAGACACATCTTGCTCTGTTGCAGGCTGGAGTGCAGTGGCGTGATATTGGCTCACTGCAACTGCTGCCTCCCAGGTTCAAGCGATTCTCCTGCCTCAGCCTCCTGAGTAGCTGGGATTACAAGCGCCTGCCACCACACCTTGCTGATTTTTATATTTTTAGTAGAGATGGGGTTTCACCATCTTGGCCAGGCTGGTCTTGAACTCCTGACCTTGTGATCCACCCGCCTCGGCCTCCCAAAGTGCTGGGATTACAGGCGTGAGCCACTGTGCCTGGCTGTAAATGAAATATTAAGTAACCTGATCAAGGTCACAAAACAAAAACAAAAAACAAAAAACAAAAAGCACAAGGAATGCAGTACAAATCTGACTACAGAAGCATATGTTCTTCTACAAGAGCAGGCTGCCTCTCCTGGAAAATAAGAAGCTAAAGAATGGGAAGAGAAAAGGTGGTAAGTGGTAAATGAGGGGGCAGGTAGAAGAGAATTTGAAGGGAGAGACTTGATATTGATAGATGGTTAGGACTATACGGTAATTCTATGATCACAACAGACTGGACTGGGGCTTGCTGCTGTTTTTCCTTTGAAACCTACTGCCCCTACAAAAGAGCAGAGAAGTGCATGTAGGTTGCTCTGAAGGAGCACTTGTGGTTTATGAGGGTTGAGAGAGCTATTTAAACTAGCTACAGGCAGAGAATTCATTATGAAACACATATCCAAAAACCAAACTGCTGATAACAGCAGCCACAGATTTCAAAAGAGAACAATGGGGTCTGAGTACAACTATCAAGGAAAGGTAGAAGAGAACAGGGATCACTGAAAGCTGAGAGAGACGACAATAAACATAAGACCATTACCTCAGCAGATTATATTCCACTGCATGGGAAATGCTTTAAGGAGTTGTACTTAGAACTGTGGCCTGGCACTGTTAAGATACAAATAATCAGTATTGCCTTGTGATGAAGGGTACTCACTGGCTTTAGGGTTGGACAGTAGGTGTCCAAGTTGGGCCTCTACTAGCTGTGTGGTCTTAGGCAAGTTCTGTAACCTGAGTAACAATTTCCTTACCTGTTGAATGAGATAACTGCATTTAACCCGAAGAGTTTTGCTAACAATCATATCAGATACTGTAAGAGTATCCAGCCCACAGAAAGCACTCAGTAAACATTAGTTTTATTCACTTACTATTTGTTTATACAATTTGCATTATTCTTCTTCCAGATTTATTTCTTAGCCTCATCCAAAGACTTAAACCCATCCGTGCAACCAGTGACCACTAGCTAGCCTACAATTTGGGTTAGAACTTAGTCTTAAGTGATTTCCATACTAAATTTTACAAACAAAATGGACAAATAAATAGCCTAGGCATTACAGAACAATTATCAATACCATATAAACACCAACACATTTGTTTCCAAAATTCAAAGAAGATAAGCAATCAAAAATAAAAAACATATGGCCTAGTACTATAAATTGTAAAGACAATGGTTCCCTGAGGAGAGTGGAAATTATATACACAAAGAAGGGAGTTTTGACAGAATGACAAGGGGTTAAAGTCTTCTCAGTTTGTCTCCCTCAACCTCAAAACCACCTCAGCAGAAAATAATGGGAAGCCACAGAGTTGTGTCTGTTCCTGCTAAGATCACCCCTCTTTCAGCCTAGCATTTCTTCAGTGGATATAAGGAAAAGAAGGGAAGACAAGCTCCACCTGCACACAGTGAGACAGCCATGCTGCCTGCCTCCCTACAACCAATGACCTCAGGAACTAGTCTCAATTAAAGGTTATTATTAGCACAAATTATTGGCTGGGTAAGGTGGCTCATACCTGTAATCCCAGCACTTTGGGAGGTCAAGGCAGGCAGATCACTTGAGGTCAGGATTTGTTCCAGACCAGCCTGGCTAACACAACAAAACCCTGCCTCTACTGAAAATAGACAATTTAGCCGGGCTTGGTGGTGAGTGCCTATAATCTCAGCTTCTCGGGAGGTTGAGGCAGGAGAACTGTTTGAACCCAGGAGGCGGAGGCTGCAGTGAGCTGAGATTGCACCAGTGCACTTCAGACTCTGTCTCAAAAAAAAAAAAAAAAAAATCTGCGAATCTCTGAGACATGTGGCTACTTAAATTTAAGTCTTAATTAGAATTAAATATAATTTTAAATTGGGCCAGGTGCAGTGGCTCACACCTATAATCCCAGCACTTTGGGAGGCCAAGGTGGGTGGATCACCTGAGGTCAGGAGTTTGAGACCAGCCCGACCAATATGGTGAAACCCCATCTCTAGTAAAAATACAAAATTAGCTGGGTATGGTGGCACATGCCTATAATCTCAGCTACTTGGGAGGCTGAGGCAGGAGAATTGCTTGAACCTGGAAGGCAGAGGTAGTAGTAAAGCTGAGATCATGTCATTGCACTCCAGTCTGGACAACAAGAGCAAAACTCTGTCTCAAAAAATAATTAAAAAATTGAATTCCTCAGTCCCATGAGCCACATTTCAAACGCTCAATAGCCACATGTGGCTACCATATTTGACAGCACAGATATAGAACATTTCTATCATTGCACAAGTTCCCACTGGATACTGCTGTTCTTTCAAGAGATAACCAGGACCAATCCTGTTATGCCTTAACTGTGTTTACCTTGAGCACCAAAAGAAATCCAAGCCTCCTCTGGCATACCTCTTCAACTGGATTCTCATCCCCATTTGCCACCATTCTTGGTGATTTCAATATCTACATATTAGACTGACCCATATGATGCTGCAGTTTTTATAAGTTCAACCCAAGATATGATCCATCCAGTAGTCCAGCCTCTCAGTTCCTTGACCTCTTGTTTATTAATTCCTATGGCTCCTACCACCTCAGCCTTTCTCCAGTGGGGTTCCAAGAGGGGAGTAAGCCTAATGCCCTAAGGTATCCACTAAATGTTATAAATCAATTTCTGTCCCCTGCATCTAAAATGGTACCAGCTATGTGTCATAACTGGGAGAAGTGAGCAAACAATCAATTCATTTTCTGACTTCTATGGTTCCAATGAAGAATTCTAGCTGAGCCTATCATTAATGATGAGCTCAATTTCAGGTGCCCATTCTCTGATCACCATCACCTATCTTTCCCAACTCACCCTCTCTAATGTTCTTACACCAATCACCCTTTAGCCCCACTAGGACATCTAATCCTATACTATCATCTTTTCACTATTACCCCGTCGTATCCTCACATTCCTTCTTACCTTAGTTTACCTAGTTATCATATTAACAATCCCCTTGAATATTCCCTCAACTTCTTTCTACTGTGCTTCCTTGCAAAATCCAACTTTGGTTAAATACAGCCCTCCTACTTATTATGTGTCCCTATCTGCTGAATGTGACAGGAACAAAAACACATATAACAGTGCTGACTGGGCTCACTTTTTATTTAAGATCAAAATCTTAAGTGGTCCCTCACTACTGCCTAGCAATCCTGATATATTTTCCTAGTCGGTTCATTCTTCCATCCTCCCAGGTACATTTCACATCTTCTCTGCTATTCTCAAACCTCTAATATCCATTCTGATTCCTGTATCACCATTCTTTTTTATTTAAATATAACTTTATTGAGATAAATTCATGTACCATATAATCCACCCATTTGAAGTCTATGATTCAATGGCAAGTACTTGGGAGGCTGAGGTGGGAGGATTGCCTGAGCTGGGGAGGCAGAGGTTGCAGCAAGCCAAGATTGCACTACTGCAGCCTGGGTGACAGAAAGAGAGTTCTTTATATATTCTGGATACTAAACCCTTAACATACATATGATTTGCAAATATTTTCTTCTATTCTGTAGGTTGTCTTTTCACTTTCTTGATAGTGTCCTTTGATGCAGAGAGGTTTTAAATTTTGATAAAGTCCAATTATCTTTTCTTTTGTTGTTTGTGCTTATGGTATTATATCTAGGAATCCATTGCCAAACCTATGATTGTGAGGTTTTATCCCTAAGACAGTTCCCCTGACTCGCTGAGACAAGGTCTCAACTATGTTGCCCAGGTGGGACTCAGAGGATCCTCCTGCCTCAGCCTCCCGAGTAGATGGGACTTAACACCGTGTACCACTGTAGCTGCCTATAAAAGCTTTATGACTTACATTTAGGTCTTTGATCTATTTTCATATGTACTATAAACAAGTGGTCCGACTTCATGGTTTTGCACGTGGATATTCAGTTGTCCCAGCACTACATATTAAGAAGACTGGATTGTTTTCCCCCACTGAATTGTCTTGACATCCTTGTCAAAAACCAATTGCCCACAAATGTATGGTTTTACTTCTGGACCCTCAATTCTATTCCACTGAACCGTCATGCCTGCCTTTATGCCAGAACCACGCTGTCTAAATTAGTAAGCTGTAAAATTGGAAAGCATGAACCCTTAACTTCGTTCTTTTTCAAGACTGTTCTATTCTGTGTCCCTTGTATTTTGGTATGAATTTTGGGACCAACTTATCAATTTATACAAAAAAGTTAGCTGGGATTTTTGTGGGTTTTTTTTGTTGTTTGTTTGAGATGGAGTTTCGCTCTTGTTGCCCAGGCTGGAGTGCAACGGTATGATCTTGGCTCACTGCAACCTCTGCCTCCTGGGTTTAAGCGATTCTCCTGTCTCAGCCTCCTGAGTAGCTGGGATTCTTCTGTCTCAGCCTCCTGAGTAGCTGGGATAACAGGCATGTGCCACCATGCCTGGCTAATTTTTTTTTCTATTTTTAGCAGAGAGAGGGTTTCTCCACGTTGGTCAGGCTGTTCTCGAACTCCTGACCTCAGGTGATCTGCCCACCTCAGCCTCCCAAAGTACCCAGCCTAGCTGGACTTTTGAGAAGGATTTGAAATCTGTTGATCAACTTGGTGAATACTGCCATCTTAACAACATTAAGTATTCTAAACCATGAACATGAAATACCATTCCATTTATTTAGATCTTGTTTAATTTCTTTCAACAATGTTTTATAATTCTCAGAGAAGTTTTTTATTCTTTTGTCAAACATATTCCTAAGTATTTTATTATTTTTGATACTATATTAAATATAACGCTTTTCTTAAATCCATTTTCAGATTGTTCACTGCTAGTGTACAAAAATACAGTTCATTTTCTATATTGACCTTGTATCCTGCAAACTTGCTGAACTCGTTTATTAGTTCTAAAGGCTTATTTTATTTCAGTGGATTCTCTAGGATTTTCTATATAAAAGATGTCATCTGATAGAGTAGTTAACGTCTTCCTTTCCAACCTGAATGGCTTTTATTTCATTTCTTTCCTAACTGTCCTAGCTAGAACCTCTTTTACCATGTTGAATGGAAGTGGCAAGAATGAACACCCTTGTCTTGTTTCTGATTTTGGGGAAAGCTGTCAGTCTTTCACCATTAAGTATGATATTAGCTATGAGTTTTTCATAGATGCCCTCTATCAGGCTGAGGAAGTTCCTGTCTATTCCTAGTTTGCTGAGTATTTTATTGTCATGAAGGAGTACTGAATTCTATCAAATGCTTTTTCTGTGTCCATTTAGATATTGTGTGGTTTTTGTCCTTTGTTCTACAATATAGTATATTAACTGATTTTCTAATGTTAAACCAACCTTTCAGACTTTTTGATGAGAAAAAAAGTAGTACCAGAGAGAACTTCTACACTCTTCCACCACCAAAAGTATTAGTCTATCTGCATCTGTACCCATATCCTCTGCCTTCCCTCCTACTGCACAGAACGAATTGCTCACATGGCTATGTAAGGCTAACTTTCCCATTTGACCCTGAATCTGAATGCTTTTGCTTAATTAAGGATTCCCCTCCTGCCATCATCTCTCCTGAAACATCAGTTTTTCCCTCTTTTTTTTAGATCATTCCATCAGCTTACAAATATTCAGTAATATTTCCCATAAGGTTATTTCTAGACTTGTATATCCTACTGTCTGCTCAACATCTTCATTTGGTTATTCACTGGGCATCTTAAAATTATGTACAAAACCAAATTCTTAATTTCTTCCTCCAAACCTGCTCCTACCCCAGTGTTCCCGCTCTCAAACAACGAAGTCATCATTAACCCAGTTGCTTGGGGCAAAACCTTGATTTCACCTTAGTCTTTCTGGTTCTCTCACACTCCAACGAATCCTGTACGCTCAACCTTCAAAATATTCCCAAATCTGACAACTTCTTTACCTCACAGCTACCTCTATGGTCAAAGCAAACATCAGATCTTCCCTGGAATAATGCGAGAGCCATTCCCCTCCACCCCTGCTTAGTCTCCTCAATTCCATTCTTGCCCCTGTCCCTCTATAGATTATTTTCCACACTGTAGCCAGAGTTAGATTACATCATTTCCTATTCTCGACCCCTCTATGGCTTTTCATCATATTTAGAATAAAGTACAAAAACCTCACCTCACATGATCTGACCACTGTTCATTTCTTCTCTCCTTTCCCCATTGCTCAATCTAATTCAGTCATTGTGTCCTTCCTGCAGCTCTAAGAAACACGCCAAACACACGCTTGCTTTAGGGCCTTTATATTTATTCCCCGACCTAGAATGACTGTATTCAAATATCACCTCAAGAAGTCTCCCTTGATCTTCCCCTTTAATCAAGCTCCCTTTTTTCCTCTGTTCTAGTTATTCTCCATCCCCTCTTCTTGCCTCGTTTTTCTTAAATTGTATTTATTATCTGTTTCTCTCACAAAAAGGTAAGCTTTATAGAACACTGACTTCTGTGTTTAGTACTGTACCCTCAGCTTGCAGAACAGTATCTGAGTTATAGTTGCTGCTAAATAAATACTAATTGGGTTGTCAGTAAAGAAGTACAAATACTATAGTTAAACACAACACGGTGATCTTCTGAATTACTCAAAGAGGGGCTTTCTAAGTTGAGTACCCTACAATTGGCTTAGCCAGAAACCTGAGTTAAGACTGCCTTCTCTCATCTTGACCAGTCACAAGGTCTGCTTCTCTCGCCAAAAGACTCTCAAGTCTGTCCACTTTTTTTTTTCTTTTTTTTTTTTTGAGACGGAGTCTCACTCTGTCGCCCGGGCTGGAGTGCAGTGGCCGAATCTCAGCTCACTGCAAGCTCTGCCTCCTGGGTTTACGCCATTCTCCTGCCTCAGCCTCCCGAGTAGCTGGGACTACAGGCGCCCGCCACCTCACCCGGCTAGTTTTTTGTATTTTTTAGTAGAGACGGGGTTTCACAGTGTTAGCCAGGATGGTCTCGATCTCCTGACCTCATGATCCGCCCGTCTCGGCCTCCCAAAGTGCTGGGATTACAGGCTTGAACCACCGTGCCCGGCCAAGTCTGTCCACTTCTACTAAGACTGCTTTATCATCTGTCTCTCTGCTTTTAGTCTCCTCCAAATTATGGTTAATATTTCAGTATACTGTATTGTCTTTCAGTCTTTATTTTGAATCCTTATGTAATACTTCATCTTGTTTTTGAACACTGGGTTAAGTTGTTCATTGTTATAAATAATGCTTTAATAAACCATCTTTGTCTATACAATTTCATCTAAATTCTGATGATGTTTTTAGAGTAGATTTCCAAACTTTAATTCATGGGTCAGAAGATATGAATTACTTTTAAGTTCTACATATATATTATCAAATTGCTTAAACAAAAATTTCAGCTGTTAAAGATTAAGCTATAAATATTATAGACATGTACTAGTAGGAAGTAGATCAGTAAAAGTGTACCTCTTAAGAGAACAAGCTTATCTCTAAGCTTGAAAGAAAATTGCTACAATTTGAGTAGGGAGGGAGGGGGCCTCTGTGGCTTTTTTGCAGCAAAGGCAGTTTGTCATTGCAGTACTGTCTTTGGAGTCTAACTGCCTTTGAATCCTATCCCAGAGTAGGTAATTACAGGCTTGAAGCCTCTAAGCCTTTGTTTGCTCATCTGTAAATGGACCCAGCAATGCTTATCTTTTTAGGGTTGTAAAGATTTCTACTTAGGAACTACCAACATAATCACGTAAGATATTTGAGTTAGAAGCTATGTCTATTAGAATAAGATGATCAAGTCTAGTACCTGAGAGAACAAGAGATTGTCAGAATGGATAAAAGCATGACCCAGTGGTATATTGTCTACAGGAGACACATTTTAAAAATATGCCGGGCGCAGTGGCTCAAGCCAGTAATCCTAGTACTTTGGGAGGCCGAGACGGGCGGATCACGAGGTCAGGAGATCGAGACCACCCTGGCTAACACGGTGAAACCCCGTCTCTACTAAAAAATACAAAAAACTAGCCAGGCGAAGTGGCGGGCGCCTGTAGTCCCAGCTACTCGGGACGCTGAGGCAGGAGAATGGCATGAACCCGGAAGGCGGAGCTTGCAGTGAGCTGAGATCCGGCCACTGCACTCCAGCCTGGGCGACAGAGCAAGACTCCGTCTCAAAAAAAAAACCAAAAAACCAAAAACAAAAAGAAACACAGATCAGTTAAAGGTAAAAGAATGGAATACCTTTGCATCAGGCAAACAGTAGGAATAAGACTGAAATGAGTAGAACCATATCTAGTTGTTCTATCAGATAAAATACACTTCAAGAAATAATTCGCTGGGCGTCATGGCCCATGCCTGTAATCCCAGCTACTTGGAAGGTTGAGGCACAAGAATCCCTTGAACTTGGGAGGCAGAGGTTGCAGTGAGCTGAGACAGTGCAACTGCACTCCAGCCTGGGCAATACAGTGAGACTCTGTATCAAAAGTAAAAAAAATAAGAAGAAGAAGAAAAGAAGGCCAGGCACAGTGGCTCACACCTGTAATCCCAGCACTTTAGGAGGCCAAGGCAGGTGGATCACTTCAGGTCAGCAGTTTGAGACCAGCCTGGCCAACTTGGTAAAACTCTGTCTCCGCTAAAAATACGAAAATTAGCTGGCCATGGTGGCGGGTGCCTGTAATCCCAGCTACTCAGGAGGCTAAGGCAAGATAATAGCTTGAACCCAGGAGACAGAGGTTGCAGTGAGCCAAGACTGCGCTACTGCACTCCAGCCTAGGCAACAGGGCGAGACTCCTTCTCAAAAAAAAAAAATTATATATATACATACACACACACACACACACACACACACACACATATATATACACGCTATCAGAGATAAAACTGGAAATTACATAGTATATTTACATGTTGGCTCAATAATTTATATGAAACCATGAAAGACTAGAATATCTACCACAATCTGGCCAGGCACAGTGGCTCATGCCTGTAATCCCAGCACTTTGGGAGGCGGAGGAGGGCAGATCACCTGAGCTCAGGAATTCGAGACCAGCCTGGCCAACATGGTGAAACCCCATCTCTACTACAAATACAAAAATTAGCCGGGCGTGGTGGCAGGCACCTGTAATCCCAGCTACTCAGGAGACTGAGGCAGGAGAATCACTTGAACCCGGGAGGCAGAGGTTGCAGTGAAGCCGAGATCACACCACTGCACTCCAGCCTGGGGGACAAGAGCGAGACTTCATCTCAAAAAAAAAAAAAAAAAAAAAGAGTATCTACCACAATCTTGAAAAAGAACAAATGAGAAATTATGCTACCTGACTTTAAGACTCACTATGAAGCTACTATAATCAAGACACTTGTACTGGCATAAAGACAAACAGATCAGGCCGGGTGCGGTGGCTCAAGCCTGTAATCCCAGCACTTTGGGAGGCCGAGATGGGCGGATCACAAGGTCAGGAGATCGAGACCATCCTGGCTAACACGGTGAAACCCCGTCTCTACTAAAAAATACAAAAAACTAGCCGGGCAAGGTGGCGGGCACCTGTAGTCCCAGCTACTCGGGAGGCTGAGGCAGGAGAATGGCGTGAACCTGGGAGGCAGAGCTTGCAGTGAGCTGAGATCCGGCCACTGCACTCCAGCCTGGGCGACAGAGCGAGACTCCGTCTCAAAAAAAAAAAAAAAAAAAAGACAAACAGATCAATTAAATAAAAAAGAGAACTCAGACATAGACTCTCACTTATAGAGTAAGTTGGTTTTCAAAGCACCAAAGCAATCCATTGAGAGAAATAAGTCTTTTAAATGAATTGAGCTAGAATAACTAGATATCTACATAAAATAAATAAACCTCATCCCCTAACTCATACCATACACAAAAATCAATTCAAGATGTACCATATACCCAAATAGAAAATAATAACCATAAAGGAAAAAATGGAAAATTAGACCATCTTAAATCTTCTTCACAGCAAAACACCATTAAGAAAATGAACAGGTAGCTGGGCACAGTGGCTCACACCTGTAATCTCAGCACTTTGGGAGGCCAAGGCGGGCGGATCACGAGGTCAGGAGATTGAGATCATCCTGGCCAACATGGTGAAACCCTGTCTCTACTAAAAACACAAAAATTAGTCGGGCATGGTAGTGCACACCTGGAGTCCCAGCTACTCAGGAGGCTGAGGCAGGAGAATTGCTTGAACCTGAGAAGTGGAGGCTGCAATGAGCCGAGATCGCACCACTGCACTCTAGCCTGGGTGACAGAGCGAGACTCTGTCTCCAAAAAAAAAAAAAAAAAAAGAAAGAAAGAAAGAAAAAGAAAATGAATAGGCAAGCACATGCTAGAAGAAAATATTTGTAGAACACATATTTGACAAACAACTGGTATTCAGGACATACAAAGAACTCCTATCTCAATAATAAAAAGTCACATAATCCAATTTTAAAACGGACAAAACATTTGAACACTTTAGAGAAGATACAAAATTAGACAACAATCATGTGGAAAAAAAAGTGCTCAACATTATTAGCCATCAGGGAATGCAATTAGAATCATTACATGACTACCAGAATGGCTAAAATTAAGGGGGTAAAAACAATATCAAATGGTGGCAAAGATGTAAAACAAGTAAAATAACTAGAATGCTCATAAACTGCTACTGGGAACTAAAATAGTACAACTACTTTGGAAAAAGGTTTGGCAGTTTCTTTATAACCTAGCAATTCCATTCCTAGCTATTTATTCAAAAGATGTGAAATCTTATGCTCACTATACAACCTGTATAAGAATGTTCACAGCAGCTTTCTTTGTAATAGTGAAAAACACACGAAGAGAAGAACTGTATGTTTGGGAGGCCGAGACGGGCGGATCACGAGGTCAGGAGATCGAGACCATCCTGGCTAACACGGTGAAACCCCGTCTCTACTAAAAATACAAAAACTAGCCGGGCGAGGTGGCGGGCGCCTGTAGTCCCAGCTACTCCGGAGGCTGAGGCAGGAGAATGGCATAAACCCGGGAGGCAGAGCTTGCAGTGAGCTGAGATCCGGCCACTGCACTCCAGTCCGGGCGACAGAGCGAGACTCCGCCTCAAAAAAAAAAAAAAAGAGAAGAACTGTATGAAGAAACTGGTATATTCATATGCTAGAATACTACTCAGTAATAAAAAGGAATATAACATGGATCAATCTCAAAAACATTATCCTGAGTGAAAGATTACACAAAAGTATACTGGTATGATTCTACTAATATCAAATTCTAGAATATCATATAAGCAGAATTTTACAGAAATAAACAGTGTGCCTTTAGGGGGAGGGGAGAAGAGATATGAGGGATTCTTTCAGGGTGATATTAATACTCTGTGTCTTGATAGGTACATGCATATGACCAAACTCTGCAAATTTACACTTAATATTTGTGCATTTCACATAAATACTGGAACTTAGTTCATGATCTGCATGCTTAAGTATTTCAGGGAAAATGAGCCAATATTTGCAACTTACTTTGCAAAGCATCAAAAACATAACGTGGATTAAAGGATGGCTAGAGAGAATAGATTTGTAATAAAACATAGTAAGATATTAATGGAATCTAAGTAGTAAGATTCTTCTAACTTTGTTGTGTATTCAAAATTTTCATAATAAAATAACAGAGGGGAAAAGACTGGGGAAACCCTCTAAAGATGAATAAAGATATATGACTAGATGCAATGTATGATGCTTAATTGGATCCTTTACCCCAAAAAAGAGATACAAAGGATACTACTGGAACACCTGAGGAAAAGTGAATGTGGATTGTATACTAGATAATAGTATTGGCATTAACATTAAATTTCTTGAGTATAATAATGGTGTTGCAATACATTATTTTGTAGGAGAACGATCTTGTTCTTAAGAGATAAACACTGATCGAGCTCAGTGGTTTAATTCCAGCACTTGGGGAGGCCAAGATAGAGGATCTCTTGAGGTCAAGAGTTTGAGACCAGCTTGGGCAACACAGCAAGACCCCTATCACTACAAAATTAAAATTAAATTTAGGTGGGTGTGGTGGTGAGTGCTTGTAGTCCTAGCTACTAGGGAGGCTGAGGTGGGAGGACTGCTGGAGCCCAGGAGTTCAAGGTTACAGTGAGCTATGATCATGCCAGTGTACTTCAGCCTGGGTGACAAAGCAAGACCCTGTCTCAAAACACAACAACAACAACAACAAGAGATGTGTACTAATTAAAATATTTACAGGTAAAGTGTCATGATTTGTGCAACTAACTCTCAAATGGTCAGGGAAAAGTCCATATATGTAAAAATATACATATGAGAAAGAAAAAGAAGAGAAATAGGAGGGATAAAGATAGTACACTATTTTTCTATCTCATACTTCTGAAATTTGAAAATTTTCAAAACAGAGAGGAAAAAAGAATAGGCCCTGAAATAAAGAGGTCTAAGTCTCAATTCCCACACTACCAATTACTAGCTTACTGATTTTGAGCAAGTTACTTCTCCCTAAGGATGACAAAGCCTAACTTGTAAGGTTACTGCAAAGATCAGGTAAAATAAGAGTTAAGTGCGTAAGTGCACAGCGCGTTGCACAAAATAGTAGTAACAGCAGTCACTGTTACTATAAAGACCAGTAGCGGTCAGGTATGGTGGCTCATGCCTATAATCCCAACACTCTGGGAGGCCAAAGCAGGAAAATCACTCAAGCCCAGGAGTTCAAGAACAGCCTGGGCAACATAAGACACCATTTCTTTAAAAAAGAAAAAAACAAAAACAAAAACAAAAAAAGACCAGTAGTGTGTCACAGACCCATGAATTTATTTATTTATTTATTTTTTTCCCCCGAAGGGTTTACTATTTGTTTAATAAAAAATCCCACAGCAACTTTTATCCAAACAGCAACTACTACAAAAAGAATGACAAGAAAAAAAAATATGACTTCACAGAAATACACTAAAAAATTTGACAGTTATGCAGGAACCGCCAAAGTTTTAGTGTTTAATAATGAATAGCACAACTGACCAAGGTCCAAGACGTGAAGACACTATGTTCAAGAAACTGGGAGGTAAATCACTCTACAAACTAACTATATAGTACGTGATAAGAATGCATACTTTATAATATACTTTTATTGCAACACAGCCGCCTGATTCATTTACAAATTGTCTATGGCTGCTTTAGTGCTTTAACAGCAGAGTTGAGTAGCAGTGACAAACACTTGAGTAGTTGCAACAGAGACCATATGGCCTGCAAAGCCTAAAATATTTACTATCTATTCCTTTCAGAAAAAGTTAGCTAGACTTTGCTTTTAAGAGTACATTTTCTGAGGGCCCACCTGCACAGTACCATATTAGATACTGTGGAGGGAAGTTAAAGGATTATGACACAGTAACTGTTAACGATATTAAGCTTATACGTAATTCATGAATGATTCAGACTTTAAAAAGAATTTCTTGGGGTTTGACTCTTCTGTAAATTAAAAGAGCCTGAGATATTAGCAACAAAAGCTTTCTGCAATGTGTCAAATTTGTTTGGATCCTGTTTTCAACAAACTGTGGAAAAAAAAAAAAAACAAAAAGAAACAACAAAAAAACAATTATGGGAGGAGAGTTGAACAAACCAGATATTTGGTGGTATTAAAAATTATCGGCTGAGCGCTGTCGGGAGGCTGAGATGGGCGGATCACAAGGTCAGAAGATTGAGACTATCCTGGCTAACATGGTGAAACCCTGTCTCTACCAAAAATACAAAAAAATAGCCAGGCATGGTGGGTGGGTGCCTGTAGTCCCAGCTACTTGGGAGGCTGAGGCAGGAGAATGGTGTGAACTCAGGAGGCGGAGCTTGCAGTGAGCAGAGATGGCGCCACTGCATTCCAGCCTGGGAGACAGAGTGAGATTCCAACTCAAAAAAAAAAAAAAATTGTTAATTGGTTGGGCGCAGTGGCTCACGCCTATAATCCCAGCACTTTGGGAGGCCTCGGCGGGTGGATTACGAGGTCAGGAGTTCCAGCCCAGCCTGGCCAATATGGTGAAACCCCTTCTCTACTGAAAATACAAAAAAAATTAGCCGAGAGTGGTGGTGCACGCCTGTAGTCCCAGCTACTTGGGAGGCTGAGGCAGGAGAATCGCTTGAACCTGGGAGGTGGAGGTTGCAGTGAGCCAAGATCGCGCCACTGCACTCCAGCCTGGGCAACAGAGAGAGACCCCATCTCAAAAAAATATATATATACACACACACATATATATATATAATTAATTGGCCAGGTGCGGTGGCTCACACCTGCAATCCTAGCACTTTGGGAGGCTGAGGTGGGAGCAGCATGAGGTCAGGAGATCGAGACCATCCTGGATAACATGGTGAAACCCTGTCTCTACTAAAAATACAAAAATTAGCCAGGCATGGTGGCAGGAGCCTATAGTTCCAGCTACTGGGGAGGCTGAGGCAGGAGAATGGCATGAACCTGGGAGGCGGAGCTTGCAGTGAGCCGAGATCACTCCACTGCACTCCAGCCTGGGCCACAGAACGAGACTCCGTCTCAAAAAAAAAAAAAAAAGATATCTGGGATATAATCTGAAATAATCCAGGATGGGGGTTATGGATAGAATACATACGAAACAACAGTGGCCACAAGTTGATGAATGACTAGGTAGAACATGGCGGTTCAGGGTACTACTATCCTCTCAATTTTTAAGTTTGAAATTTTTGGTAATTAAAAGTAAAACACACACACACACAAAGTCCTTTTGCAAGACAAATACCAAAGATAAACTAGCCACTGTCTTTTGAAGAAACTGGTATGAAAATCAGGTAACAAAGATAAGGATCTAGGAAAAAACCCCAAGAGCCCTCCTTCTAAAGAATCATCAATGGCAGTCACATCACACTGGATATTGTCATCAGAGCCTAAATAAAGACAATAGTAAATAAGTTTCATATGGAGAAAAGACTCTGAATTTATCTGAACTTCACTAGCAAATGTTTACCAAGGTTCTTCTGAAAACGTAATGGATGACAGTGGTGCATAACAGAAACAATTCTTTAAAAGGTTTTATAATGTAATATATACAAAAGAATATATATGTGAACCTATTACCCAACTTAAGAACTAGAATATTGCCCAAACTAATTAGCCAACTGTATGCTTCTTTCGGATTTCATTTCTCTGCTTCCACCCCATCCCCCACCCCAGAGGTGGCCTTTATTCTCAAAATTATATTACTTTACTTTCTTGTTATACAAACACAGTTTTACCACAAATTCTTAAACAATATACTGACCACCATATTGGATTTAGTATTCTGAAACTTACTTTATCAAAAAAATCTGAATACTCATGGAAGAGTCTATAGAGCACAGAGTACTAGCTTTTGAGTTTAACTTGGTGTATCCCAGCTCCTGCCACTTTCTAGGTACGTGATCTTGGGGAAATTATTTCTCCATCAAGTTCAGTTTCCTCTTTTATAAGTGAAATAATTCCTGTTTCAAAAGACTGTTATGAGGATTCAAACAATATACAAAAAGCACTGTTACTGGTATATAGCAGGTGTTCATAAATGGTAGCTAATGTTGCTTAACATTAAGCATGGCTTATAAAGATTCGGCAAATTAAATCCTTTTACTTAACAGAAAATAGTATCTTGTTATCAAGTATTTCCTTTATATAAGGCCGTTAGAAAACTCCTTAGTAAGAGATCAGTCTGTGCATGGTCAATCTCCACAGCTATCACCAGAAAGAAGTACGGTTCATTTGATCTTTTTTTGACTTTGCACTCAAGGGTTTACAGAGGTGACTACGTCACATGGACTCTGTTCACCAGGAAAGAGTCTAATCCATCAAACCATTTATTCTAGGTAACTGAAAAGCTGACAAGGTCAGTTCTGATGAGATGAGAATTCATGTTTGCACTCAGAAGTAAAAGACTATACAGCATTCTGCTTTCCTGAAACTGACTGACATTTCCATGGTCTTCTCGAACACTCCCCTGTGTGTCCCAGCTCTACACATGGAAGGCAGAAAGAACACAGTAATGAAGAATGCTAGCTCTGGGCCCTGGCTCTGCTGCTTACTGCCTGACAATGCAAGTACTAAAGCTCTCTTAGTTTCATCATCAGTAAAACGGAGATAATAAAAACTTATATTAATACATAATCATAGTCCTGACTGTGGCTGTAAGATAGTTCTAATGGAGATCACTGATCTAATATTAATTCCTTGAACTTTTATCTTTCTCAAAATGCTCTAGATGCCTGATTTAAAAGTGTGACTGGATCATGAAGTGAAGAACTTCTCTAAAATGGTTTTTGCTGTTAATATTCCTTTAACACATAATGCTTTGGGTATTAACTCAGGTGTTAAAAAGAACTATTTTATTTTTCAAGGAAGGAATAAGAACATCTGGCAGAAGAAAACTGCTAAGAGAAATCCTGAGGCAGGGGGCTCCTTAGCATGAAGGTACAATGAATGGGATAACTGAAGTGAAGGCAAAGTCAATGTTAAGAGAGGAACAAGATGGGAAGAGTAAAAGCACTGAGAATTCATGCAGACCTACACTGCAGTCAGGCTGCCATTTCATATGTCACATCATACAGTAACTTTATTAATGCAACCTAGTGGAGCTGACATGAGGAAATGTTCCACAGCAAAGCTGAACAAAGTTGTTAGAAGACAACTGAAGACCGGGTGCGGTGGCTCACGCCTGTAATCCCAGCACTTCAGTAGGCTGAGGCAGGTGGATCACGAGGTCAGGAATTCAAGACCAGCCTGGCCAAGATGGCGAAACCCCACCTCTACTAAAAATACAGGCATGGTGGCACGTGCCTCTAATCCCAGCTATTCAGGATGCTGAGGGAGAGAACTGCTTAAACTGAGGAGGCAGAGGTTGCAGTGAGCCAAGATCGTGCCACTGCACTCCAGCCTGGGCGACAGAGTGAGAATCTATCTCAAAAAAAAAAAGTAGACAACTGAGACCACAGGGGTTGCAGGGAGGAGCTCCTACGTTATTAATCCAAGAGGAGTAACATGCATGCAGTGTAACCTAAGTCTGGGGTGGAAATACTGGTCTATGAGTACATCCAGTAGCTAAGAGTATATATATGTCAGTACTGTGGGCATTCGAATAAGATAATGTCCTCTCCAGAAAACACTGAACAGCTCTAGGGTGAAACCGATTAAAGAAGAATCTACTTTATAGCAGATAAGACCTAGTGCCCAGGCTGGAGTGCAGTGGCCTGATCTCGGCTCACTGCAAGCTCCGCCTCCCAGGTTCATGCCATTCTCCTGCCTCAGGCTTCTGAGTAGTTGGGACTTACAGGCGCCCGCCACCATGCCCAGCTAATTTTTTGTATTTTTAGTAGAGACGGGGTTTCACCATATTAGCCAGGATGGTCTCGATCTCCTGACCTTGTGATCTGCCCACCTTGGCCTCCCAAAGTGCTGGGATCACAGGCGTGAGCCACCGCGCCCAGCCCCAAAACATCCTTTCTTAAATGTCTTTGTGTTTTGTTTTATAAGCTGCTCCTGTCACTTTGGTTTCCCCTGTCAAAAAATATTCCCACAACAAGGAAAAAGAATTAAGTACATTTTGTATTATTTGTGAAAGTTAAAAACTATACGCAATGTCATGAATATAAATAATTTCGAACAGCATGTTAGATGATGCTTATGATGTAATACTGGGGGGGACAAATATAAAAACAGGAGACAGATATAGATAGACAGACAGACAGACATCAGCAGAATCCCAGATACATATCAGCAGAATCCCAATACTGGGAGGGAAAGTGCTTGTTCTTGCAACCTACCAGAAAGAAAATAGAAAAATGTATGTATTTCACTTGTTGGTTTCATTTCTATTACTTTTCTATTTAGTGGAAGAGGTATGTTTTTAAATTCCCAGTTGCTCTGGAGATACATCCCAGTTCCTTTAAACGTAACACTTTGGGCATCCAGCCCCTGCTGACCCCCGGTGACCAGGCCCCACCTCCTCTTTCTTCTATCTCTAGCTTCTTCATCCAGTCAGCAATACCAATGAATTCTTTTCTTTTTCTTTAATTTTTTTAACAGGAGTGGAACAGCATGGAGTCAATGAATTCTTTTTCCTTTCTACTTGCTGCCCACCCATACTCTTAATTCTACATGGATTTGAATACCCTTTTCCCTACATCAGTGCCACTTCTGTTCACACCGATTAGATCTTTCTGCAGGATTAGCACTGCTTCTACTTCAAGAAATAAAAGCTTTGGCAGTGTTCATGCAAGAAGGGGGTTGCTGGCCCAGTCTGCATAAATCTGGAAACTTTGTGAGAAGTGATGGGTGAGTCAAACAAACCCTGGAAAGCACCTCTGAGGCAAAAAGTAAATCATTTATAAAGAACTTGTATAAACTGATAAGAACAATACTGAGATCCCAATAGACACAGAGGCAAACTTCAGAGAATAATTCTTCAAAGAAATATAAATTGACTTTTTAAAAAACAAAAAATGTCAACTTCACTACTAATCGAAGAAACAAAGTACAATGAAATGTCATTGGTTACTATCTATTACTACGCCATATTTTTTTTTAAAGAATATCCCTCAGTATTTGGAGGCAAAAGGAATGCTCTCATAAACTGCTGGTAACTTTATAAATATAACCTAGTAATTCCACTTTTAGTAATCCAGATTAAAGTACTACATTACAAGGCTCATTGCTAGTTTAGATTTTTTTTTTTCTTTTTTCTTTTTTGAGACAGGGTCTTGCTCAGTCACTCAGGCTAGAGTGGACTGGTGCAATCACAGCTCACTGCAGCCTCCAATTCCTGGGCTCAAACGATCTTCCCACCTCAGTCTACCAAGTAGCTGGGACTACAGGCATGTACCACCACACAAACCTAATTTTTTATTTTTGGTAGAGATAGTGTCTCCCTATGTTGCTCAGGCTGGTCTTGAACTCCTGGCTTTAACTGATCCTCCCACCTCGGCATCCCAATGTGCTTGGATTACAGGTGTGAGCTACCATGACTGGCCCTAAATGCTTATCTTTAACAGAAAAAAAAAAAAATAGGTTAAGAAAAAAGCCATGCCCAATATTAGGGGAACAATTAAGTAAGAAGCCCTCCCTTATTCCACCAATCAAATTTAATACCTTCCTTTGTGTGTGGTTAGTGGTTACATTTTAGCACTTTGACTGAGTTGTATCACACATAGTCATACCCAAGTCTGTTTCCCTTGCTGGACTGTAAACTCTCTGAGTACAAATTTGAGATCCGATTCAGCTCTGTATTATATCCCTTACCATCTTTTGGGTCTTTTGGGCCGCTCCTCCTCACCCTCAGCACCCAGCACAATATTTCACTAACAGCAGGATATGAAAAAGTCTTAAGCTGAACCACTACAAAAAGCAATTAATCAATGACTTTAGAGATAAAATAATTTTATACACAAGATATATAAACACTTAAGAGGTATGAACAAACACTAAATTTAGAACTGCCTTAATTCAACCATAATTTAGAATAAGCTCAAATTCCATGAGAATGCAGGAATGAGTGTTAGATCAAAGGAGTCAGAATCAGCAGTCATGTCCCTTTACCTTTTTCACCATCTTCCTGCCTCAAACATACATTCGAAGCCTAGAGATGCAATGAGTATCCTGAAACGGTGAATCAAGCCACAAGTTTATGATTGTAGTGCCAAAGGCAAAAGCCTGATCCTCAATTACATCAATGAGCCACTGCCTCACTCTGGACTTGTGATGTGAGGAGAAAGAAATCCCATGTGTTAAACTCACTGTTAATGATGTTTTCTGTCATTGTGACCGACAGAATTTTCTAACAGATACTAACAGAATTTCTCATAGTTAGTGAAAGAGTTTTCCTTTACTTGTTCTGACTTGTAAATAATACATACCCATCTACTTGGTTACAGTGACTATACCATAAGTGGACACTTCAATCAAGAAAGGCCTATCAGAGTCTTCCTCTAGACTAACCTATGGTCTGAGGGGGGAAAAAAATTATTTCTTTCCATTAAAAGCTATGGCTACTGGCAGCCATTTTGCTTGTCCCTTAAGAAGAGACCATCTGTTGAATGGAGACCACTGGATTCAAAGATGGAGAGACATTATCTGAGCTCCCAGATCCAGCTCAGCTTAACCCCTAAATAGACTTGCCAATTATTATACAAATTAACTTTTTTTTTGCTTATGGTTACTGAAATCATATTTCCAACCACTGAAATCATATTTCCAACACCTGCATCCAAAAGAGTCCTATATACTACAATAGGAGTAAACACACAAGTAATTATTTTAGTAACACACACCAATAATTTTTTTAGAGTTGAAAAAAAATGCTGTTCCATAATGTTAACCCACCTAATTCATATAAATGTTAATCCACAAGATTCAAGTTACATTTGTCATTCTCCAACTGCCTACTGTTCCTTTCATAATGCCCACACTATAACCACACTGAAGTGCTTGTTCTTTCCTATACACTCTCTTCACATTTTTCTATTTGTGATTTTAGCCTGCTGTTCTCTTACATTAATACCCTTCCCTCTCAATCTCTAACCGTATTTCCTCTGAAACACCACAATATTTTTATTTGTATGTCCCTTAGTAGTTCTGACCTTGCATTACAGTTATGCATGTGCATGTCTTACTACCTAATTGAACTGAAATGTCAGTGAGATCAGGGCCCATATTTGATTTGTATATATCCCCACAGGTCAGTCTGTCCCCAAAATCCATATTACTTCTACAAAACCTATGTTATTTCACAATTGTCAATACCTCAGTAGCTAAGTACCAGTAGCAATATAGCAATATACTTAATTATCCTGGATACCACAAAGGCCACATTAATATAAGTGAGAAGACTGGAAAGGGTACAAATTACATTTAGATAGGGATATACAGAACAGAAAAAGTCCCAACTTTGTCTAATTTAAGAAATAAGTTTTAGGCCGGGCGCGGTGGCTCAAGCCTGTAATCCCAGCACTTTGGGAGGCCGAGACAGGCGGATCACGAGGTCAGGAGATCGAGACCATCCTGGCTAACCCGGTGAAACCCCGTCTCTACTAAAAAATACAAAAAACTAGCCGGGCGAGGTGGCGGGCGCCTGTAGTCCCAGCTACTCGGGAGGCTGAGGCAGGAGAATGGCGTAAACCTGGGAGGCGGAGCTTGCAGTGAGCTGAGATCCGGTCACTGCGCTCCAGCCCAGGCGACAGAGCAAGACTCTGTCTCAAAAAAAAAAAAAGATATTTACTTAGAGATACTGAGGTCTTACACATTTTCACTTAGTCACCCAAGTCAAGCCTATTTTAGGCCTTGGTCCTTCTCTGTTAACTCTCAGGCATATCTATAATAATAATTCCTACCTCCTCCTACCTACTCATCCATCCACCATTATTTTTCCAGGTGATATCCCTGAAGAGAAAGTCCACTCCTAGTAGTATCCTAACTCTAAGCCACATCCATCTGGACTCAAAGTGTATATAGTTAATGCCTTCAGCTTCCCTAACTCTCCTATAATCTATTTCTCCCTAACTTATTCTTACCCCTTTGACTCTTATGCCTTGCCTTTCTTCTTTCCCTTAGTTCTACTCAACTAGTGGCTTATCCTTTATGTCTCATCATCATACAGAAACACAGACCTCAGAAAGACTACACAGACAGGAAAGCACAGTCAATAATAATAGCAGCCACCGTTTACTGCATACCTATTACATGCTAGTCACAACGCCTGGTACTTTACTAAGTGTCTGTGATTCTCATGGCAATCCTGATACTAATTTTACAAAAGAGGAACCTGTCCTGAAAGAGATAACTTGTCAAATATTAGTCAATTAGGAAATATTACAGCTGAGCTGCCTAGTTCCAAAACCTGCATTTCTTCTACTTTATCAAAGTGCCAAAAACAAAATGTTGACTCTATTTTCCCAGCTTCCACCCTTGTCCCACAACCCAATAATCTACTGTCCACATAGTAGCAGACAGAGTGGAGTGATCCTTTGCTTAAATATTGATTACTTCTTTGCTCAAGTCCCTCCAGTGGTTCCTCCCTTGCTCAAGGAAAAGCCAAAGTCCTTATTATGGCCTAAGAACCCTGTGATCTGTCCATGTGCACTCCTTCCCCATTACCTCTCTGGTTTCACTGTTTATCTCTCCCTCACTTACTCTAATCCAGCCACACTCAACCTGTTCACACCTCAGGGTTTTTGCTTTTATTGTTCCTTCTACCTGTAGCACTCTCCCCACCTCACAATCTTCTTAGTTTATTCCCTCACTTACTCTAGGTCCCTGTTCAAATGCCATCTTCTCAAGGAGACCTTCCCTGATCACCTATTTTATATTGCTACCTTCTGACCTCAGTATGGCCTATTCCCCTCTCCCTCTGCTTTACTTTTTTCTCTAAAGTACTTATCACCACTTGAAATATTTTATATTTATTGTTTTCTTGTCTGCCTCCCACTACTAGAATATAAGCTCCATGAGAACAGGGACTTATATTCTGTTAATTGCATATTCTGCTCACTGTATCTGTTATATAGTAAGTATATAATAAATATGTATTGAATGAGTAAATGGGGGATTTTATTCTCCCTAGGTGTTTAACACAATTGGCCTTAGATACATTTTCCAGAAAGTAAATGCAAAGGCAATGTGCATTTGTTCTAGTCTAGATCAACTCAGGCAATCTTCTCCCCTCAAAGAGTACCTTTAAAGAGCACTCCCTTGGCCTAGCGAGGTGGTTCATGCCTGGAATCCCAGCACTGTGGGAGGCCGAGGTGGGTGGATCATGAGGTCAGCAGATCGAGACCATTCTGGCTAACACCGTGAAACCCCGTCTCTACTAAAAATATAAAAATTAGCCGAGCACAGTAGCAGGCGCATGTAGTCCCAGCTACTTGGGAGGCTGAGGCAGAAGAATGAAGTGAACCTGGAAGGCAGAGCTTGCAGAAGCCGAGATCGTGCCACTGCACTCCAGCCTGGGCGACAGAGCGAGACTCCGTCTCAAAAAAAAAAAAAGCATCCTCTCTAATTTTTCATAGTTCTGAATAAACAACGTCATTGAGCAAAAAACTGAGTAGACTGAGCCAACTTAACCAGCGTATAGTATTATAATCAAAACTTGCCGGGCGCGGTGGCTCAAGCCTGTGATCCCAGCACTTTGGGAGGCTGAGACGGGCGGATTACGAGGTCAGGAGATCGAGACCATCCTGGCTAACACAGTGAAACCCTGTCTCTACTAAAAAATACAAAAAAACTAGCCGGATGAGGTGGCGGGCGCCTGTAGTCCCAGCTACTCGGGAGGCTGAGGCAGGAGAATGGCGTGAACCCGGGAGGCAGAGTTTGCAGTGAGCTGAGATCCGGCCACTGCACTCCAGCCTGGGCGACAGAGCGAGACTCCGTCTCAAAAAAAAAAAAAAAAAATCAAAACTTACAGCCAAATTAGTCAGACATATATTTAATAATATGCATAATTGTTATTGTGCTGCCAGGTAAATAGGCATAAATAGTAGACACTTTATGTAAATGATTCTAATTGCTATTTCTTTTACACAGTCAAACCAAGCACATCTAGGATCCCCTTCAGGGGAAGACAGAAAGGAGTGAAACGCTAGATAATACTGGAAGGTTAAGTCCTCTCTTATTCCACCCCTTAGACATTGGGCTAATGGTCTCCCAGCCTGGCTTCCGTGTCTTCAAGAAAAGTAACTTGCCAGGCATGGTGGCTTAGGCCTATAATCCCAGCACTTTGGGAGGCCAAAGCAGGAGAATCAATTGAGCCTAGGAGTTCAAGATCAGCCTAAGCAGCATAACAAGACTCCATCTCTACAAAAACTAAAAAATTAGCCAGGTGTGGTGGCATGCACCTGTGGTCCCAGCTACTTGGGAGGTTGAGGCAGAAGGATCACTTGAGCCTGGGAGGTTGAGACTGCAGTGAGCCATGATTCCACCACTGTACTCCAGCCTGGGCTACAGAGTAAGACCCTGTCTCACAAAAAAAAGGGGGTGGAAATCACTCCTTTCCTTCCACAGTAAAAAAAAAAAAAAAGAAAAAAAAAAGCTTCCTTTTACAAAAGATTTAAAAACTAGGTTGGGAGCCTGGCCTCTGTATCCAGTCATATAAAGCTAAGAAGAACCAGCACAATCACTAACTTCTGTCTCTGGCAAGGAAGATGGGGCAGACAAGCTGGTGGGGTAACCAAGAAAAGACATCAAACGTACTGAGTACCTATTGTACACCAAGTACACTAGCAGGTGCTCTGCATAATTCCTCTACTTCCCCAACCCACCTACACCCCCAAGCTGTGTTCCCAGGAAAGTAGAGGAACATGCAGAGAGTGGAATGGTTCCAGTGAGGTCACCCTACTCCCTCTCATAGGGCCTGAAAAATCAACAGAGAGCTCTCTTAGGAAGATTAACACGAAGCTATTGTTTACTGGCCATTTCCCTTCTTAGCTAAACCCACAGGAGGGCAAAGGGCCCTCTACCTTGCTATGGGTTTATCCAGACCCAACCAGCCTGCAAAGCCAAGGTTAAGCCCACTCTTTCTGGGAACTCATCCTTATTCACTGCAGCTCTCCTCTCTCCCATTGTCAGGGACATTTACTTGGGTACACAATTATTCACTTGTGTCATCTTATAATTAATTTATTGGGGAAATGCTTATTTCACCATTGATAATGCAAGCTCCTTGAAGGCAGAAATCTTAAAACTTCTTTAGTAAGCTTCATAAGGCCTAGCACCATTTAAAAAAAAAAGTCATGCCAGGCAAGGATGGCTCACGTCTGTAATCCCAGCACTTTAGGAGGCCAAGGCGGGATGTCTGTTTGAGCCCAGGAGTTCAAGACCAGCCTGGGCAACATGGTAAGACTTCGCCTCTACAAAAGAAGATATAAAAATCTAGCCAGGTGGGATGGTGTGTGCCCAGAGTCCCAGCTACTCATGAAGCTGAGGTTGGAGAATTGCTGGAGCCCAGAAGGCAGAGGTTGTAGTGAGCCATAATCTCACCACTGTAATCCAGCCTGGGTGACAGAGTGAGACCCTGTCTCAAAAAAAAAAACAGCTCCAAATATCTGGATGAATTAAAGGTAAATATGAATAGGTGATAAAAAAAGAATCAAACTTTTGGCTCTAGGTAGACACATCGGCATTGAAAAGAAGGATGTAGTACAGTCATGCGCCACAAAATGACATTTCAGCCAACACTGCAGACCATCTATATGATGGTGGTGCCACAAAATTATAATACCATATTTTTACTATACCTTTTCTGTGTTTTGATGTGTTTAGATACACAAATACCATTGTGTTACAAGTGACTAGTGTTCAGTACAGTAACACACTGTACAGGTTTGTAGCCCAAGATAACAGGCTATACCTTATAGCCTAGGTGTGTAGTAGACTACACCATCAAGGTTTTGTGTAAGTACACTCACTCTATGATATTTGCACAACAAAATCACTTAATGACACATTTCTCAGAAGACATCCCTATCACTGAGCAACACATGACTATATTCTAGATTTGTCTTCTAAACTAGTTTTATAACAAATTTCCCTACGAAAAAGAAAGTGTGCCTGTCATTCAGGATACAACAGACATCTTCACATGGAGGTCTGGGGTATTCGCATCAAAGCTATAAAGACACATGATGCCAAGGGACTTTCTATTGTATAAAAAATCATATTTACATCTATCATGTCTGAAAGTCTGCAATACCCAGAGTGTAAATCCAATTGAACAGCATTAGACAGGGTCACTGATCCTGGACCCAACAGAACAAGGAGAACCTGAAATGTCCTCCCTGAATGGATGATGATGATGATAAGACTCAGTCTACTTTGCCCACCTAAATGGCCTAGTTCTAGTAGCATAAGTCTGAAAATTAGTTTGAGAAAATTCAGGAACAAGCCTGAATCAATTTCAACCACAAGGATTTGGGGATGTGAGTTTGAGTTCTCTTACCAGACTTCCAGTAAGGAAGAACAGGCTTAACAGCAATTATCTTGTAATTAAAAGATATCTGACAGTTATGAATGCCAAAGCTTCCTATTTTAGCACCAACTAGTAGAATTCAGTATGGGAGATGTTAGTAGAAGCTATCCTATACTACTCCTTACCTGATCATTCTGACCTGAAGGAGATCATCTATTCCTAGAGCTCAACGGGGCATTCAGTTTCTCAGACTCATTTATTTCTGGACCTTGATGTTGTGTTGAATAAGTCATTGACTCAGATACCCAATACCAGCTGTGTAAGTGCTTAGTAAGACAGACAAGATAGTCTCTTTCCTCTGAAATGCTCAGTCCCAGAATTCTTTCAGTCACTGGAATACTCAGCAAAAAAAAAAAAAAAAAATCAGACTAAAGAGCTTTGTCAAATTAAAACTGCATCTAGATTCCAATCCTTCAGTGCTGTCCCACTAAAAGTGGTTGATGGCCAGATTCAGGTCCTCAACTTTCACTGTTTTTAGGGACTACAATGCTATGCATAGAGACCCTTAAAAAAAACCTCTGACATAGTAATTTCACTACTGGGAATATTAACAACAGCTAATAGTTCTTACGCACTTACTATGCACTAGGTACTGTGTTAAGTACTCTCCTTAAAGTATCTCATTTAACCTCACAAAATCTGAACAAGGTAATTATTATTATTATTTCACAGATGCATAAATGGAAGCTTGGAAATTAGCACAGGGTCACACATTAGTAAGTCAGTAACAGAGGTGGGACTTAAGCTCAAACTGACTGGCCTTCCAGGGCCTATCTTTTCTTACTACCACCCTATATGGCAACATATCCTTGGGAAATAATCCCAAAATACAGTGACAATTTTAGGCTAAGAGGCTCAGTACCGTGTGATTATAACACAGTAACTTGAAGCATTTCAAATATGTATAATTAAGTAAATGAAAGCAATCCAGGTTACCAAATATTATGTAGGCATTAAAAATATTTTTATAAATAACTGTGACATGATGAAATATTTATGCTATAAATAGAAAAGGCAGAATATAAAATTTTATATACAGTCAAACCTCAACTATGTCAAAAATTTATCTGCACATGGAAAGAGCTAAATTTACTGCTAAATAAAAATGACAAGTTGCAGAATAATATATAGAGAGAGCTATATATAGCATGGTCCCATTTATGTAAATAGTGCCTAATTTTAAGTATTCAATAAATGTAAGCCATTATTATTACAATGAACATGTACTACTTTATAATCAGAAAAATCAGCAAATTAAGTGTTTATGTACTTCCTTATTTAGTAACTACAAAGTATATTATTTCAAGAAAAGTAAACAACATGTGCCTTGCCTCTCTGGCAACCTTAATTTAAAAAACACTTCACAATTATACAATGTCACATTTAAATACATCTAAGTTACAGGAATCAAGTAGCATTGAGAAGAACACTACAACACTTCCAGTTACCTAGGTTTACATTCAGCATGTTAGACCACAGAGAGCTGTGCTGATGTGACTATATTTAGACTTTAAAATCCTAAACAGAAAGGCCAAATCAGAGGTATTTCAAGGGCTATGATTAACAAGATTTTCTTGATCAATGTCTTATGCTGTCTGAAAACTAGGGATTTTGGTACAGATCTTTTTTTTTTTTTTTTGAGACGAAGTATCACTCTTGTTGCCCAGGCTGGAGTACAATGGCACGATCTCGGCTCATTGCAACCTCTGCCTCCTGGGTTCAAACAATTCTCCTGCCTCAGCCTTCTGAGTAGCTGGGATCACAGGAGCCCTCCACCACGCCTGGTTAAGTTTTTGTATTTTTAGTAGAGACAGGGTTTCACCACATTGGCCAGGCCGGTCTCGAACTTCTGACCTCAGGTGACCCACCCGCCTCAGTCTCCCAAAGTGTTGGGGATTATAGGCATGAACCACCGTACCCGGCCTTTGGTACACTCTTAAAGAGATTAAACCAACAGCTCCTGGATAATTCAGCAGAGATATGTAGGACACAAATGTAAATTAGCGGTATTTTTCAGCTGCTATCTCTAGGTAGAATTTCTATTAAAACACACTATAAAAAGAGGAAAAAAACCTACAAGGGATTTATTTTGAATGAAAAATGAGCAACTCTAGAACTTAGTTCAAGTTCCATAGGAATCTCAATATTTGAATACGTAAGTTGAAGTGCAACGTCCATTGCACTGCACTGATTTTTAGCCTACCTATGTAAAATAGTAAGTTAATATGTTAAAAGATGGGCCAGGTGCAGTGGCTCACACCTGTAATCCCAGCACTTTGGGAGGCCAAGGCAGAAGGATCACTTGAGGTCACGAGTCCGACAGCAGCCTGGCCAACATTGTGAAATCCTGCCTCTACTGGAAAAAAAAGTACAAAAAAAATTAGCCAGGCATGGTGGCGCAAGCCTGTAGTCCCAGCTACTTGGGAGGCTAAGGCAAGAGAATCATTTACCCTGGGAGGTGGAGGCTGCAGAAAGCCAAGATCGTGCCACTACAATCCAGCCTGGGTGACAGAGAGAGACTGTCTCAAAAAAACAAACAAAAAAAGAACAAACAAACAAACAAAAACTTAAAAATGAAAAACTTTTCCCTTCCCCTTCCCCTGAGGTATGTGTAACAAGACAAAATACCTGCTAAAAGTAATGATGAACATAAAAGTACTAGAAAAATAACTAGATAGAAAAAACCCAAAACCAGTAACAACTCTAACTTTGAAGAATAGCTATCTGTTTTTTCCCGGCATTGTACTGTATAGGATTATAAAACCACTACACAAAAAAGTAAGAGTTTGGCTGTCCCGGTGGGTCTTTACCTGTATCTTCTCCCATTAGAACATTGCAGTACATGGCATGTCGTTCAATCTTTGTGGGTGGAAAGCTTTGGTTACATAGCGGGCAGGATACCTGGTTACTGGATGAGAAGGTAGAAATAGCTACTTCCTTCTCAGCATCTTCCTTGTTACCAACCTGAAGAACATGACAAATAGCAATTATAACAGCTTTAGTTCTTATCTTTCCCCCCAAAGAAGTGCAAGAGACTCCACCCCATATTTCACTTACTTTCAAAGAGACAACAGCTTATCAAATTTTACTTATCAAAGAGTAAAGACTGAGAGATACTACTGATAGAGTTAATACTTATTCAGTTCCTTATACTGCCAACTATGTATTAAACACTCTATATGTATTACTCATTTATATGTAAGTTTATATATTGTTTATATATAAGTATACTTATACTGTCAACTATGTATTAAACACTCTATGTGTATTACTCATTTAATCTTACAAAGTTATTAGCACACTCTTTTTTTTACACATGAGAAAAGTACTTGTGTAAAACAGTAAAGCAATTTGCAAAGTCACAGAACAAGTAAGCGGGAGAGCTGAGATTCAAATGAAAGACTAGTATCTGGCTCAAAAACTTGAGGGCACTGATCTCTACCACATTGTAAGGCACAATCCTCACTGCATCAGTGTGCTGTGCCTGCTGGGTTTCACATTTTGCATATGAACAGCACCTTAAGGACACATTTTCAATTTCACAAAAGGACCGTTATTACTGTAAGTGACTTTAAGACATAAGGAGTTACCAAACAAAAGAGCTCTAAGCCAAAAACAGCATAACCAGGATTTAAGTTAAGAACGTAAGTCTGTACTTAGACCCATAAGACCTAAGACCTGAGTTTTATTTGTGACTTTCTGGATTGAAAGAGGAAACTAAGGCCGGTGCAGTGGCTCACGCCTGTAATCCTAGCACTTTGGGAGGCAGAGGCGGATGGATTATGAGGTCAGAAGATCAAGACCATCCTGGCTAAAGCGATGAAACCCCAACTCTACTAAAAATACAAAAAATTAGCAGGCGTGGTGGCGGGTGCCTGTAGTCCCAGATACTCAGGAGACTGAGGCAGGAGAATGGTGTGAACCCGGAGGCAGAGCTTGCAGTGAGCAGAGATCGCGCCACTGCATCCAGCCTGGGCAACAGTGCGAGACTCCGTCTCAAAAAAAAAAAAAAAAAAAGAAAGAGGAAACTAAGATCTATATACTTAAGAAGCACCAAAGAAGTCATTAGTTAAAACAATCAAATTCTGCCAAAGCCACTCTTAAACCCATCTCTCTTATTCTCTTCTGTTTTGTAGTCATCATTTCTCCTACAGTTGCTGGTGTCTCTTAAAGGCAGTTTTATTTTACCTGCACAGGTTGATCAGAGCCAAGAACTCTGCAGTGATTAATTCAACAGTGTGCGTGAGCACTGCAGCACTACTGCCTAACACTTGCTTCAAAGGACAGCATGTCCTATCCAATCAATGTGAAAATGTCCTGCATAGCTACTGCTTACATTTAAAGCAAGGGACACCTGGGCTGTCATTACACCTTATTACATGGGGAAAACAAATAAAATATCTTCCGATACAAGAACAAAACACGACCAAAACTTCAATGCATAGAAAATTGGACTTGAGTCAATTGGGTCTTTTGGGGTCAGGAGTTGGGGCTATCTCTAAAACCTAATGCTTAGAAGTGTGAACTAGCAGAGAGGAAAACAGGCCATCTAAATACCAAGTCAAACTGCCAGAAAATCTCCTGTTTTCAACACCACCTGCCTTTTGTTAAAAAACATACTCTAAAGGCGTAAAACCTAAAAGATGAGAAAGGAACTAACAGTGGTTGAGTTCTTACACTATGCAGGCTCCACCAGTCATTTTTCATACTCATCCCTCCCAATGCCACTGGACACAAGTATCACTAACTCTGCTATTACAGAAGGGGAAATTGAGGCTTGGGAAAGCAAAGTAACCTGCTGGTCACAAAGTCAGTAAGTGAACTATCCAGGCTCAAACCTAGACCCACTTGGCATCAAAACCTTCAGTAATTCCATTCTATCATGTTGTGGCAGAAACAAAAAACCTCCCTTCCATTCCACCTTGTTTCTGGAAGCAGATTCTGCAAGGATATTCTTCTTCTCTAGAAAGTGGGGAAAGTCAAGTGGGTCTGGAAGTTCTAGGTGCTATGTTTTTCAGATTTACTCACTAAGCTTCTCACAAATCCAGGTTCCTCTGTTCATAAATCTTAAACAGAAAAGTTGTAAAGCTTGAAAAACTGCAAAGCTGGCCAGGCACGGTGGCTCACACCTGTAATCCCAGCCCTTTGGAGGCCAAGGCGGGCAGATCACATGAGGCCAGGAGTTCAAGACCACCCTGGCCAACATAGCGAAACCCCATCTCTACTGAAAACACAAAAATTAGCTAGGCATGGTGGTGCACACCTGTAATCCCAGCTATTCAGGAGGCTGAAGCAGGAGAATCGCTTAAACCTGGGATGCGGAGGCTGCAGTGAGCCGAGATCGCACCACTGCACTGCAGCCTGGGTGACAGAGCAAAACTCTGTCTCCAAAAAAAAAAAGAAAAGAAAAGAAAAAAAGAAAGAAAAAATAAGTGCGGTGGCTCACGCTTGTAATCCCAGCACTTTGGGAGGCCAAGCCGAATAGATCACTTGAGGTCAAGAGTTTGAGACCAGCCTGGCTAACATGGCAAAACCCTGTCTCTACTGAAAATACAAAAATTAGCCAGGGGTAGTGGTGCATGTCTGTAGTCCCAGCTATTCAGGTGGCTGAGGCAGGAGAATCGCTTGAACCCAGGAGGCGGAGGTTGCAGTGAGCTGAGATTGTACCACTGCACTCCAGCCTGGGCAACAAAGGAGACCCAGTCTCAAAAAAAACAAAAAAGAAAAGAAAAATAGCAAAGCTATTTGAGCAGAAGGATGGCAGGGGGGTAAGAGGGGATCAATATACCCTAAAATTTGCAAGTAGTCTTGAATTACTTAAAGTCAGTGGTGAATGAGCAGTTACTTGGCATTCTAAAGTTCACTAAGCACAGAAATGTTATATGACACAAATGTGTCACTGGTGCTCACATTGAGCACTATACTCCTTTATATTCATCACAGTTCTATACAATGCAGAGAATGTACCTTTAACTATTAATGTATTCAAGAGGGAGTAGTCTATTGTCTTATTATGAATATGAGATCACTTCCAACCACTGTTTTTAGGCAACCCTGAAGGTTTCCTAACCTTCAGGGTTTTGTTTTGTTTTGTTTTAATGTTAAAATAAGGTATACTTCCCAGCATCATTTAAAAAGTCTATTTAAGTATTAACTACTATGGAAGAACCTCAAGGGGTTAGGACTATGCAGTCAGGGATTTCTTTGCATAGTTGCTTTTACTTCTTTTAAAATATTATAGAACTATTTTTCGGCTGGGCGCAGTGGCTCGCACCTGTAATCCCAGCACTTTGGGAGGTCAAGGCAGGTGGATCTCAAAGTCAGGAGATGGAGACTATCGTGGCTAACACGGTGAAACCCCGTCTCTACTAAAAATACAAAAAATTAGCCGGGCGTGGTGGTGAGCGCCTGTAATCCCAGCCACTGGGAGGCTGAGGCAGGAGAATGGCATGAACCCGGATTGCACCACTGCACTCCTGCCTGGGTGACACGCCATTCTCCTGCCTCAGCCTCCAGAGTAGCTGGGACTACAGG
>NC_045437.1:113595683-113661435 GCF_002776525.5 Piliocolobus tephrosceles | reverse complement strand
GGTGGCGGGCGCCTGTAGTCCCAGCTACTCTGGAGGCTGAGGCAGGAGAATGGCGTGTCACCCAGGCAGGAGTGCAGTGGTGCAATCCGGGTTCATGCCATTCTCCTGCCTCAGCCTCCCAGTGGCTGGGATTACAGGCGCTCACCACCACGCCCGGCTAATTTTTTGTATTTTTAGTAGAGACGGGGTTTCACCGTGTTAGCCAAGATGGTCTCGATCTCCTGACTCGTGATCTGCCCGCCTCGGCCTCCCAAAGTGCTGGAATTACAGGCGTGAGCCACCGTGCCCGGCCATAACTATTTTTTAAAAGAGGTACTTAGATACTGAATATTGACATCTTAAAGGTTGTTGGTCCTTAACTTCAGACTTCATAAAAAAAAACACACACACACACACCTCACTCTAAGAAATGAACCCAGTGAAAACAAAAGCATGTCCTGCAAATCACCAAACTCTCCATCCCTCCCCTACCCAATTATGTGTAGCTTAGAAATCTCCTTGTTCTGGATCTTCCCCTTCCTACCACACAACTCTTAACATAGTTTACTTAAAAATTTACTGACTAAACTAGCTCTGGAGGACTCTGAATAACTTCTGTTAGCTCTTCTGAGAAGAGAATATTTAAGACTCCCACAAAGGGAAACTCTCAGGCAAGATACTCAGAAAATACTATTTCCTGACTATTGTCAGAAATTAATAGCTGACTATTGTCAGAAATCAATAGCTGACTATTGTCAGAAATCAAGAGGGACTACATACAGTTGTGCCATGGGTATTTCCAAATACCTCAAATAATATTGAGCAATTCTCTGTCATTAGTAAACTAATATAAATAAACAGTAATATATTACAAAGCAGTAAATAATATGACTTTCCACATGATACTTCTACTTGTGACAAATCTCTGCTACGTGTTTTACATTCTTTATCTAATTTCACCTGCAAAGCAACCTAGTAAAATAGGTATTCTGCCTCCATTTTACATATGAAGAACTGAAATTCAGGAAGGCATTTCTCTTCTGTGCTTCCCTAATGCCCTAGGAATCTATCATTACCTTTGTCAGACCACATTATAATTATAATTATCTGTGTATATGTCTGTCTCCTCCCTTACCAGAACCCTCAGTGCAGGGACTGTTTTTCTTACTTATCTTTGTATCCCAAGAGTCTAAAACAATGACTGGCACAAAGTATACAAACTATAAATAGCTGCCTAGTGAATGAATAAAACGATTAATTTGCGCAACATTCAAAACATGGTGGAGTTGGGATTTAAAGCCATGTCTTCTAATTGCAATGCTCAAGCTACTTGTACTACACCATACCACCTTCCAGTAAACAAGAAATTTTAGGACAAATGACCTACATAGATCCCAATGGCAAGAGTCCACACCCTTTATACTATACTATCTTTGTGCACATAAAGTGTTCCATTCTGTCTAATAAGTGACTTGTAACTAGTACATGATTTCAAATCTCTAACTTATTTTAATGAAAACTTCTAAGACTATTTAGGGACATCCACAGACTTCAGCAAACAGCAATACCAAAAAGGGGACATTCAATGGGAGAAAGGCTACATGATTCCATCTATTTGATGTGTAGTAACACAGACATGTTCACCATAAATTCTAAACAGGGTTCACGCTCTTTGACCCAAACAAAGAATAGTCTGGTTTGCAGTCATGGACGGGTATGAAATCAGCCTTAAATAAGGGCTTCTTCTGTATGTTAGGATGACTATGGTAATAATACTCCATTCCTTCATTCCCATTTAGAAGATTCTGTTTCTTCCTGAGAAAACTATCCAGAGGCCATTTTGACATTATCAAGCAGGATCTGTCCTCAGTCATTCTGCAGCAGGGAGTGTCATCGTCTTTCCTACCACCACTGGCATCAGGGAATCTTGGTCTGTCAATTGTGACAGATCACATTCCAGAGAACCAGGCAGTGTGCATGATTCATAAAGGCAGAATTTTTACCCAGTTACCTGCAGTGCAGAGACCAGGGAGAGGATCTACCTTCTACTGTAAAAACTGTTTTTTAAAAATTCCAGGCTGGACATGGTGGCTCACGCCTGTAATCCCAGCACTTTGGGAGGCCTAGGCAGGTGGATCACCTGAGGTCAGGAGTTTGAGACCAGCCTGGCCAACGTGGTGAAACCCCATCTCTACTAAAATACAAAAATTAGCTGGGCATGGTGGTGGGCACCTGTAATCCCAGCTACTCGGGAGGCTGAGGCACGAGAATCACTTAAACCCACGAGGCGGAGATTGTGGTGAGCCGAGATCGTACCACCGCACTCCAGCCTGGGAGACAAGAGCAAGACTTTGTCTCAAGGAGGAAAAAAACAAACAAACAAAAATCCCAGAGTATAAAAAGGAACCTTTCTTTTTTTTTTTTTTTTTTTTTTTTTTTGAGATGGAGTCTTGCTCCGTAGCCAGGCTGAAGTGCAGTGGCGCAATCTTGGCTCGCTGCAACCTCCAACTCCCGGGTTCAAGCCTTTCTCCTGCCTCAGCCTCCTGAGTAGCTGAGACTACAGGTGCGCACCACCACACCCAGCTAATTTTTGTATTTTCAGTAGAGACAGGGTTTCACCACGCTGGCCAGGATGGTCTCAATCTCTTGACCTTGTGATCCACCTGCCTCAGCCTCCCAAAGTGCTGGGATTACAGGCATGAGCCACTGCGCCCAGCCAAAAAGGAACCTTTCTTAAGGTGCACAGGATAAGAAAGTATACACCAATGTAACCAAAATCTTTATTTCTACTGAGGAATTTGGCTCTCAGGCTGCTCGTGACAGCAACAGATTTTTAAGATTTTAAAATTTTTAAAGGAATTCCAGGTAGTTAAACTGTTTTGTTAGACTCAACATTAAAAATACACACCAAGGACGAAGCATGGTGGCTCACGCCTGTAATCCCAGCACTTTGGGAGGCTGAGGTGGGCAGATCACTTGAGGTCAGGAGTTTAATACCAGCCTGGCCAATGTGGCAAAACCCTCTCTACTAAATATACAAAAATTAGTTGAGCATGGCATTGTGCACCTGTAATACCAGCTACTCGGGAGGCTCAGGCAGGAGAACCACTTGAACCGGGGAGGCAGAGGTTGCAGTGAGCCGAGATTGTGCCACTGCACTCTAGCCTGGACAACAGAGCGAAACTCCATCCCAAAAGAGAGAAAAAATAAAAAGAAAAGAAAAAGAAAAATATACACACCGAGAATCTCAATCAGAAGTATGAACTTTTGTATCAGTCAGTTTTATAGTTACTGCCAGATATGTAAAGTGAGGAAAGGTAATGACGCAAATAGATCAGACAGCTATCTTGACTTTGCATTTCTGATCAAATTAGGGCTGAAAGTTATGTATACATCATAATACAAACACAGTAATTTTTTCCAAGACCGTTTGTCTTTGTTACTTATTGGTACATAATAATAAATGCCCTAGAACTTTGGACTCAAACCCATGTTCAAATTCTATTTCTATCATTATTAGTAGCATGATTTAGAGCAAATTAAACATCCTAAGCCCCTGTTTCCCCATCTCTAACAGAAATAATAATGCATACAAAAGTACTCAAGAAATGGTAACTACTGTTATTTTTAGAAACAATGCTGAAGTAATCTTAACTATAAAAATCTCTCCCAGGCCAGGCACGGTGGCTCACGCCTGTAATCCCAACACTTTGGGAGGCTGAGGCAGGCGGATCATGAGGTCAGGAGATCGAGACCAACCTGGCGAACACTGTGAAACCCCGTCTCTACTATAAATACAAAAAAATTAGCCGGGCGTGCTGGTGGGCACCTGCAGTCCCAGCACTCAGGAGGCTGAGGCAGGAGAATGACATGAACCTGGGAGGCAGAGCTTGCAGCGAGCGGAGATTGTGCCACTTCACTCACTCCAGCCTGGGCAACAGAGCGAGACTCCATCTCAAAAAAAAAAAAAAAAAAACTCCCTGACATAAGTGCCCCCAAAAGTAAAACCCCTGCCACCTAAATCTTTTCAGCCAATGTCAACATTGCATCAGAGAGAGGACTGCCAACAGAAAGAAACCACTGAGAAAAAATAGGAAAATATTCACCTCCTTATCTGTTATTATTATTCTGACTCCATCCAAGATATCTCTGCTACCTGGAGAGACTTCTCTTTCAAGGTCAAAAGTTTCAGAGGAACTTAGCTGTGTCTCTGTAATTTAAAAAAGTTAAAATCCCATTAATTTTCACTTTGCATTTTCGTAGTTAAAAAAACAAACATGCCTATTTTCCCCTAAAGTTTAGGATGTGATAATACTGTGGTGGCAATATATTAATAGATTTAGTTTGTTTCTTCTTAAAGCTTTACTGAGGCATAATTTACAAATAACAGAATTCATAAATTTTCAGTATACAGTTTAATGTGTTTTGACAAATGTATACCCTTTATATACTACCATTTATACCATGTAACCTCTACCATAATCAAGATACAAAACATTTCCAACACCCCAAAAAGTTCTCTGTACCCCTCTACAGTCAATCTCCTACCACTCCGGTCACTGCAATGAACTCTTTACAATGACCAGCTGACTTTATGTTCCTATAATTTTGTCTTTTCTAGAATGTCATATAAATAGAATCACAGGTCTTTTGCGTCCAGCCTTTCACTTAGTATAATGTGTCTGAGATGGACCCATGTTGTCACATAATATCAATAGTTCATACTTTTTACTGCTGAGTAGCATTCCATTGTATAGATATATCACAATTTGTTTATTCGTTGATCAATTGATCGATTGGCTTATTTCCACTGTAATTCTAGTTTTAAAGTATATTGATTTGACAGAAAACAAGAACCTGCCAATGTTAGTGCTGAGGTTAAAGAGATGATAAGCAAAAACAGAAATTGGGACCAGAAATAGAACATATATTCCAGACAAAGATGAGCCTTTCTTTAATATATTCTTTAAGCAGCATCTATTAATTCAACAAATATTAACTGAACATCAAGTCCCAGGCTTTATACTAGCTACCAGTAATATGAAAATGTAAGATGGGGTCCCTTGTAGTCTAGTTCAGGGGCCAGAAAACTAGATACAGCTCTTGGGCCAAATCCTGTCAGCTGCCTATTTTTCTAAGTAAGGTTTTATTAGAACACAGCCATACTCATTCATCTATATACTGTCTATGGCTGTTTTTGCACTAAAATGCCAGAACCAAATAGTCTCAACAGACTCTATGGCCCATAGGGCCTAAAATATTTCTATCTAGTCTTTTATTTTTAAAAAGTTTGGCTGAACACAGTCGTTCATGCCTGCAATCCCAATGCTTTGGGAAGATGAGGTGGGACAATCACTTGAGGCCAGGAGTTCAAGGTTGTAATGAGCTATGATCACACCACTGCACTCTAGCCTGAGTTACAGACTGAGACCCTGTCTTAAAAAAAAAAAAAAGTTTGCCAACTTCTGCTGTAGACACGTATCACTTAATATAACAACAACAAAAAAATTGTAATTATCTTTCAAAACCACCAATGTATCTGGAAAAGATAGTTACAGACTGAATGTTTGTGTACCTCCCCAACTTCATACGTTGAAATCCCACCCCCTAATGTGATAGATAATATTAGGAAATGGGACCTTTGGAAGGTAATCAGGTCATGAGCATAGGACCTTCCCTCAAAAGAATGGGATTAATGCCCTTTCATAAGGGACTCCAGAGAGCTCTCACCCTCTTTCCACCATGTGAGGACCCAGCAGGAGGCTGCTATCTACGGCTCTCACCAGACACTGAATCTGCCAACTCCTTGATCTTGGACTCTCCAGCCCCCAGAACTGTGAGAAATAAATTTATGTTGCTTATAACCCACTCAGTCTAGAATATTTTGTTACAGGAACCCAAACTAAACCCAGAAATTTATCTCAGAATGCAAATCCAGTAAGTTCTCTGTTATCTGACACTATACCTGCTGTACCTCTAACTGGCACTTTTGTGCCTCACAAATATAGTAAATGGCCAGTGTTAGGCAAATAGAGCATCTGCAAGTTTCTAATGTATCTTCTGAATCTTTAAGAAAGGATTAAATACATTTCCAGAATTAACTATATTTTAATACATCACCAATTTTTTTGAAAACTGGACACACACACACACACACACACCCCACCTTACTGGAAAAAGGCTTACAGCACATAAACTTCAAAATCCTCTCTGTCAACTTACCCTAAAGGTATTTTCAAAAAGACATTCAGTATATTTAAAAATAAGAACCATTCACTGCTTAGATTACTGCAATAACAAAAAGTCTTCAATTACGCTTTCTGTGAATGGCTGAAATGTCCAACTAAGAGGGCATTAGCTTCTCAGAAATAAGCAATGCTAGAAGTATGCAAAATGTGGGCATAAGGCTATAATCCTGCTTCTTCAACTAAGTGAGTAACACTAAAAAGATACTGTAATCTTAAATATTAGACTCCTGAACTGTCAGAAATATGAAACAAAAGTAAATAGGAACAGGTAACAGACTACTACACTAAATATATGTTTCACCCATTTGGAACAAATTTTTTCAGACAATTTATATATATAACTTCTAAATTATATATTTAAAAAGAAACCCAGGAGTTTGGCTTCATGGTGAAGTAGTTATACTTTCTTAGCAAAAGGAACATTAATGTAATGAATACCTTTTGCAATCTCATTTAGACGTGGTTTATGTCAGCAAACAGTTGGACTTAATTAGCAGGCTAATGACAGCAAGTCATGATCATAAAAGCTATCTAACCTCAGTATGAAGGTTAGATGCTTTCCCTCTCATTAACTAGGCCTTTCAAGATCAATATATTTGCAGGTTCCTCCTACAAGATCCCATGGTGATGTCACACGCCATCATCCTAAACAGACTGAGTGATTTCCTTCTAGGGAGTCAGTAGTCCCAGAGAGAGGGGACTACTGACTTCCCCCCCCAGAGAGAGGGGGGAAGCTTTCTTTTCACAAAGGTGGCACAGCATTCTTGAGTGCTCTGCCAAAATCTGAGCACTCGGTAGTGTAGTCTCTTAGTGGGTATTGCCAGGCAGTAATCCAAACACATTTCAAATGAATTAAGGAGCCACTTTCAATAAAAACCAACATAGGTTAAGCATAATGGTTCATGCCTATAATCCCCAGCACTTTAGGAAGCCAAAGCGGGAGGATTACTTGAGCTTGGGAGTTTAAGGCCAGCCTGAGAAACACAGCAAGACCTCATCTCTACTAAAAAAAAAATAATAATAATAATTTTAAAAATTAGTTAGGTGTGGTGGCACACGTCTGTAGTCCTAGCTAGTCAGGAGGCTGAGGAGGGAGGATCATTTGAGCCAAGGAGTTCAAGGTTACAGTCAGTGAGTCATGATTGCGCCACTGCACTCCAGCCTCGGCAAGACTCTGTCTCAAAAAAAAAAAAAAGAAAAGAAAAAAAAGCCAACACAGTTCAATCTTTAAAATAAATAAAGACCTTTATGACAGACCGCCAGATGTTTAAAAATATTTATAGGTCTTTCCTAGATTACATGCAAACGAAGTTTGAGTCTGTGTGGATAAACATTAAAGAAAACCAAAATAAGAAAACTATGATTATCTCCAGTCCTTATAGGCTATATGAGACCTGAGGAAAACCAGACGTGACTTATCGCAACATCTGCATACTTGCTGTTCGAAGTTAAACATCAGTAGGAAGCCCCTCAATCTCACAGGAATGAGGCTAATGATCTTTTCAGAAAAGCCAAAACAGAAAATATAGTCTAAAACAAGTTCCTTACAAAGTAGTAGTTCATATCACAAAATAATGCTTCATACTATACAACGATTCAGGAATTCCCTCAGATGGTAAGTATCTTAGTTCATTTTACATTATTTTGTATATCTAAATCTATCCATGTACAACTTTGAATAAGCATCTCTTCTGCCTAAAACAACGTACGTATCTTTTAATTTTTACAATTAACAAAAAGCACACTAAAGCACTTAACAAGGTTAAGCATCTTAGGTCTAAGATTAAAAATAATGACAGAACATACACAAAACTCAATTTCTGGACCTCCTGTGCAGTAAGACCCCAACAAATGGCAATATAAAAGCTAACTACTAAAAAGCTCTGAAGTCCAGCACTTTGGGAGGCCAAGGAGGGAGAATTACTTAAGCCCCTAAGTTCAAGGCTGCAGTGAACTATGATTGTACCACCACACTCCAAGCTAGGTGACAGAATAATTTAGAACAATTTAATTTAAATTAATTTAAACAAATTAAGTAACAAAAGGCTCTGAATGTACAGTTAAGTAAGTGCTATTCCTGATGTTTCACTGCCATCTCTGATGAGGTCTGTCAACAATCAAGGAGACAAAAAAGTCATGTTAATTTCAAAACTAAATTACCCCTAAGGAGAGAAAAGATTGAGAATAAAAGCCAACGGCCATTAAAAACACCTATATGTATATACGTATACGAGTGTGGAGATATGTACATACACGCATCAATTACATATAAACCTCCAGAGAGTAGTTTTGAAGAGTCAGAGGAAAATTAATAGGCATGAAAAGGTAGATAGGTATCAGAAATTCAGTAAAATCACAGTGGGGTACTTACCAGGACAAACAGAGATTGAAAAGGTAGATAGGTATCAGAAATTCAGTAAAATCACAGTGGGGTACTTACCAGGACAAACAGAGATTTCTTCTGCAGAACTCTCTGGCATAAGGACTAAGCTTCTCTTACTGGTCAAAGGAGCAACACTGAAAGAGAACCAAATCCCAAATGAATTCCCAGTAAAATAAATCAGAACATAGAGCCAAAAGCAATGGTGAGTCACTCACAAAGCCACAGGTAATCACAGATACTTGCTGCCTAATGCCACAAAAGCACAACAGGAAAGCAAGGAATCAGTACTGAAAACTGTAGTCCAGAAATATGGAAAATAAATACGCTTACTGAAACTTCAGTTCCAGTGAAATCACTGAATGAAAACAAATTCCCTTTTGGAGTTTTTCACAAAGGAAGGTCGAAGGGTAAGAACTATCTGTGAATATCACAGAAGACAAAAACTCCACTTCAATGTAAGGATGTCAAAGGTGTTTTACAGACTCCATCTCAGCTTCTGAAGGCTAGAGATTTGTAAACTCACAAGAGAAGACACAGAGATTCTTCTGACAACACACTAACTTTCTCCTCCTTTTGCAGTTAAATTTCCTCTTTATCTCAAGATGTTGCTTTCTATGCAACAAAAATAAAATACAATTCCAAACTGCCCTACAGCAAAAATCTGCCCACATAAATTGAATCTCTTTTCTAACAACAACTTAATTATAAATGGCTTCCTTCATCCAACCTTCTGGTTTTCCCTGACTGCTCATGATGTGCAATCTCTGCCTGACATAGGAACACATGGCTGATCTGAGCATCTGAGCTAGTCACCTCATGCTTCACAGGGCTTTATCATTAGCATGATCAAGTATGCAAGAGTGCTTAAAAACAAAAATCCTCACATCAACCAAGAACCACAAAGAGAATAGCTACAACTGAACTCATGATAAATAACTCACTCCTGATAGAAAACCACAAGCGATTTCTCTCTAAATAAAACATCTCATAGCATTTGTTATAAACCCAAGCCAGACATAGTTTACTCTGCATGTAACATTACTGCTCTATTCAAAGGGTCCATCACAAAACAATTTTCTGACATTTATAAAATGGGCTAATCAATTTGAAGTCAAACCACATTGCCTGCGATTCCAACTCTCTTCTGGTGACAAAGTGTATAATCATTTATTAAAACCTACATCTGCTCTGCACAAGGCTCACCACAATAAAGCAGAGAAGCCTACGGGGAGTAGAAGGCCTACTCTGTTAAAACCACTTCCAAAACTGTCTTAACAGCAGGAAAATCAAACCAAAGCCATATTCTTTAGCCCAGGAAGGGATACCAAGTACTATCAACCAGAAGCCTAAGAAAGACCACCACCTTGACTACAGCAAATGGCAATTGGGCTTCAACTCTCACATGGGAGAACACAGTCATGCAGTTCAAAGTTAAACTCTTGAGAAAGTTTCAAACTCAACTACCAGATAAAAAGGGCAAGTGGAAAGTAACTGGAAGCATGATCCAGTTAATAGTGCAGTTTATAATTAATCAATTGCTATCTATTATTAAAGTAAGAAGACTTAGAAGGTAAGCCCTCAATCAATCAGCAAGAACAATGGAGGAGGTAATGCAAATACAATCCTTTACAGGAGATAGGAGGCACAAACAGATTAAAAGTGGCACAGAACAGACAGTGAGAGTGATGCAGGTCCTGTGTGGCCTGAATAATATGAAGACTTCAAAGAGGATGTAAGTCTCAAGAGTAAATTTAAAAGACATACAAGGTTTAGATATACAGACAAAATAAGCATAAGCAGAGTTGGGGAAAAGAGAGAAAAGGGCTAAGAATAGAAGGACTATAAAGAAATCAGTCTAGAGCCTTCAAATTAGCATAGAAAACTAGTGTAATTAGTTAAAAGAATTGCAGGATGTGACCATTTTTCAGGAATAATGTAAATAAGATTTATGCCAAGATAGCTGGCCTGGACAAGATGACCTCTAGGATCTCTTCCAGTTCTTAATATTCTGGGCTTCTATGAGATGCACATCTGAGAACTTAGAGATACTAATAAAATTTCTCCTAGTCTTCACTTACTAAAGCACTAAAAGTTCTCTGGCAAGCTGTCCATGTACAGTCTCACTCACGTGGTTCATCTCCCTTATGCTGGCAACCATCAGAGGAGAGAATTCATAGCAACATATAATCTCTCACCTTTGTGAAGCAGGCACAGAGTTTCCCTCTTCAGAAGTTTCTTCAACAATCCCTTGGGAAGACTGCAAAGAAATAATACATAGTATCTTAAATATACAGGCACAGGTGAACTGGCTTCTCTTCCTTTTTTTAAAAAAATTAATTGTTCAACGTTCTCTCTCAATAATTAACAATAAGAAGAAAATATTTTCCATAAGTCAGCAAATTTCAGTAAAATAGGCACATCCTGTAAAGTCAGAAGACTGGTATTTAAATCCGAACTAAATCACTTACTAACTTTGTGATTGGGTAAGGGACTTCTGAATCTCTTTCCTCATCTTAAAATGGGTATTAACAATTGTCTCACAGAGTGTCATGAAAATTAAACAAGATAATGCATGCAATGCACTTCATAAAATGCAAGACCTATATCAATATTAATTAGTAAGTCAAATGTATTATGATTTCAGAAAAACAATCGAAAATTTTGTGTAGGGGGAAAGAAAAATATAGAGAAAAGTCCAATTTTCAAAGGAAATACTGAGTTGAGATAAACACTGCAGTCCATGATCTTTGAGAAAAACCAAGCCATAACATAGGCCATCTAAAGGGAAGCTTATAAAGATTCTTTTTGCTACAAATCTGCCACTATGGTTTTTATATCTGGCTACAGGATTATCTTTTCAGAAATGTAATGAATAGGGACTATATAAGGAAAGATTATTCTCACTGATTCAAAAATTATTTTCATTGAGTAATGGTAGAGTTGGTGCAAATACCAACTCATTAAACATACATGCACAGAAGATCACCGAAAAAGCAGCTACTGCTGCCTTAGGCAGACTTCTGAGGAAGTGCCTGTGCTGTGAGGCTTCTTCCACTAGACATAAAGCTATCAGCTGAAGTTTTCAAGGTTTCCTAATAAGATATAAATAACCTAAACAAGTTAGGTATCTCTCTCTGAATCTCGCCACCATTCAGGTAAATGATGAAATACACTTAAAAATCAGGAATAGATGAGTTTTCAGTCAAAAGGAAAGTTGTACAATATGGAATATAGTCATTATGAAAAATAAGACTTAACCAAACTACCAAAGGACTAAAATACAACAGCAATAAATACTTAACCTGTCTCTTCCTTTGAAAAACTCAGGGGTGACAAGGCTTTTATTGAGCTCTAAGAAAGAAAGGAAGGAAGGAAGGGAAGGAAAGGAAGGGAAGGAAGGGAAGGAAGGGAAGGAAGGGAGGGAGGGAGGGAGGGAGGAAGGAAGGAAGGAAGGAAGGAAGGAAGGAAGGAAGGAAGGAAAGAAGGAAGGAAGGAAGGAAATGCTGGCACCTAGTGTCCATTTAATAGAATTTTATAATGACTAGCCTTGGTCTTTAGATGCAATCAAGACACCAGTAAGTTAGTTATAAGGCACCTCCATCTCTGCCTTAGGCTAAAGCATATCTCAAACCTTCTCAGTGTAATTGTTTTAAAAAAATTATTGTGCTTTCGCCTATAATTTTTTGCTCATGCCTATAATCCCAGCACTTTGGGAGGCCGAGGCAGGCGGATCACCTGAGGTCAGGAGTTCAAGACCAGTCTGACCAACATGGAGAAAGCCTGTCTCTACTACAAATACAAAATTAGCCGGGCGTGGTGGCTCACGCCTCTAATCCCAGCTACTTGGGAGGCTGAGACAGGAGAATCACTTGAACCCAGAAGGTAGAGGTTGCAGTGAGCCGAGATCGCGCCACTGCACTCCAGCCTGGGTGACGAGTGAAACTCTGTCTCAAACAAACAAACAAAATTATTGTGCTTCTATTCAGTGCCAGGCCTGTGCTAATCACTTTACATTCCTTATCTCCTTTAATTTTCACGAGCCACTTAAGAAGCAAAAACCATTAAATTATTTTAAAAATAAGTGAAACTTCGAGAAGTTAAATAATTTGCCTCAAATCATATAGCTGGTCAAAATCGTAGAGCTGAGACTTGCCTGACTCTAAAACCCATGCACTCAAAACTACTATTATATTGCTTACTCAGATGGTCCTCTTCCTAATAATTTCAATGCAGAATCCCAAGAATGTCTTCATTTCAATACATTTTAATTTAGAAATTTATACCTCAATGGCAGTAATACAAACATAAAGTGAGGTTCTTCCAGAATATGAACATAAGATAGCAAAATAAGCAAATAAAATTTAGACTACCCAAATGTAATCAAGGTGAACAGGAAAGCGTGGCAGAAATAAAAATTTAAGGAATCTGTGGCCTAATCAAGACATCTTCTTCCTGAAGAAATATGTTAATAAGGAAGGGATGGCTTGCATTGAATCTTTAAAAAAAAAAATTCAAAGAATTATTATCAAAGGGTATTTTTAATACTTAAAAGTGAAATTGGGGCTGGGCAGAGTGGATCACATCTGTAACCCGAGAACTTTGGGAGGCCGAGGTGGGCGGATGACTAGAGGCCAGGAGTTCAAGACCAGACTGGTCAACATGGTGAAACCCCGTCTCTACAAAAAATATAAAAAATAGCCAGGCGTGGTGGTGCATGCCTGTGATCCCAGCTACTCAGGAGGCTGAGGCAGGAAATCGCTTGAACCCAGGAGGTGGAGGTTGCAGTGAGCCGAGATCATGTGTCACTGCACTCCAGCCTAGGTGACAGAGTGAAACTCCATCTTTAAAAAAAAAAAAAAAAAAGTGAAAATGAATAGATACATCATCTGGTCATCACATAAATGTCCTCTATTGTGTGACAGTGGAAGTTTATTAGGTTTTTCCACAGACTAGTTGAATCATCCCTTAAAAATTCCATTTTCTGATTATTTCAACCCTCCAGATACTGTCATTCTAGAAGACAGTAGATACAGATCTGAGTACTCTGGTCACTGAAAATGTCTCTATTCCATAATAAATTAATAAACTGTCATTTTGTATACATACATCAGCGTTAAGTTTGGCAAATCAAAGTCAGTTTTTACAACCCCACACAATCTGGTCATTTCTGATAAAAAAAATTCTACTATCCTGACTGAAAAATTAAGAATCAGAATCTGAAAAGTAGTAATCACATCAACATACTACCCCTTCCAACTCCTTGCCATAATGCTCTCAAGGTGATCTATAGGCCTTCATTAGCAACTTTATCTTGTCTCAGTGATGTCAAAAACCAGTTATCATCTTGATTCTAAAGCTTTATTAACCTTAATATAGACTAAGTCATTTGCCTCAAAGTGAATGGTTTTCTGAGTCCCTAATTTTGAGACTCTCCTGCTATCTCTATCAACCAAGAAGTCTCAAATACAGGCAGCTCCAGCAAAGCTGTATTCAATAGAGAATGTTTAACAAATGAATTCTTTTTTTTTTTTTTTTTTTGAGACGGAGTCTCGCTCTGTTGCCCAGGCTGGAGTGCAGTGGCCAGATCTCAGCTCACTGCAAGCTCCGCCTCCCGGGTTTACGCCATTCTCCTGCCTCAGCCTCCGGAGTAGCTGGGACTACAGGCGCCCGCCACCTCGCCCGGCTAGTTTTTTGTATTTTTAGTAGAGATGGGGTTTCACCGTGTTAGCCAGGATGGTCTCGATCTCCTGACCTCGTGATCCGCCCGTCTCGGCCTCCCAAAGTGCTGGGATTACAGGCTTGAGCCACCGCGCCCGGCCGAGAGAATACAAATTTTAACAGCCTTTCTGACAAGCAATTTGGCAATAAATATCAAGTCTTTATGTTCGTAAGTCTTTAACCCATCATTTTAATGGCTCTTATGCCTAAGTACACCAATCAGGAATAAAGAAAAGTTTCATGTAGAAAGATATCACAACTGAAATATCCAGCAATAGAAAAATGTTTAAAATATTATGGTAAATTCATAAACTGAAATACAATATAGCCATTAAAAGTAAAATATATAATTTAACATGAGAAAATGTTTACATAATGTTAAATAATATGATCTGAACCATACAAAAAATAGGTAATACTCTTTAAACTTTTCAGCATTTTTTAACATCTCCAAGTGATTTCTAAAATTAAAGTTAATATCCATACACTTACTAGGTTGCCTGCCTTGTCTCCTTTCACTGAGGACTGTCCCTCACCGCTCCCATCCCACTAGCAGTGGGCTCACAGCCAATTTGACAAGTAACTTCCTTCAGGCCACAGATGACTAGGCTACTGACACCAAATAGGCCATAAATCCTTTCCTGAAAATTTAAAATTGGAATTGGGGGAGATTAAGTCTCCTGTAACCTGTAATAAGTTTTGAGAGCTATAGGCTCAGTGTCTTCAACCGACACCTGAAAAACAAAAGCAAAGAATGCTAAGTCTGCAGGGAGAAAAATGAAGCAGACACAATATAACCATGAGACACAGAAAACTCATAGATGCCCGGTACCTTCTTTGGGCCTGGTTATAGTTCTATTTTAAAACTTCTAAGGCCGGATGCGGTGGCTCACGCCTGTAATCCCAGCACTTTGGGAGGCCCAGGCGGGCGGATCACAAGGTCAGGAGATCGAGATCATCCTGGCTGACATGGTGAAACCCCGTCTCTACTAAAAACACAAAAAAATTAGCCAGGTGTGGTGGCAGGCACTTGTAGTCCCAGCTACTCGGGAGGCTGAGGCAGAAGAATGGCATGAACCCGGGAGGCAGAGCTTGCAGTGAGCCGAGACTGCACCACTGCACTCCAGCCTGGGTGACAGAGCGAGACTCCATCTCAAAAAAAAACAACAAAACTTCTGAGATACCCCGTTTCCTTAATTTATTTATTTTAATAGAGACGAGGTCTCACTGTGTTGCCTAGGTTGGTCTCAAACTCCCAAGCTCAAATGAATTCTCCTGCCTCAGCTTCCCAAAGTGCTGGGATTACAGGCATTAGCCATTGTGCCTAGCCCAGTCCTCTTTTTAATTAAGCTAGCTTAATTCAGTTTACTGTAGTAAATAGTACCAACTGATAATACTACCTGTAGTATTTGGTGGCCTGGTCATGAAGTTAAGAGTCAAAGAACCTCAATCTAATTAAGACCATCCACTAGATTTTGACTACTTCCAGGCTACTGCAAAGGCACTACTTTCAATCTTGACACAACACAGAACTTGACACAAGTCTGTGATCTAGAGCTCTGGCCCCTGGGATCTTTCAAGCTAACAACTTGAATTACAATAAATCATTAAGTGTCACTCTTTGGAGTTAATGTATTATTTTAAGAAACAGCATCTCTGAATTGGAAAGAACAAACTGAACATTCATCATAAGCATCATGTAACTTTCCTTTGGAAAAGAAGCCAGTCACTAAAAGAACTATTTCTTAAAAACGGCTTCTTCGCTGATATACCTTCAGAAAAAAAATAAAAATAAAAAAATAAAAATGCCTTCTCTTCCCAGACAACAATCTTTCCAGAATGTGAATGAAGATGGTTACTAGGAAATAATGATTCCTAGAGGCATCCCCCCAGTGAATGACCTTCGATCCCTTAGAGAGAATTACCAGTTGTTCAGTGCCTATAAACTCCTAAGCATTGTAGTAGACATTTTACACAAATTCACTTCAATCATTAAAGTAACAGTCGAAAGACAGGAATTGTTATTCCCATTTTATAGATGTAAAACTGGGATTCAAACAGGTTAAGTGACTTGCTCAAAAACACACAAATTACTTAAACACAAAAATCAGAACTCAACTCCAAATCCATGTTCTCTATTCTATGAAGCTCCTCAAAGTTACCATTTCTTGAACCTTTATCATAACACAAGAAAGACAGAATAACACAATAATAAAACAAAACCAAAAGTCAAAGTCTGGTAACAGAAATAGCACGAAAAAATAGTATAGTCATAAAACAGAATCCTCTTTAAAATTACAATTTATATACAAAGAGTTTATATTATTGCTTTTATAATATTCAAAGGGAAAAATAAGATATAAGCTTTCATATACAATATAATGAAGCTACGTCAGAAAAAGCAAACTAAACGTACCAAAAAGAAGATTGGTTTCAATAAATTATTCAAAACCATTACAAGCAAAATAAGAAATATACACCATTATGTAGCGGGAAAAAATAACTGGGAAACTATCCTTACTTCATATCACAAAGGACTACTTTCTCTACGATATAAAAGGTATCCACAAATCAACAGATTATCAAAAAAGAAAAATGATCATTAAGATCTAATAGACAAAAAAGTAAATACAAATAAATGGGTCTTAGACATGTGAGAAAAAAGTTCAGCCTCACAAAAAGTAAGAGATATGCAAATTAAGACTACACTGAGACGCCATTTTTCATCTCTCAAGACTGGCAAAGATCAAGAAGTCTGACAATACTGCATTACTGTGGGTATGCAGAAACTAGTATTCATACACTGCCAGTGGGAATGTAAATGTACATGATCTCTATGAAGGGCAATTTGACAACAGCTAATGAAATTATAAATACATTTTTTGGTCCACCAATTATAGTTACAGAAAATTATCATATAATACAAATATCTTCCACGTGGATGAAATGTCTTCTGGACATTTTACTATTTGTAATAGTAAACTCTGACAAATCCATATATGGTATTTTTCACATCCAAAAAAAAAAGGATGAAGAAATTCTTTATATACTGTTATGTAATGATCTCATTAGGATATTAAATGAAAAAAGTAGAAAATAATGTGTAAATCATTTGTGTAAAAGAAGGTAGGGAAAAGAATATGTACTCTGTTTGTACCAGATAAAGTATCTTGGAAGGATACGCTAGAACTAGTAACACAAATTGAGTCCAGAGAGGGGAACTGGCTGGCTGGGTGATAGAGAGAAAAGTTAAGACTTTTTACTTACATATTTTTGAATTTTGAGCCATGTGAATATTGTTACCTATTCAAAAATTTAACTTTTTAGAAATAATAAAAATTTTTACGTTGGGCACAGTGGCTCACGCCTGTAATCCCAGCACTTTGGGAGGCCGAGGTGGGCGGATCACGAGGTCAGGAGATCAAGACCATCCTGGCTAACACGGTGAAACCCCATCTCTACTAAAACTACAAAAAATAGCCAGGTGTGGTGGCAGGCGCCTGTAGTCCCAGCTACTCAGGAGGCTGAGGCAGGAGAATGGCGTGAACCCGGGAGGCAGAGCTTACAGTGAGCAGAGATCATGCCACTGCACCCCAGCCTGGGCAACAGAGCAAAACTCCGTCTCAAAAAAAAAACAAAAAATCAATTCTACGAAAAGGTCAATAAAATGCATCCATCTCAAAAAAAAAAAAGAAAATTTTTACACCAGGCGTGTTGGCTCATGCCTATATTGCCAGCACTTTAAGAGACCGAGGTGGGTGGATGGCTTGAGTACAGGAGTTCAAGAACAGCCTGGGCAACAAGGTCAAACTTCATCTCTACAAAAAATATAAAAATTAGCTCAGCGTGGCAGCGTGCACCTGTGGTCCCAGCTACCGCAAGGGGCTGAGGTTGGGGGATCGCTTGAGCCCAGAGGTGGAGGCTGCAAGGACCCAAGATGGCATCGGTGCACCCTAGCCTGGGTGACAGAGCGAGACCTTGTCTTCCAAAAAAAAAAAATTTAAACAAAAAATAAATTATGGTGTATCTATGGTAGAATGTCATATATTAAGAACTGATCTAAGATAAACTATAAAGTAGGGGGAGGAACAAAACTTACACAGAACAGTCTTCATTTTGTTCAAAAATATTGTTAATGCATTTTTGTATGCATAGAAATAATGATGATTGGCCAGGTGTGGCAGCTCATGCCTATAATCCCAACACTTTGGGAGGCCGAAGCGTGCAGATCACAAGGTCAGGAGTTCAAGACCAGCCTAGCCAACATGGTAAAACTCCATCTCTACTAAAAATACAAAAATGAGCCAGGCACAATGGCAGGCGCCTGTAATCCCAGCTACTCAGGAAGCTGAGGCAGGACAATTGCTTGAACCTGGGAGGTGGAGGTTGCAGTGAGCCAAAGATCGCGCCTGGGCGGCAGAGTGAGACTCCAACTCAAAAAAAAAAGAAATGGTAGTTTTTTTCTTCTTTATATTCTCTTGTACTTTCCTAATTTTCTATAGTGAACATGTATTACTTTAATAATCAAGGAGAGGAAGACCACAAAAATAACAGATAGCCAAAATAATCCTTGTTTTAATCTGTGAATAAATCATCCTTAATTACAGCATCACTGACCCTTACCTGACCATGACTGGTTGTTGGTTCTTCCTCCAACAAAAGTTTCTCTTTCAAGCTTTTAATTGAGCTTTCCTGGAAATCCTTGGTTTTTGAGTGCCAGTCAGATGCCCTAGACTCCTGCCTCTCCTCTTTGTCTTCATCTCCCATATCTTCTGAGATGCATTCATTTTTTTCACTAGCCTGCTCTCCTTGGCCACATTCATTCTGGATCAGAGAAGGAGGTCTAGGTAACACTGGTTCCCCAAAACCTTTTTTTTTTAAGAGCTGCCTCTGAGCCATTTTCAGGCTCTTTTGATAAACCTCCAACTGGCAGAGAATGACCCTGGTATACTGGTTAGGGTCTACTCCATCAGGGCAGAATGGAATACCCCAGAAGTAGTTCACAGTGCCCCCAATGTCCTGGAGACCTTTGGCATCTGCTAGGGTAGGCAGACAGTGCCTAGATGTGTCCCCACTACCCTGGGCAGCTCTGAGAAAAGAACCCCTCCCAGTACTTTCCTGTGGCTTCCCACACTGTGTGTGCTCAGCCAAGTGGCCAGTACATCTGTCAAAAGATTTAACGTTCACATTCTCAAACACTGGCTGGCTCGACTGGTCCCAGCTTCCTGAGCTGCCAGAGACCGGCTCCTCTTCAGTTTTTTCAGTGTGGTCCCAAGGCTCCTCTCTTTCCTCAGCCTCGTTTCCCTGACTGATATGTGAGCCTTTAAACAGTGATGGAGGTACCAGCTGCCATATGCCTGTAGGTATTTGAGAAAAAGTAGGGCTAAGGACAAACTTTTTTATTAGGAGGGCTTGGTAAGCTATCACTTACCAAGAATTACATAATATGGGTAAGAAAGGCTCTTCTTTGGGTTTAACCAAATGTTGGTTTTTTCCTTGGAAATAAAAGTATGCTGGATATTCTTATGATCTCAACTATTTCCTGATTTAACTTCTTTATTATCACCAAAAGGATCTGGGGTACTTCTGTATATCTACTCTCAGCATGAGATCCCTGTGGTACAGTTATACTTGATGAATGGAAGGAGTCAGAACACGGAGACATGCCTTCAGTGATCCCAGAGTCTGTGGTTTTCTCTTGGTGGGACTGGGAAGATGGTCCAGTGGCCAGAGGTCGAGATCTGGTAGCAGAAGCATCAGAAGGCCGGCAACTCTGAAACAAGTGATCCCATACCAGACCAAGTTTATCATTAAAATAACTCTATATGAAGGGTCACAGGAAGGACAAAATGGCAGGCCACTGTTCATAAGAATTTCTCTTCTCCAAAATGTAAATGGCTCAATTTAATCTCAGAACACATACTGAATGTCTACGTGTAACGTATTGTACTAGATCGCTATACTAAACCCTTTTTTAAAATAGGGAGGCAAATGGCATAAAAGATGGTTCAGGACCTACCACTGGCAAGTATCCTTCACATTTAAAATCATTTCAGGCTGGGCACGACGGCTAATGCTTGTAATCCCAGTACTTTGGGAGGCCGAGGCAGGCGGATCCCAATCAGTCTGGTCGGGAGTTCCAGACCAGCCTTGCCAACATGGTGAAACCCCGTCTCTATTGAAAATACAAAAAATTAGCTGGGTGTGGTGGTGGTCGTCTATAATCCCAGCTACTTGGGAGGCTGAGGCAGGAGAACTGCTTGAACCCAGGAGGTAGAGGTTGCAGTGAGCTGAGACCGTACTCCAGCCTGGGCAACAGAGTGAGACTCCATCTCAAAAAAAAAAAAAAATTCAGTTGTGCATATTCAAATGACAATTTAACTTTATTTGATTATTTTTTAAAAACTGCCCATTCTTTCTTCCCATAACCCACCTCTAGTTCTCATTCCCTTTGCTCTCCCACAAAACAGGAGAAGTTCACATCTTATCTTGCTGCCTTTTGGGTTCCTGGTATTCAGTAAGTCTTTTCAGAAGCTGTCAACTTATGATAATTCTTTTCAACCATGAACTGAAAAATCCATGGGGTGGAAGAAAACTCTTTCATATAGAATTAACAAAACACTTCAAATTAGGTTAACCAACAATTCAACACAGACTTTAAAAAATTACTATGGGAATTTCTGTTAGGTGAAAACCCTATAAGACTACAGCTAGTTCCTAATGCAACTACGACACCACAGAAGTCTAAAATATTGCTGATCAATCTCCACAAACTTTTGCAACATGGCATATTTACATTCAGGCTTTCAGCAATGGCTTTCCTCAAGAGCTCCTCTTCTTCCTCCTCCTGGCTGTTCACCTCCCTAGCTTCCTGCTCACTCATTTTGAGAGCCAGAGCAAACTGTTCTTCTTCTGTCATCTCTGTAAGAGGACAGGGAAAAGAGAGAGAGGGACACCACAAACATTGAATAAGCATGGAGGCAAGAAAGAGAATTATGAAACTTTTCAACTGAAGACATTACAAGACCACTTAGTACAATTTTATAATCTTATAAAGAAGGAAAACCCCAAAAGGTAAGGTGTTGGTCAAGGTAATTAGCAGCAGTTACAACAAGAATCCTGGGTTAACTAGGCTGTAAGCTCCCATGAAGGCAGAGTTTTTACCTACATTGTTCACTGTTATACCTCCAGCACATAAAAAAGTGCTGGGCATAGGGTACGTAATAAATATTTGCTCAATGAATAAACAGAGGAATTAATGCCCACTCTAGAGCTTTTTACTAAATACCACAATGCTTTATGCTCAACATTTAGCCAGAATAATTTTAGTACTCAGAATCCTCTGATTTACCCAGTAGAAAAGAACATCCCTAGTGATAAGAACGTGGTCTCCAGACACCATTTTCCATTTAAAAGAAACTGGGGTACACTGAAGAAATGGGTGGCCCCAAGTCCAAAGCATGAAATGAACAAGATGAGCTAGAATATTTGTCACAGATGTAAGCAAGGAATCTATTAGACACTACTAGAGTCATATGGAAAGAACTTAGGAGCCAATTAAAGACTCTTCACTGGCCAAAAATGAAACTGGAGCATCAATAAAGATAATGAATGCAATGCATTCAACTACATCAAATATATTTACATCTGTAAGTTCAGGCCAGGTGTGGTGGCTCATGCCTGTAATCCCAGGACGGTGGGAGGCCAAGGTGGGATGATCATGTGAGGTCGGGAGTTTGAGATCATCATGGACAACATGGTGAAACCTCATCTCTACTAAAAATACAAAAATTAGCCAGGCGTGGTGGTGGGCGCCTGTAATCCCAGCTACTTGGGAAGCTGAGGAAGGTGAATCACTTGAATCCGGGAGGCGGAGTTGCAGTGAGCCGAAATTGTGCAATTGCACTCCACCCTAGGTGACAAAAGCAAGACTCTATCTCAATAAAAAACAAAAAACAAAAACCTGTAAGTTCATACTAATATTTTTTTAAAAAGACATTGACTAACCAGTCACTGTTGAAGAATGTTAGTGAATCAACTATTTGAAAACTGATAAGGCGTGGTGGCTCATGCCTGTAATCCCAGCACTTTGGGAGGCCGAGGCGGGCGGATCACGAGGTCACGAGATTGAGACCATCCTGGCTAACATGGTGAAACCCTATCTCTACTAAAAACACAAAAAATTAGCCGGGCGTGGTGGCAGGCACCTGTAGTTCCAGCTACTCGGGAGGCTGAGGCAGGAGAATGGCTTGAACCCGGGAGGCGGAGTTTGCAGTGAGCCGAGATCATGCCACTGCACTCCAGCCTGGGTGATAAAGCGAGACTCCGTCTCAAAAAAAAAAAAAAAAAAAAAAAAAAAAAACGAATTGCTTTTACCCTACTTTGTCTACACAAGTTATACTACTAGGTAACCAAGCAGATTAAAAGCTCCTCTTTATAGAAATTATTACAGTTAAAAAAAATGTAAAAGAAATGACAATTAGAATATCACCATTTTGGATGTTGTTTATGGAGGGGGATTTGGTAATGTCTAACAAACTACATAAAGTTACCCTTTGACCTAGCAATCTCACTTCTAGCAACTTACCCTAAAGATACACTTCAAATTAAAAGGAGTATATCATTGCAGCAATGTTCAAATTTGCCAAACACTGGAATCTATTTAATAACCATAAACTGTAGTACACATACATACAGTTATAAAAAAGAACAAGGAATATATCTATGGACTGGGAATAAAGTTATTTCAAGGATATGTTATTAAGTAAAAAATAAAGTACAAAAGAATTTATGGATAATATGCCACCTTTCACATAAGGAAGGAGAAATAAGAAAATGCACACACACCTATTTATTTGTACAGTGTCACATAAGAAAGATAAACCAGAAATAGGCTGCGCATGGTGGCTCACACCTGTAATCCCAGCACTTTGGGAGATTGCAGCACGCACGCAGATCACCTGAGGTCAGGGGTTCGAGACCAGCCTGGACAACATGGCAAAAGCCTGTCTCTGCTAAAAATACAAAAATTAGCCGGGCACAGTGGCGTGCGCTTGTAGTCCCAGCTACTCTGGAGACTGAGACAGGAGAATCCCTTGAACCTAGGAGGCAAGCCAAGATCACACTACTGCACTCCAGCCTGAGTGACACAGAGACTCTCTGGTCTCACAAAAAAAAAAAAAAAAAGAAAGAAAGATAAACCAGAAACTAATGCAAATGATTACCTACCAGTGGTTGAGAACAGAGTGAAGGGCACAAGGGAGGAAATGACACTTCTTTGACTATATCTTTTTGTATAACTTTGACTTATGGAATCACACAAATCTTAAACATGTTTTAGTAATATGAAATCAACAAGTACAGGGGATCACTAAAATTGAATCCAAACATAAAAAATGCACCCAACTGAATTTGAAATGACCTTAATGAAAATGAAAACATCAGAATCTGTAGGATGCAACAAAAGCCACATTTATAGGGAAATTTATAGTTTTCCATGCTCGTATAAGGCAAAATTTTAAAATCAGTAATCCAAGTTTCCCACCTTAAAATGCTAGAATATAAAGAGTAAAATTAACCCAAGTAAGTGGAAAGAAAAAAAACATAAAGAACAGAAAGAAATCAATAAAATGAAAGATGGGCATACAACACAGAAAAAATTAAACAAAAAATTAATTCTGGCCGGGCGCAGCGGCTCATGCCTATAATCCCAGCACTTTGGGAGGACGAGGTGGGTGGACCACGAGGTCATGAGATCAAGACCATCCTGGCTAACACAGTGAAACTTCATCTCAACTAAAAAAATACAAAAAAATCAGCCAGGCGCAGTGGCAAGCACCTGTAGTCCCAGCTACTCGCCAGGCTGAGGCAGGAGAATGGCGTGAACCCGGGAGGCGGAGCTTGCAGTGAGCTGAGATGCACCACTGCACTCCAGCCTGGGGGACAGAGAGACTCCATCTCAAAAAAAAAAAAAAAATCAATTCTACAAAAAGGTCAATAAAATGCATAAACCTCAGGCAGAAGCAGAGGCTCATGCCTCTAATCCCAGCACTTTCGGAGGCCAAGCCGGGCAGATTACCCGAGGTCAGGAGTTTGAAACCAGCCTGGCCAACATGGTGAAACCTCGTCTCTACTAAAAATACAAAAATTAGCCAGGCGTGGTGGTGGGCGCCTGTAATCCCAGCTACTTGGGAGGTTGACGTAGGAGAATCACTTGAACCCGGGAGGCAGAGGTTGCAGTGAGCCAAGATCGTGCAACTGCACTCCAACCTGGGCGACAGAACAACACTCCATCTCAAAAAATCAAAAAAATTTAAAAATTAAAATGCATAAACCTCTAACTAAACTGCTCAAGAACAAAAACACAACACCAATTAACAATACCAAGAATAAAAGGGGAAACAAGATTACAAATTCTACAGTCATTAAAAGAGTAAATAAGGGAATACTATGAATGATTTTATACCAGTAAGTCTAGCAACCTTTTTTTTTTTTTTCTTACATGGCATCTCTCTCTGTCGCCCAGGCTGGAGTGCAGTGGCATGATCTCGGCTCACTGCAACCTCCGCCTCCCAGGTCCAAGTGATTCTCCTGCCTCAGCCTCTTGAGTAGCTGGGATTATAGGTGCCCACCACCAGGCCTGGCTAATTTTTGTATTTTTAGTAGAGACGAGGTTTCACCATGTTGGCCAGCCTGGTCTCAAACTCCTGACCTCAGGTGATCCTCCTGTCTCGGCCTCCCAAAGTGCTGGGATCACAGGCATGAGCCACTGCGCAAGGCCAAGTCTGGCAACTTCTATCACGCATTCTCAACAAGAGTGATACCATTCCCAAGTGGACAAAAATTGGTTCTTGGAGGTCAAAAAAAAAAAAATCTTATGTATAAAATACAGACATACAATCAGTACATAAATAGAATACATATCTATGGTATTAAAATATCATGGGGAAGGCAGCGGTTAGAGGGAAAGATAGTCTAAAAAGGCACCTCAGGAGAGTAACAATGAAAAAGAGGGCCGGTGCAGTGGCTCACGCCTATAATTGCTCAAGTCCAGGTGGTTGAGGCTGCAGTGAGCCAAGATCACACCAATGCATTTCAGCATAGGTGACAAAGCGAGACCCTGTCTCAAAAAAAAGAAAGAAAGAAAAGAAAAGAAGAAAATAAATTTTAAAAAATAGTTGGGTGTGGTGATGCACACCTATAGTCCCAGCTACTCAGGAGGCAGAAGTGGGAGAATCACTTGAGCCCAGCAGTTCAAGACCAGCCTGGGCAACATAGTAAGATCTTATCTCGACAAATAATAAAAAACTAGCTGGGTGTGGTGGTATACACCTGTGGTCCTAGCTACTTGGGAGGCTGAGGTGGATCGCTTGAGCCCAGGAGGCAGAGGTTGTAGTGAGCCACTGCATTCCAACCTGGGCAACAGAGGAAGACCCTGTCTCAAAAAGAAAGAAAAAATAAAAGTTAGCTGGGTATGGTGATGCATGCCTGTTAGTCCCAGCTACTCAGGAGGCTAAGGCTGGAAGACCACTTGAGCCTAGGAAGTTGAGACTACAGTGTGCTGCACTCATACCACTATATTCCAGCCTGGGTGACAGAGTGGGACCCTGTCTCAAAAAATAATAATAATAAACAAATAATAAAATTAAATTTATACAGGAATGCAAAGGACCCAGATTAAAACAATTTTTAAAATAAAGTTGGAAGAATTATACTACCTGATTTTAAGATATTATAAAGCTACAGTAATGAAGACAGTGTGGTATGGCATAATGACAAACATAAATAAATGGAAAAGAACAGAAAATTCAGAAATAGACCCATGCATTGGTTTTCAACATAAGGAAAGGACAGTCTTTTCAACAAATGGTACAAGAATGATTGGATACCCATATGGAAAAAAAATGAACCTTAACTCTTACCTTGCATCATATACAAAAACTCAAAATGGATTAGAAATCTAAATGCTAAAGCTAAAACTATAAAATTTCCAGAAGAAAATAGGTGGAAATCTTCATAACCTTAGTGTAGTCAAAGATTTCTTAGGACACAGAAAGAAAAAAACCATAAGAGAAAAAAATGGACCACATCAAAGTTTAAAACTTCTGTTCTGGCCAGGCGTGGTGGCTCATGCCTATAATCCCAGCAGTTTGGGAGGCTGAGGCGGGTGGATCGCTTGAGGTCAGGAGCTGGAGATTAGCCTGGCAAACATTAGCAGGGTATAGTGACGTGTGCCTATAGGCCCAGCTACTCAGGAGGCTGAGGTGGGAGAATCGTATGAACACAGGAGGCAGAGGTTGCAGTGAGCCAAGATCACACCAGTGCACTCAGCCTGGGTGACAGAGCATGACTCCATCTCAAAAAAAAAAAAAAGAAATCATAAAAACAGATTTTGCTGCTCAGTAAGATTCAGAATGGGGGGGGCTAACTGGTGGCTGGCGCCTGTAATCCCAACACTGGGAGGCCCAAACTGGAGGACTGCTTGAGGCCAGGAGTTTGAGATGAGCCTGGACAACACAGCAGGACCCTGTGTAAGAAAAAAAATTAAAATTAGCCAGGCGTTGTGGGGCATACTTGGGAAGCTGAGACAGGAGAATCACTTGAGCCAATGAGTTCAAGGCTGCAGTGAACTATGATCATACCATACCCCTACACCCAAGCCTGGGTGACAGAGTGAGATCCTGTCTCTAAAAAAATAATAAATTTTAAAAAAATGTTTTAAAGATTCAGAATGACCACTTCTGGATTCCACTTAAGATACAGGAAACTGAAAAAAGTTATTCTTCCAATCCTTACAACAATAGCAACAAAAACTGATAAATTCACAACTTTTCTTGAATCTATCAGAGAGCTAAGAATGCAAGATAATCAACTAGCCCAAAATGTATCAGTTTTATGACTATTACAATTCCCAAACCATTCTCAACAAAAATGAAAACATACGTGCAATTTTTCTTTTGGCCAAACACTTTGCTCTATTCGACTGTTTTGTCTTCATTTTCTGCAATCCATTTTCCTCCTTTGGTTCCTGTTGCAAAACAAGAAATATGATCAGTGTGGCTGCCACTAAAAGTAGTAATTTCTCTCTCTTCTACCTCCTCTATGACTAAGAGAGGCCTCTGAGGAATTGACGATTGTTATAAATATGCACATAAAATATTAGAAGATCCTTTTCAGTACAAAAAGGAAAACATAAGATCTAGAACCAATAAAAACCATTAAAAACAAAAACGTGTGATATATTGGCATTATTATCTGTCATATAAACAGTCACACAAAAACTAGTCTATCTCTAAAATACCAGTAAGCATCACCTGAGATCAGAGTAGCTTGATTGAAGATTTAAAAAAACAATAATAATGTTTAAACTCGGTGTTTATTCATTTATTTTAAATCACTCTTTCGACACTGGATAGTAAAGGAAAGGAAAAAGAGGGTAAATGAAAAATCCTATAGAAGCAAAAGCGAACCAAATACACTAACCCTACATCCCACCCTAAAATTTAATAAGAAACACAAACAAAATAATCAAGAAAACAAAAAATAAAATAGAGAAAGAAATAAAAGGCCAGGCACAGTGGCTCATGCCTGTAATCCCAACACTTTGGGAGGCTGAAGTGGGAGAATCACTTAAGGCCGGTTCAAAACCAGCCTGGGGAATGTAGAGATATCCTGTCCTTACCCCTCCCAAAAAAAATCTTTTTAAATTAAAAAAAAAAAATTCTTTTTTTTTTAATTAGCCAGGCATGGTCCTAGCTATTTAGGAGGCTGGAGCAGATGGATCACTTGAACCCAGGACTTCCAGGCTGCAGCAAGCTAAGATCGCACCACTGTATTCCAGCCTGGGAGACAAAGCAACATCCCATCTCTAAAAATAAATAAATAAAAATAAAACTGGGCAAAGCGTTTGAACCGAATTTCTCTGAAAATGAAGATACAGAAATGTCCAAGTAGTACATGAAAAGATGCCCAACATCATTAGTCATCAGGGAAATACAAATCAAAATCACAATAAGGTATCACTTCACACCCACTAGGATAATTAAAATAATTTGTTTCAAATCAGAAAATAAGCATTGGCAAGGATTAGAAAAACTGGAACCCTAGTACACTGTTGGTGGGAATATAAAACCGTGCCACCACTGTGGAAAAAAAAGAAATTAGGTACTGATATACACCACAAAATGAATGTACCTTGAAAATACATAATTGAAAGAAGCCAGACAAAAGGCCACATATATCATATAATTCCATTTATAAGACATGCCCAGAATGGGTAAATCCATATAGAAAGTAGATTAGCGGTTGTCAAGGGCTAGGGGTTTAGGGGAAAATGGAGAGTAACTGCTAATGAAAATGGGTTTTTTTCTGGGGGGTAATGAAAATGTTCTAGGCCGCTGCTACTGGGCCATGGAGACTGGCAGAGTATAGTGTGGTGTGAGGTTGGCGAGGGCAGTGGCCATGGAGGGTGGAAAATGTTCTAAAATTAACTGTGGGCCAGGTGCAGTGGCTCACAACTATAATCTCAGCACTTTGGGAGGCCCAGGTGGGCGGATCACCTGAGGTCAGAAGTTTGAGACCAGCCTGGCTAACCTGGTGAAACCCAATCTCTACTAAAAATACAAAAATTAGCCAGGCGTGGTGGCATATGCCTGTAATCCCAGCTACTCAGGAGGCTGAGGCATGAGAATCACTTGAACCCAGGAGGCAGAGGTTGCAGTGAGCCAAGATCGTACCATTGCACTATAGCCTAAGGCAACAGAGTAAGACTGTCTCAAAAAAAAAAAAAAAAGCGAAATAAGACAAATTCACAACTATGGTCAAAGACTTCAATAGCCTCCTCAAAATATTTGTAGAATAGACAGAAAACCAATAAATATAAAGTAGATTTGAACAACACTACCATCAAACTTTATCAGATTGACATTTACAGAAATCACTATCCAAAATGTGCATTCTTCTCTAGTACACATAGAATATGCTGGACCATAAAACAAGTTTGACTAAGTTTAAAAATGATTGAAATCATATAAAGTACATACTATTAATGGAGACTGCAGTGAGCCAAGATCATGTCACTGTGCCACTGCACTCCAGCCTGGATGACAAAGTAAGACTCCGTCTTAAAAAAAAAACAAACAAAAACAAAGGCCAGGTGCAGTGGCTCACGCCTGTAATCCCAACACTTTAGAAGGCCAAGGTGGGCAGATCACCTGAGGTCAGGAGTTCGAGACCAGCCTGGCCAACATGGTAAAACCCCCTCTCTACTAAAAATACAAAAATTACGCAGGTGTGGTGGCAGGCACCTTTAATCCCAGTTACTCCGCAGGCTGAGGCAGGCAGAATCACTTGAACCAGGAGGCTATCATGCCATTGCACTCCAGCTTGGGCAACAAAGCAAGACTCCATCTCAAAAAAATACATATTAAAAAAATAAAAATAAATAACAGAACAAAAAACAAACATGTTCCTAAGATGATTCCAACTGCTTTTTTCTATTCTAAAGCAGAAAAAAAGACTTTTTTTCATATACAACAATACCAAGACACTACAACAATATGAAATACATATTAAAAATCAGTTGGTAGGCCGGGCGCAGTGGCTCACGCCTGTAATCCCAGCACTTTGGGAGGCTGAGGTGGGCGGATCACGAGGTCAGGAGATCAAGACCATCCTGGCTAACATGGTGAAACCCCATCTCTACTAAAAATAAAAAAAAAAATTAGCCAGGCGTGGTGATGGGCGCCTGTAGTCCCAGCTACTCAGGAGGCTGAGGCAGGAGAATGGCGTGAACCCAGGGGGTGGAGTTTGCAGTGAGCAGAGATCATGCCACTGCACTCCAGCCTGGGCGACAGAGTGAGACTCCATCTCAAAAAAAAAAAAAAAAAAATCAGTTGGTAGCCCAGTTTTACGGGAGATTTTTAGGAAACCCTATAAAACAAATAATTCCTATACTATTTAAATTGTGGTAGGACATAGATAAAAATAATAAGCTTTCCTTCTCTTTTATACCATAACCCTAATACTAACATCTGATGAAGGCCATAGCCCCCCCCAACAAAAAAAACTTTATAAAGCCAATGGCAATAGGAGTACAGATGCAAAACTCCTAACTAATATATTGAGGAAAAAAATCAATATTATATTAACATAACACATCATGACCAAGCATGGTTTATTCCAGAAATGCAAAGATATTCCAACATTAGAAAATACTAATCCAATATATAATATTAGTTGATTAAAGGAGAAAAACTACTCCATCATCTTGCTAAATATAAAGGGCATTTGATTAAACATAATTCCTAAAACTACTACTAGTAAATAAGCAATTAAAGGATAGTTCCTTAACATAAAAACAGAAATATGAAACAAATAGCAAAACATCAGAAATAAAAGATGTACTCTATTGCTAGTATCAATCAACATTATTCTGGAAGCCACAGCCAAAGAAATGAAAACAAAACAGAAAAAGGTATAAGTACTAGAAAGAAAGAGAAAAAAATGGTCATTATCAGCAGAGATAAATGCCTACCTAAAATACCCAAGACAATCAACTGAACAATTATAAAAATATGTGACAGATTAACAGAAGAAAAAAATCCAGAGACACACCTATTTATAATAAGATTTTAGTTTATGGTAAAGGGAAAATTTCAAATATCTGGGCGATTGAGAGATTACTGGAAAATACTGGTAGACATGTCTAATTACCAGTACTTAGTTTTTCAAAATATATGTATGCTGTTTAGGGATACATGTAAATGTGGTAAAACTGTAAGGAGAAACATGGGAAGATAAAATAAACAGTGGTTACCTTCAGAAAGGTAGAAAAGAGCTGGGTGAGGTGGCTCACGCCTGTAATCCCAGCACTTCGGGAGGCCAAGGCGGATGGATCACCTGAGGTCAGGAGTTCGAGACCAGCCTAGCCAACATGGTGAAACCCTGTCTCTACTAAAAATACAAAAATTAGTGAGGCATGGTGGCGCATGCCTGTAATCCCAGCTACTCAGGAGGCCGAGGCAGGAGAATTGCTTGAGCCTGGGAGGTGGAGGTTGCAGTGAGCTGAGATCGCGCCACTACACTGCAGCCTGGGCAACAGAGCAAGACTCCATCTCAAAAAAAAAAAACAAAAGAAAGGTGGAAAAGAATGCATTTGGGGAGGGACACACTAAGTGAAGAGGGATTCTCAGGTGGTAACTACAAGTGTTCACATTAATTTTTAAACCTATGCATTTATATTTTATGCACATTTCTGTATGTATAACATATATGACATATGACATACACATGTGCTGCTATAGAAAGGTCTCCAGGAAATACCGTAATGGTTAATTTTAGGTATCAGTTTGACTGGAGTAAGAAATACCCAGAGAACTAGTAAAGTATTATTTTCTGACGTGTCTGTGCGGGTGTTTGCAGAGGAGATTGGAGTGTGAGTCTCAGTGACTAAGTGTGGAAGATCTGCTCTCAATGTGGGTGAACACCACCCAACTGACTGGGGGGCTAAATAGAATAAAAACATAGGAAAGGCAAATGTGTCTCTCTCCTGGAGCTGGGACACATTATTCTTCTCCTACCCTTGGACATCAGAACTCCAGGCTCTCCAGCCCTTGGATTTCAGGCCTTACACTCAGCACCTCTTACCCCTTGTTCTCAGGCCTTCAGACTTGCACTGAGCCATACTACTGGCATCCCAGGGTATCCAGCTTGCAAACAGCCTATTGTGGGGACTTTTCATCCTCCATAATTACATGAGCCAATTCCCCTAATTCCGTCCGTCCGTCCGTCCGTCCATCCGTCCGTCCATCCATGCATCCATCCATCCATCCATCCATCCATCTGCCCATCCTATTGGTTCTATGTCTCTGGAGGACCTAACATAGACATTAAGTGGAAAAAAAGCAAAACAGTTTCTACAGCATGATTCGTTTCCTGTAAAAATCTCTACTGATACTGTATGCATAAAAATGTTTTCCAAGGACACAGAAGAAATTACTGCCTTCGGATCACATGGATGACATCAAGAAATTATTTTAAAAATGAAAAAGAAATTATTTCTTATGGTTAAATGTCTGTAGTATACATTTTCATTTCATACCTTTCTAAACTGTTTTGTTATGGCTTGGTTTTTTTTTTTTAAACATCTATGTATACAACTTTTTTAACATATCCGTATCTATTTGTGTATTTCATATTTTTATTTTTGTTAATATTAAGATGATATCCAAGTAGTACAACTGTTTTGTTTTCTTTCTTTTTCAGATGGAGTGCAATGGTACAATCATAGCTCATTGCAGTCTCAAATTCCTTGAACTCCTAGGCTCAAGCAATTCTCCCACCTGCCTCAGCTTCCCAAGTATCTGGGATTACAGGTGCATGCCACCATGCCCAGCTAAGTTTTGTACTTTTTGTAGAGACAGGGTCTCTACAAAAGAGACCCTGTGTTGCTCAGGCTGGTCTCAAACGCCTAGCCTCAAGCAATCCTCCTGTCTCAGCTTCCCGAAGCACTGGGATTATAGGCATGAGTCACCAGGGATGTACCTAGCCCTTGTTTTCTTCTCTATACTTTTATGCCCTTAAGATGAACTATGTAGACAAAAGTCCTAATTAAAAACTAAACTACAAGGAACGTGGGTTTTTTTTGTTTTGTTTTGTTTTTGAGACAGAGTCTCCCTCTGTCACCCAGGCTGGAGGGCAGTGGAGAGATCTCAGCTCCCTGCCACCTCTGTCTCCGGGATTCAAGCGATTCCTGCCTCAGCCTCCTGAGTGGCTGGGACTACAGGCACGTTCCACCACACCCAGCTAATTTTTGGTATTTTTAGTAGAGACGGGGTTTGACCATGTTAGCCAGGATGGTCTCAGTCTCCTGACTTTGTGATTCACTCGCCTCAGCCTCCCAAAGTGCTGGGATTATAGGCATGAGCTGCCACACCACAGCCAAGAAACATTTTTTAAAAACCAATAAAGATGTAAAGAAATGCTCAATCTTGCTAACCAAAAATATGTCATTTTTTGGCCAGATGCAGTGGCTCACATCTGTAACCCCAGCACTTCAGGAGGCCGAGGCAGGATTGCTTGAAGCTGGGAGTTCCATACCATCCTGGGCAACATGGCGAAACCCCATCTCTACAAAAAAAAAATACAAAAATTAGCCAGGAGTAATGGCTTGCACCTGTAGTTCCAGCTACATGGGGGCTGAGGTGGGACCAGGAGAAGGAAGCTGGAGTGAGCTGAACTAACACCAAACTCCAGCCTACGTGACAGAGGGAGAACCTGGCTCCAGAAGAAAAAAAAAAAAAAAGTACAGGAGAAAGATAAGAAAATCTGAAGGAAAAAACAATGAGTTAATTCACTGCCTTTGAGATGAGACCTGAAGGCAGATAGAAAACTCCAATAAACAAATGGAAATACAGGATAAAGGAAAAAGGTTACAATCTTTATTCTGGAGAATAAAGCTTTCTAAAATGCTAAAAATGTCGTAGAGCTCTGCTGTCTAATACAATTGACACTAGCCTTATGTGTCTTTAATCACTTGAAACGTGACTAGTGTAACAGAGAAGTTGATTTTTAATTTCAGTTATTTTTAAACAGCTATAGGTGACTAGGTGCTATTATATCTAGAACATATCAAAAGATTTTAAAACATTCACGTTTTTCCTCTCACTTTCTAGACACATCAAAACTAAGATTTTCAACTGACTTAGATTATTCAAATAGTTCCAAAATGCCACTTTGGATTACTATATCACAAAACTGAAGAACTATGATCCATCCTCAACTAAGCAACAGGATTACTTCCTTAAGTAATTCTTAACTCCATTTACAAATTAAAACAAAGTTGAGTAAAAATTTCATGGTTTTGGTGAGCTGGCATTAAGGTGAGGTCAGTCACGAAACAAACTCCCCATGGGTAAAGAAGTATAGTTTGAGAGCTACAGCTCTACTTTTTAGCTCTACTTTACTTACCTCTCCATCACTATCGGATATCACAATGAATGCATCCTCAAGTCTACGCTTCCTCTTCACACTGAAAGAACTGGTAGTTTCCACATCCTTCTTCTCCAGGTTCCGAGATTCGGAGACTTCTTTAACTTTTTTCTTTCTCCGTGGCATCCTTTTGTCTAGAATAAAAAGACAATAATTTTGTCTAGAATTAAAAAATCATAATTTACTTAAAGTTTTCTAGAAGCTATTCAACGTAGTCTTTTATTTGTGACAGTATCGCTTTGTTGCCCAGGCTGGAGTGCAGTGGCATCATCTTGGCTCACTGCAACCGCTGCCTCCCAGGTTCAAGCAATCCTCCTGCCTCAGCCTCCCGAGTAGCTGGGACTACAGGCACATGCCACTACACCGGTTAATTTTTGTATTTTTAGTACAGACAGGGTTTCACCATGTTGGCCAGGCTGGTCTCAAACTCCTGACCTCAGGTGATCCACCGCCTCAGCCTCCCATAGTGCTGGGATTATAGAATTGAGCCACCACACCCAGCCTAATTTTTGTATTTTTGTAGAGACAGGGTTTCACCATGTTGGGTCAGGCTGGTATAGAACTCCTGACCTCAGGTGATCTGCCCGCTTTGGCCTCCCAAAGTGTTGGGGTTACAGGAGTGAGCCACCATGCCCAGTCTCAATTTAATCTTGTAAAAGGAAAAGATAACCCTATCTGACAGAAGCAAAACTGGATTTCTTAACTAGTCTACTACTTATCAAAAATATAGAGGAATTTTTTTTAGAAAAATATAGGGAAAAAACGTTTTTTTCTATAGAGGGAAACACAGACCAGGCACGGTGGCTCACGCCTGTAATCCCAGCACTTTGGGAAGCTGAGGTGGGTGGATCATTTGACGTGAGGAGTTAGAGACCAGCCTGGCCAACATGGGGAAACCGTGTCTCTTCTAAAAATATAAAAATTGGCCGGGCATGGTAGCGCGTGCCTGTAATTCCAGCTACTCTACTAAGGAGACTGAGGCAGGAGAATCACTTGAACCCAGGAGGCAGAGGCTGCAGTGAGCAGAGATCGCGCCACTGCATTCCAGCCTGGGCGACAAGAGGGAAATTCTGTCTCAAAAAAAAAAAAAAAGATATAAATATACAAACCTCATTCTCCATGGTGAAATTTCAGTATCAATAATATAGAAATGTATCCTAGTTCTTTTTTTTTTTTTTTTTTTGAGGTGGAGTCTCGCTCTGTCACCCGGACTGGAGTGCAGTGGCCGGATCTCAGCTCACTGCAAGCTCTGCCTCCCGGGTTTACGCCATTCTCCTGCCTCAGCCTCCGGAGTAGCTGGGACTACAGGCGCCCGCCACCTCGCCCGGCTAGTTTTTGTATTTTTAGTAGAGACGGGGTTTCACCGTGTTAGCCAGGATGGTCTCGATCTCCTGACCTCGTGATCCGCCCGTCTCGGCCTCCCAAAGTGCTGGGATTACAGGCTTGAGCCACCGCGCCCGGCTATCCTAGTTCTTTAAACATCAATTTAGATAACTGCTTTTCTTGACTACATATTATAATTTACTTACAAGTTTTTCTTCTCTTGAGACGAGGTCTCGCTCTGTTGGCCGGGCTAGAGTGCATGATCGTAGCTCACCACAGCCTCGTCCTCCTTGGCTCAAGCAACCCTCCCACCTCAGCTTCCTGTGCAGCTGGGGCCACAGGGGTGTGCCAGCATACCTGGCTAATTTACTTTTTATTCCTTATAAGATAGGATCTCACTATATTACCGAGGTCAAGATTTTTTAAATACCAAATGCCTCAACCTGATAAAGGACATCTACAAAAATCCCATAACTAATAAGCTAACGTCATATTTAAAGGTAAAAGACTAAATGCTTTCTCCTTTCAACAAGGAGCAAGACAAGAAAGTTTCCTTTCAGCTGGGTACAGTGGCTCACCCCTGTAATCCCAACACTTTGGGAGGCCAAGGCAGGAGGATCACTTGAGGTCAAGGAATTTGAAACCATCCTATGCAACATTTTTTTTTTTTTTTTTTTTTTGTAGAGACAAGACACGGCATCCTGTCTGTACAGGATGGAAGGCCGAGGTGGGCTGATCACCTGCGGTCAGGAGTTCAAGCCCAACCTGGCCAACATGGTAAAACCCCATCTCTATTAAAAATACAAAAATTAGCTGGGTGTGGTGACTGTAATCCCAGCTACTCCAGAGGCTGAGGCAGGAGAATCACTTGAACTCAGGAGGCAGAGGTTGCAGTGAGCTGAGATTGTGCCACTGCACTCTAGCCTGGGTGCCAGAGTGAGATTTCATCTCAAAAAAAAAAAAAACAGTTAGCAAGGCACAGTGGTGAGCACCTACAGTCCCAGCTACTCAAGAGGCTGAGGCAGGAGGACAGCTTGAGTGTGTTTGAAACTGCCATGAGCTATGATCATGTCAATGAACTTCAGCCTAGGCAACTGGGCAACACCCTGTCTCAAAAAGAAAAAAAGAGACTGGGCACAGTGGCTCACCCTATAATCCCAGTACTTTGGGAGGCCAAGGCGGGAGGATGGCTTGAGTTCACAAGTTAAGATACACCAGCCTCATCAACATAGCAAGACCCTGTCTCTACAAAAAAATAAAAAAATTAGCTGAGCAATGGTGGCAACCCTGTGGTCCCAGTCACTGAGTCACTGCAGCCTGGGCAACAGGGTGAGGTTCTGTCTCACAAAAAAACAACGTCTGCTTTCATCATTGAACATTATACTTAGGGTTCTAGGCAGAACAATTAAGCAAAGAGAAATAAAAGATATTCAACTTAGAAAGAAGTAAAACTATCATGATTTGCAGATGACATGACCTGTGTTTAAAAAAAAAAACAACAACAACACTAAGAAACACATTAAAAAACTATTACAGGCCAGGTGCAGTGACTCACACTTGCAATCCCAGCATTTCGGGAGGCTGAAGTGGGCAGATCACTTGAGGTCAGGAGTTTGAGACTAGCCTGGCCAATACGGTGAAACCTCGTCTCTACTAAAAATACAAAAAATCAGCCGGGCGTGGTGGCAAGCGCCTGTAGTCCCAGCTACTTAGGAGGCTGAGGCAGGAGAATGGCATGAACCTGGGAGGCGGAGCTTGCAGTGAGCCAAGATGGTGCCACTACACTCCAGCCTGGGAAACAGAGCGAGACTCTGTCTCAAAAAAAAAAAAATACAAAAATTAGCCAGGCGTGGTGGCAGGTGCCTGTAATCCCAGCTACTTGGGAGGCTGAGGCAGGAGAACTGCTTGAACCCGGGAGGTAGAGGTTGCAGTGACCCAAGATCGTGCCATCAGGCACTCCAGCCTGGGCAACAAGAGTGAAACTCCATCTCAAAACAACAACAACAAAAAAACTATTATAACTAATCAACAGTTCATCAAGGTTCATCTTGCCTTGTATCAATGCAGGAAACAAGTCAACATACAAAAATCAAATGCATTCCTATATGCTAGCCATAAACAATCAAAACTGAAATTTTAAAAATTTATTTCTGGCCGGGCGCAGTGGCTCAAGCCTATAATCCCAGCACTTTGGGAGGCCGAGACGGGCGGATCACGAGGTCAGGAGATCGAGACCATCCTGGCTAACATGGTGAAACCCCGTCTCTACTAAAAAATACAAAAAACTAGCCGGGCGAGGTGGCGGGCGCCTGTAGTCCCAGCTACTTGGGAGGCTGAGGCAGGAGAATGGCGTGAACCCGGGAGGCGGAGCTTGCAGTGAGCTGAGATCTGGCCACCACACTCCAGCCCAGGCGAAGGAGTGAGACTCCGTCTCAAAAAAAAAAAAAAAAAATTTATTTCTGGCCAGGCGCAGTGGCTCATGTCTATAATAATCTCAGCACTTTAGGAGGCTGAGGCGGGTGTATCACTTGAGGTGAGGAGCTCAAGACCAGCCTGGCCAACATGGTGAAACTCCATCTCTACCAAAAAATTAAAAAAATTAAAAAAAAATTAGTCGGGCATGGTGGTGCACACAGGTAGTCCCAGCTACTCAGGAGGCTGAGGTAGGAGGATTGCTTGAACCTGGGGCAGAGGTTGCAGTGAGCCAAGATCACACCACTGCCCTCCAGCCTGTGTGACAGAGCGAGACCCTGTCTCAAAAAATAATAATAAAATAAAAATAAAAATTAGCCAGGCATGGCAGCTAATGCCTGCAGTCCCAGCTACTTGGCAGGCTAAGGAGGAGGGATCGCCTAAGTCCAGAAGGTTGAGGCTGCAGGCTGGGCGCGGTGGCTCACGCCTGTAATCCCAGCACTTTGGGAGGCTGAAACAGGCGGATCACGAGGTCAGGAAATTGAGACCATCCTGGCTAACACGGTGAAACCCCGTCTCTACTGAAAAATACAAAAAGTTAGCCGGATGTGGTGGCGGGCACCTGTAGTCCCAGCTACTCGGGAGGCTGAGGCAGGAGAATGGCGTGAACCTGGGAGGCGGAGCTTGCAGTGAGCCGAGATCGTGCCACCACACTCCAACATGGGCGATAGAACGAGACTCCGTCTCAAAAAAAAAAAAAAAAGAAGGTTGAGGCTGCTACAGTAAGCTGTGATCACACCATTGCACTCCAGCCTGGGCAACAGAGCAAGGCCCTGTTTCCCAAAAAAAAAAACAAAAAAGAAAAAGACATCAAATGCAAAAGTAGCCCAGCACAGTGGGCTGTAATCCCAATACTCAAAGAGGCCGAGACTGGTGGATCACTTGAGTCACAGTGGGCTATAATCCCAGTCTGTAACCCCAACACTCTGAGAGGCCGAGACTGGTGGATCACTTGAGCCCGGGAGTCTGAGACGAGCCCAGAAAACATGGCAAAACCCTATACAAAAAAATACAAAATTTAGCCAGATGTGGTGGCGTACCTGTAGTCCCAGCTAGTTGGGAGGCTTAGGTGGGAGGATGGAGGATCAATTGAGCCCAGGGTGTCAAGGCTGCAGTGAACCAAGATCCATGCCACAGCACTCCAGCCTGGGTGACAGACTAAGCCCCTGTCTAAAAAAATATTAAAAACTACTCAAATCATTAGTCATGAGGGAAACACAAATCAAAACCACAATGAAATACCACTTTATACCCACTCTGATGGCTGGCTATTTTAAAAATAATGGAAAATAACTAGTGTTGGTGAGGATGCTGGAGAAACTGAAACTCTAGTACATTGTATTACTGATACGAATGTAAAATGGTGTGGCCACTATGGGGAAACAAAAGGAATGAAGTATTAATATATTCTACAACATGGATGAACCTTGAAACCATGCCAAGCGAAAGAAGCCAGACATAAAAGGCACATACTGTGTGATTCTATTTATATGAAACACCTAGAATAAGCAAATCCACAGGCAGAAAGCAGAAGTGATTACCAGAAGATGGAGTAGGGGAAAATGTACGATGACTGCTTAACGGATATAAGGTTTATTTTGGGGGTGACAGAAATATTCTGGAATTAGAAAGTGGTGATAATCACACAACACTGTGAATTTACTAAAAACCACTAAATTATACACTTAAAATGATTGAAATGGTAGATTTTGTTAGGTGATTTTTTTTTTTTTTTTTTTTTTTTTGACAGTGTCTTACTCTGCTGCCAGGCTGCAGTGGCACCATCTCAGTTCACCACAGCCTCCACCTCCCAGGTTCAAGCAATTCTCCTGCCTCAGCCTCCCAAGTAGCTGGGGCTACAGGCATGCGCCACCACACCCCACTAATTTTTGTATTTTTAGTAGACATGGGGTTTCACCATGTTGACCAAGATGGTACTGATCTCTTGACCTCGTGATCCACCTGCCTTGGCCTCCCTAAGTGCTGAGATTACAGGCTGAGCCACCGCGCCCGGCCTGTTAAGTGAATTTCACCTCAATTTTTTAAAAAGGGGAGCCCCAGATAATTTTATTTTATAGCCAGAGCAGAGAATCACTGACTCAATCATAGATTTAAATAAAGCCACCTTAACTTTGTTACAAACTTCTCAAACCATTCAATTACTTCTAAGGGAGTTGTTACATCTTATTATCAGAAGTAGTCTGCACAATACGAGCATTAAGGTTTTTCTAAAAAAACACTTAAGGGATAAAAAATTTTAAATTAAGGGATAGTAACAACGTACACACCCAGATGCTTACAATTTACAAAATCATTCCCCTTCATAAAACTAGACACACAAACGTCTTTTTCTGTGCTTAATGCATATTTTTAATGACTAAAGAACAAGAAATTACAAAGATCAAAAAATTAGCCAGGGGCAGTGGCTCAAGTATGTAATCTCAGTACTTTGGGAGGCCAAGGTGAGAGGATCATCTGAAGACAAGAGTTTGAGACCAGCCTGGACAACATGGTGAAACCCCATCTCTATTAAAAATACAAAAATTAGCTGGGTATGGTGGTGCATGCCTGCAGTCCCAGCTACTGGAGAGGCTGAGGCAGGAGGATTGCTTGAACCCAGGGGATGGAGGTTGCAGTGAACCGAGATCACACCACTGCACTACAGCCAGTCAACAGACCAAGACTCTGTCTCAAAAAAAAAAAAAAAAAAGAAATGCACATTTTTAACTTTTGTATTTAAATATAGTTAACAGAATATTCACTGCATATGCAATGCAGAACTAGCTAGTTATTATTTAAGTACACATAAATTCATACTAAAGCAGTAACATCTCACTAGCTAACTGGATATGAGCTATCCACTATGGTCTAAATGTTTGTGTCCCTCCAAAATTCATACGCTGACATCTAATCCCCAATGTGTTGGTAAGAAATGGGGCCTGGGGCCGGGCGCGGTGGCTCACACCTGTAATCCCAGCACTTCGGGAGGCTGAGGCAGGCAGATCATAAGGTCAGGAGATCGAGACCATCTTGGCTAACACAGTGAAACCCCGTCTCTACTAAAAATACAAAAATATTAGCTGGGCATAGTGGCAGGCGCCTGTAGTCCCAGCTACTTGGGCAGAAGAATGGCGTGCACCCGGGAGGTGGACCTTGCTGTGAGTGGAGATCGCGCCACTGCACTCCAGCCTGGGCAACAGAGCGAGACTCCGTTTCAAAAAAACAAATGGGGCCCTATGGAAGTGACTAGGTCATGAAGACACAGCACTCATGAAAGGGACTAGTGCCCTTATAAGAGAGGCCTAAGAGAGCTTGCTTGCCCCTTTTACCCTTCTGCCATGTGAAGACGCAGCAACAAGGTCCCATCTTTTAAGCAGAGAGCAAGCCCTCATCAGGCACCTTGATCTTAGATTTACCAGACTTCAGAACTGTGAACAAAAAAATTACATTGTTTATAAATTACCCAGTCTAAGATATTCTGTTATAGCAGCAGGAAAAGACTAAAAACCTATTAAGTTACCATTACACAAATTAAAACACAAATAAGATGACATATTTGTACTTCCTAAAAGAAATTAATTTTTATATTAATTTGCAAGAAGTGAATTTTCTAAACTCCAAACTACAAGAGAAATGGAAAAAACACAAATACAACTTTGTACAAATGTTGCCATATTTCTAACAAAAATAGATTTTATATTTATGTTTTTGTTTTTTGAGATAGGGTCTTGCTCTGTTGCCTTGGCTTGAGTGCAGTGTGTATGATCATAGCTTGCTGCAACCTCTAACTCTTAGGTTCAAGCAATCCTTCTGCCCCAGCTTCCCAGGTAGGTAGGACTACAAGAGTACACCACCACACTCAGCTAATTTTTTTTTAAAGAGATGGGGGTCTTGCTATGTTGCCAGGCTGGTCTTGAACTCCTGGCCTCAAACGATCCTCCTGTCTTGGCCTCCCAAAATGCTAGGATTACAGGCACAAGCCATCATGACAATCAAGTCCTCAGTTTTAACAATTCACCTTACTCTACCTTTTTAGATTCAGGTCTGTTACTATCATAATGAACACTACCCAAAGAACACATCTCTTTGGGGAGAAACAGCAAAGACAACTGAGGGGAAAGAATATGAAATCTGGCAAATTGAGAAGACAGATCTGACCAGCCTGGGCAACAAAGAAAGACCGCCTCTCAATCACCTGAGGTTGGCAGTTCAAGACCAGCCTGACAAACATGGAGAAATCCCACCTCTACTAAAAATACAAAATTAGCCAGGCATGGTGGTGCTACTGCATTCCAGCCTGGGCAACAAGAGTGAAACTCCGTCTCAAAAAAAAAAAAAGAACGACCCCGTCTCCAAAAACTTTTAAAAATTAGCCAGGTGTGGTGATGCATGCCTATAGTCCCAGCTACTCTTAAGAGAATGAGGTGCAACGATCACCTGAGCCTAGGGTGGTGGAGGCTGCACTGAGCCATGATGGTGCCACTGCACTCTAGCCTGGGCAACAGAGTGAGATCTCATCTCAAAAGAAAAGATAGATCTTAGATTAATACTTAGAGAACTGCCAGCCGAGAGTTCTTAACCTGTCAATCCAAAAGCCCTTAAAGAATCTATAGATTGGCTTCAGGGGATTAACTAAAATTGTGTGTAAAATTGGTTTTTTCTGTATCTTCCTTGGAAAAATTTTTATAATTTTTATTGAATTCTCAAAGGAGCTAAAGACCCAAAAGAGTGTAGAACTACCAAGATTTGGCCAGGAATAGTGTCGCATGCCTGTAATCCCAGCACCTTGGCGGGCCGAGGCAGAAGGATCACTCGAATTCAAGCGTTCAAGATGAGCCTCAGCAACACAGTGAGACCCTGTCTCAATTTAAAAACAAAACAAAACAAAAAAGGTGACTTTGAGTAAATAAAGCTCTCTCTTTTTTTTTTTTCTTTTTGAGATGGAGTCTCGCTCTGTCGCCCAGGCTGAAGTGCAGTGGCACAATCTCAGCTCACTACAAGCTCTGTCTCCCAGGTTCATGCCATTCTCCTGCCTCAGCCTACTGATTAGCTGGGACTATAGGCGCACACCACCATGCCCAGCTAATTTTTGTTGTATTTTTTTAGCAGAGACAGGGTTTCACCATGTTAGCCAGGATTGTCTCGATCTCCTGACCTCGTGATCCACCCACCTCGGCCTCCCAAAGTGCTGGGATTGCAGGCATGAGTCACCGCGCCCAGCCTGAATAAAGCTTTCTTAGGACATAAAGAAAATTTTTAAATTGATAAATTTGACATCACTGAAACTTAAAAGTTCTGCTCTTTAAAAAAAAAAAAAAAAGACCATTAAGAAGCCACAGAATGACAGTCTGGGCAAAATAGCAATGCCTTGTCTCTATAAAAAAAAAAAATTTTTTTTTTAATTAGCTGGGTATGGTGGCACACACCTGTAGTTCCAACTACTCAGAAGGCTGAAGTAGGAGGATCACCTGAGCCAGGGAGGTCAAAGCTACAATGAGATGTGGTCACACTACTGCACTCCAGCCTAGGCAACAGAGTAAGACCCTATATCAAAAAAGAAAACAAAAAGCTGCCATAGAATGGAAGAAAATATGTGCAATACATTTATCTTGTAAAAGATTTATGTCCAGAATATATAAAGAATTCTTGGGCCAGACATGGTGGCCCACACCTGTAATCCCAGCACTTTGGGAGGCTGAGGCAGGTGGATCACATGAGCTCAGCAGTTCGAGATCAGCCTAACCAGCATGGCAAAACCCCATCTCTACTAAAAATACAAAAGTCGGCTGGGCGTGGTGGTGTGCACCTATAATCCCAGCTACTGGGGAGGCTGAGGCATGAGAATCACTTGAACCCAGGAGACAGGGGTTGAGCCAAGATCGTGCCACTGCACTCCAGCCTGGGCAACAGAGCAAGATTCCATCTCAAAGAAAAAAAGTATTGGCCAGGTGCAGTAGCTCATGCCTGTAATTCCAGCACTTTATGAGGCCAACACGACTCACCACAATCTCAACCTCCTGGACTCAAGCAATTCTTCCATCTCAACCTCCCAAGTAGCTAGGACCACAGGCATGTGCCACCACACCCAACTAATTTACTTTTTATTTTTTGTAGAGACAAGGTCTCACTATATTGCCCAGACTGGTCTCGAACTCCTGGGCTCGAGTGATCCTCCCACCCTGGTCTCCCAAAGTGCTGGGATTACAGGTGTGAGCGACCACGCCCAGGCACAAATATTTTCTTACCTTTTAAAAACATATCTAGGCCGGGTGCGGTGGCTCACGCCTGTAATGCCAGCACTTTGGGAGGCCAAGGCGGGCGGATCACAAGGTCAGGAGATCAAGACCATCCTGGCTAACACAGTGAAACCGCGTCTCTACTAAAAATTCAAAAAATTAGCCGGGCGTGGTGGTGCATGTCTATAGTCCCAGCTACTCAGAGGCTGAGGCAGGAGAATGGCGTGAACCCAGGATGCAGAGCTTGCAGTGAGCCGAGATCCTGCCACTGCACTCCAGCCTGGGCGACAAAGCGAGACTCCATCTCAAAAAATAAAAATAAAATAACAGGCCGCGCGCGGTGGCTCAAGCCTGTAATCCCAGCACTTTGGGAGGCCGAGACAGGCGGATCACGAGGTCAGGAGATCGAGACCATCCTGGCTAATGCGGTGAAACCCCATCTCTACTAAAAAATACAAAAAACTGGCTGGGCGAGGTGGCGGGTGCCTGTAGTCCCAGCTACTCGGGAGGCTGAGGCAGGAGAATGGCGTAAACCCGGGAGGCGGAGCTTGCAGTGAGCAGAGATCCGGCCACTGCACTCCAGCCTGGGCGACAGAGCAAAACTCCGTCTCAAAAAAAATAAATAAATAAAATAAAATAATAAAATAATAAAATAAAATAAAATAAAAATAAAAATATATCTAACCACCATGGCATGAATATACCTGTATAACAAACCTGTATGTTCTGCACATTTACCCCAGAATATAAAGACTTAAAGTATAATTATATATATTTTTAAAATATCTCTACTGATAGTTTTTAAAGCACAACCACAATACATGTATATTTATTTTTTAACTATATGAATACTAATGTATGTATTTTGTGTACTGGAAAACATACAAAAATCTGCTAGGCATGGTGGCTCATGCCTGTAACCCCAGCACATTGGGAGGCTGAGGCAGGGGGACAGGAGTTTGACACCAGCCTGGTCAACATAGTGAAACCCCGTCTCTACTAAAAATGCAAAAATTAGCCGAGCATGGTGGCAGGCACGTAGTCCCAGCTACTTGGGAGGCTGAGGCAGGAGAAACTGCTTGCACCCAGGAAGCGGAAGTTGCAGTGAGCCGAGATCACACCACTGCAGTCCAGCCTGGGTGACAAGAGTGAAACTCAATCTCAAAAAAAGAAAGCATACAAAAATCAAAGTGTAAAAAGGATGAAATAGTAAAAAACACTTGCGTAATGCAGCATAAACATGATAAACACTAGGAGGCTGGCTATGTCACTTTACATCTCTAGGTGGATTCCAAAAATTACACTCCAGCCTGAACAACACACTGAGACCCTATCTCAAAAGAAAAAATAAGCCGGGCGCGGTGGCTCAAGCCTGTAATCCCAGCACTTTGGGAGGCCGAGACGGGCGGATCACGAGGTCAGGAGATCAAGACCATCCTGGCTAACCCGGTGAAACCCCGTCTCTACTAAAAATACAAAAAACTAGCCAGGCGAGGTGGCGGGCACCTGTAGTCTCAGCTACTTGGAAGGCTGAGGCAGGAGAATGGCATGAACCCAGGAGGTGGAGCTTGCAGTGAGCTAAGATCTGGCCACTGCACTCCAGCCTGGGCAACAGAGCGAGACTCCGTCTCAAAAAAAAAAAAAAGAAAAAAAAAAAGACAAACTAATTCTTAAAAGAAACAAGAGATATTAACAAACTTCACAAAAGCAGATATACTAAAGGTCAACAAGGAAAAACAGATGTTCAATATCATTAGTCATCAAGAAATTACAAATTAAATTCACAATGATTTAACACTGTGTATCCATTAGAATGGCTAAAATTGAAAATAGTGACAATACAAAAGTGGGCAGGAATGCAGAGTATAATGAACCTCTCATATACTGCTAATGGGAATGTAAAATGGCATAGCCACTTTGGAAAACTGGCAGTTTAAAAAAAAAAAAGTATAACTATCATGTAAGCCAGTCATTCTGTTGTAGGAAACAGGAGACTGGAGAGACCAATGGGTGGAACAGGAGGATTTTATTTAGGTGGCCACCAGTCCAGCAGATTAACATCTAAAGGCTGAGCTCTGAACAAAGACAGGGCTTGACTTTTTATACACACTTCTCTGAAAGGCAGTTGGCTAGTTTGAATGGTGCGGTGGGAAAACGACAGCGCAAAACTCATGGGGCAGGCAAGCAGGCTTACGGAAGCAAAAAAAAGGCAGTTAATTAAATTGTGACAAGTCTCACAACCCAGGCATAGCTTGTGATCTTGCAGTCGCACTGCAGGGAAAACAGGAACTTACAAAACTTGTGAAACACAGGTGTTGGTAGAAATAGTTATGAGAAAGAAATTTGTTTTTTTCTTTTCTTATCCTTGCTCCAGGGTGGCGGGGGGGCAGCACAGTGTGCTGGAAGAGTCTCTGGAGCTCATTCCTTTGGGCTCTGGCTTTTCAGATAGTGCTATCAAGACTCTGTTAGGGCCCAGACTATTGCTGGCCTTGGAGTGAGTCAGCCAAGTATAGGAAAACTTGTTTTTCTCTTTTTAACTTCTGCTTCAATTCCACTACTATTGATTACCCAGTAGAAATAAAAACATCACCACCCAAGAACTTTTTTTTTTTTTTTTTTTTTTGAGACAGAGTCTCGCTCTGTCACCCAGGCTGGAGTGCAGTGGCCAGATCTCAGCTCACTGCAAGCTCTGCCTCCCGGGTTTACGCCATTCTCCTGCCTCAGCCTCCCGAGTAGCTGGGACTACAGGCGCCCGCCACCTCGCCCGGCTAGTTTTTTGTATTTTTTTAGTAGAGACGGGGTTTCACCGTGTGAGCCAGGATGGTCTCGATCTCCTGACCTCGTGATCTGCCCGTCTCAGCCTCCCAAGTGCTGGGATTACAGGCTTGAGCCACCGTGCCCGGCTCCACCCAAGAACTTGTATATGTTCACAACAGCTCTTTCCATAATGTCAAACACCAAAGACAACCCAAATATCATCAACAGATGAAACGACAACTTGTGGGCTGGGCACGGTGGCTCACACTTGTAATCCCAGCACTTTGGGAGGCCGAAGTGGGCAGAATGCTTGAGGACAAGGATTTGAGACCAGTCTGACCAACACAGTGAAACCCCGCCTTTACCAAAAATACAAAAATTAGCTGGGCGTGGTGACATGCACCTGTAATCCCAGTTACTCAGGAGGCTGAGGTAGGAGAATTGCTTGAACTCAGTAGCCAAGATGGCACCACTGCACTCCAGCCTGGGTAACAGAAAAAGATTCTGTCTCAAAAAAAAAAAAAAAAGGTCAGGCACGGTGGCTCACACCTGTAATCCTAGCACTTTGGGAGGCCGAGGCAGGCAGATCACCTAAGGTCGAGAGTTCAAGACCAGCCTGACCAACACGGAGAAACCCCATCTCTACTAAAAATACAAAATTAGCCAGGCGTGGTGGTGCATGTCTGTAATCCCAGCAACTCAGGAGGCTGAGGCAGGAGAATCACTTGAACCCAGGAGGCAGAGGTTGTGGTGAGCCGAGAACATGCCATTGCACTCTGGCCTGGGGAACAAGAGCGAAACTCCATCTCAAAAAAAATGAAAATCAAAAAAAAAACTTAATTATATAAACCTTAGAATAATTTAGTGTGGTGAATTTATATATTTTTTTCTCCTTTATTTAAAATTCCCACAAGTCTGTACTCATTTTATAATTTAAAAATAATCCTCAGGCTGGGTGCAATGTCTCACGCCTGTAATTCCAGCACTTCGGGCAGCCAAGGCAGGAGGACTATTTGAGCTGGGGGTTTGAGACTAGCCTGGGCAACCCGGCCAGACCCCATCTCTACAAAAAATAATTAAAAATCAGTCAGGCATGGGGTTGCATACCTTTAGTCTCAGCTACTCAGGAGGCTGAAGTGGGAGGATAACTTGTGCCCGGGAGATCAAGGCTGCAGTGAGTGTGATTGTGCTACTGCACTCCACACTGGGTGACAGAGCGAGATCCTGTCTCAGAAAAAATAATAATAATAATCCTCAAAAAAATGTGCAGCATTTTTAAGTTTTCTAGGATGTATTTTAGTTTTTAGCATATATGTCTTATACATTTTATTAAATTTAATGTTTGTGGATACATAGGTGTATATATTTATGGGATACACGAGATGCTTTGATACAGGTATGCAATATGTAATAATCAGATCATAAAAAATAGGGTATCCATTCCCTCAAGCATTTATCCTTTGTGTTACAAACAATCCAATTATACTCTTTTATTTTAAAATGTACAATTACAGGCCGGGTGCAGTGGCTCACATCTGTAATCCCAACACTTTGGGAGGTCGAGGCGCGCAGATCACGAGGTTGGGAGATTGAGACCATCCTGGCTAACATGGTGAAACCCCATCTCTACTAAAAATACAAAAAAAATTAACCGGGCACAGTGGCGGGTGCCTGTAGTCTCAGCTACGTGGAAGGCTGAGGCAGGAGAATGGCATGAACCCAGGAAGCGGAGCTTGCAGTGAGCCAAGACAGCACCACTGCACTCCAGCTTGGGCAAAAGCGCAAGATTCCCGTTTCATAAAAAAGAAAAAAGTACAATTACATTATTATTGACTATAGTCATTCTATTGTGCTATCAAATACTAGGTCTTATTGATTCTATTTTTTTTTTCTGGTACCCACTAACCATCCCCACCTCCCCATCATCCACCACTACCCTTCCCAGTCTCTGGTAACCATCCTTCTACCCTTTATCTCCATTAGCTCAACTGTTTTGATTTTTAGATCCCACAAATAAGTGAGAACATGCAATGCTCGTCTTTCTGTGCCTGGCTTATTTCACTTAACATCATGACCTCTAGTTTCATCCATGTTGTTACAAATGACAGGATCTCATTCATTTTTATGGCTGAATAGTACTCCACTATGTATAAGTACCATATTTTCTTTATCTATTCATCTGTTAATGGACACTTAGTTGATTCCATATCTTGGCTATTGTAAATAGTGCTACAACAAACCTGGGAGTGCAGATCTCTCTTCAATATACTGATTTCCTTTCTTTTGGATACATACCCAGCAGTGGGACTGCTGGATCATACGGTAACTCTACTTTTACTTTTTTGTTTTGTTTTTTGAGAATGAGTCTCATTCTGTAGCCCAGGCTGGAGTGCAGTGGCGCGATCTTGGCTCACTGCAAGCTCCACCTCCCAGGTTCATGCCATTCTCCTGCCTCAGCCTGCCGAGTAGCTGGAATACAGGCGGCCACCACCATGCCTGACTCATTTTTTACATTTTTAGTAGAGATGGGGTTTCACCGTGTTAGCCAGGATGGTCTCGATCTCCTGACTCCATGATCTGCCCACCTCGGCCTCCCAAAGTGCCGGGATTACAGGCATGAGCCACCGCACCCGGCCTACTTTTAGTTTTTTGAGGAACCTCCAAACTGTTCTCTATAGTGATGGTACTAGTTTACATTCCCACCAACAGTGTACAAGGGTTCCCTCTACCCCACATCCTTGCCAGCATTTCCTACTACGTGTTTTTGGATATAAGCCATTTGAACTGGGGTGAGATATTTCACTGTAGCTGTGACTTCCATTTCTCTGATGACCAATGATGTTGAGTGCCTTTTCATATGCCTGTTTTCCACTTGCATGTTTTTTTTTGTTTTTGAGACGGAGTTTCATTCTTATTGCCCAGGCCGGAGTGCAATGGCACAATCACGGCTCACTGCAACCTCTGCCTCCCAGGTTCAAGTGATTCTCCTGCCTCAGCCTCCTAAGTAGCTGGGATTACAGGCATGCACCACCACTCCCAGCTAATTTTGCATTTTCAGTAGAGATGGGGTTTCTCCATGTTGGTCAGGCTAGTCTCGAACTCCCAATCTCAGGTGATCCACCTGCCTTGGACTCCCAAAGTGCTGGGATTACAGGCGTGAGCCACCGTGCCTGGCCTGCATGTCTTCTTTGAAGTAATGTCTATTCCAATATTTTGCCCATTTTTAAAATTGGATTATTAAGATTTTTTTTCCTATAGAGTTGAGTTCTTATATATTCTGGTTATTAATTCTTTCTCAGATGGGTAGTTTGCAAATATTTTCTCCTATTCTGCGGGTTATCTCTTCACTTTATTGTTTCCTTTGCTGTGCAGAAGCTTTTTAACTTCATGTGATCCCATTTGTCCATTTTTGCTTTGGTTGCCTGTGGTTATGGGATATTACTCAAGAAGTTTTTGCACAGACCAATGTCCTAGAGAGTTTCCCCAAAGTTTTCTTGCACTAATTTCATAGTTTGAGGTCTCGGATTTAATACATTTAATACATTTTTATTTGATTTTTGTATATGGCAAGAGATGGAGGCCTAGTTTCATTCTTCTGCATGTAGATATCCAGTTTTCTAAGCACTATCTATTGAAGAGACTGTCTTTTCCCCAGCATATGTTCTTGGCACCTTTGTTGAAAATGAGTTCACTGCAGGTGTGTGGATAGATTTATACATAAGTTGTTTTATGGGGTTTTGTTTTTTGAATAACTAGTGAAAGCAATCAAAGATCTAAATAAGTTAGAGACATACCATCCCACGGGTTGGAAGTCTCAACATAGTAAACATATCAATTCTCCCCAAACTGATCCTAGGTTTTTTTTTTTTCTTCAACCTTTGGGAGCACAGAACATTATCTTAGGTTTAATGCAATTCCTATAAAAATTCCACTAAGACTTTTTGTAGACATAGACAAGCTTATTCTAAATGTATATGGAAATGCATGGGCCCCAGAACAGCTTAAACAATCTTGACAAAGAATAAAGTGAGGGCAGGGTGCCACGGCTCACGCCTGTAATCCCAGCACTTTGGGAGGCTGAGGCAGGCGGATCATATGGTCAGGAGATCGAGACCATCCTGGCTAACACGGTGAAAACCATCTCTACTAAAAAAAAAAAAAAATTAGCGAGGAAAGGTAGTCCCAGCTACTTGGGAGGCTGAGGCAGGAGGCAGGAGAATGGCATCAACCCAGGAGGTAGAGCTTGCAGTGAGCTGAGATTACGCCACTGCACTCCAGCCTGGGCTGGACACAGTGAGACTCCGCCCCCCCCAAAAAAAAAAACAAAATCAGGCAGACATGGTGGCACATACCTGTAATCCCAGCTACTTGGGAGGCTGAGACACAAGAATCGCTTGAACCCAGAAGGGAGAGGCTGCAGTGAGCCGAGATCGCACCACTGCATTCCAGCCTGGGCAACTGTGAGACTGTCTCAAAAAAAAAAAACAAAACAAAACAAAATCAGCCAGACATGGTGGCACATACCTGTAATCCCAGCTACTTGGGAGGCTGAAACACGAGAATCGCTTGAACCCAGCAGGGAGAGGCTGCAGTGAGCCGAGATCGCACCACTGCATTCCAGCCTGGGCAACCGTGAGACTGTCTCAAAAAAAAAAAATCCACAAAAAAATTTTTAAATTAGCTAGGCATAGTGGCATGCGCCTGCAGTCCTAGCTACTCAGGAGGCTGAGGAGAAGGGATCTCGACCCCAGGAGTTTGTGGTTGTGGTGAGCTACGACTGCACCACTGGACTCTAGCCTGGTGACAGTGAGACTTTTTCCCAAAAAAATAAAAATAAAAAATAAAACAATTAACCTCTGGTGATCCAAGTCAGAACATCGGTTACTTCTGGAGGGTAGTGACTGGGAAAGACACAAGGGAGCCTTCTGAAAATATTCCATACCTTGGTGGTACTTACATGGGTGTACACATTGAACTGTACAATTAAGATTGGTTCACTCTACTGTATATAAATGATACCTTAATAAAAAGTTTTTAAAAATAATAAACATGGCTGGGTGTGGTGGCTCACACCTGTAATCCCAGCACTTTGGGAGGCCGAGGTGGGTGGATCACGAGGTCAGGAGATCGAAACCATCGTGGCTAACATGGTGAAACCCCGTCTCTACCAAAAACACAAAGAATCAACTTGGTTTGGTGGCACGCACCTGTAGTCCCAGCTACTTGGGCAGCTGAGGCAGGAGAATGGCGTGAACCCAGGAGGCAGAGCTTGCAGTGAGCCGAGATCGTGCCACTGCACTCCAGCTCGGGACAGTGAGACTCCGTCTCAAAAAAAAAAATAGTACTAATAAGTATTTGATGTGTGAATATTTCAATCAATCCTAAGAAACCCGAATATATCATCATGAGGAAACGCAGGTTCAGAAAAGTAACTTGCCCAAACACAGCAGGTACTTGCACTTTTGTCTACTGACATGAAAACTGGACTCCAATTTCCATAACTTGTATCTCCTCTAACTAAAACTGCTGCTTGATACAGGATATGCACCTATAAATATTTGCTGAGTAAATAAGGAGCACAAAGTTGTTTCCTGTACCACGTGTGTGCATGTGTATCGTTTTTGAGACAAGGCCTCACTCTGTCATGGAGTGCAATGGCATGATCATAGCTCACCACAGACTCAACTTCCCAGGATCAGGCAATTCTCCCACCAGAGCCATGTGCAAACAAGCCCAGCTAATTTTTTGTATTTTCTGTAGAGGCTGGGTTTCACCATGTTACCCAAACTGGTCTTGAACTCCTGGGTGCAAGCAATTGCCCATCTCAGCCTCCCAAAGTGCTGGGATTACATGTACCATATATTTAAACCAATATGCTCAAATTTGATAGTAATGGAAGCCACACCACAAAATATATGTAATTTCTAAAAGGCATGCAAATAAATAAAACCCCAGCATAGAACCACTGCAGGCTCAAGGTGGGTATTCAAAGAATCACAGCAGATGAAGGATCAATAAGAAGCATTAAGTAGAGGCTCCCCACAGATACAAATTCCAAAATTTCCAGTGCTTCATGAGATTTAGCCACAGTAAATTACTGTTTTCCACAGTAATTCTAAAAACGTAAATAAGAGAGGTCCCTGATCAGTTCATTTAAACAAGCAAGCCAGCATACAGTTCAACTACTATTTTTTAAGTTACTACCCTTCAAGATGAAGGACTCACTAAAATAATGGTCTATCTTCACTTATTGAACTAAGCTAAAATGAATTACCACTGACTGCCTATGAAGGAGGAATCAAGTCTGGATGCCAACAGCAGCTTCTTAATCATGACATTAGGGAACAAAATGTCTCCAGAAAGATGCAGAAGCAGGACAGGTGCCCCGGTAATGAGACTTATTTCACAGGTAACATTTTGGGAAGTGTCCTTGAAAATTCTCAATTTCAGATATTATTTGCCATTTTCTTTCAGCACATCCATCGTCTTGATCTATCTGAAGAAAAATTACTGACAAGGTAATTTAAAATCTTGACAGTCCAGGTACCAAACTTGTCAAAATTGCTTTGAAAGCTTGGGGGCATAGGGACCTTAAGAACAATCCTTTATAAATGATTGACTCTTGGCCCTAAATAGGTACCTAGCACTTTCTTTATTTGGAGACAAGGTCCTGCTCTGTCACCCAGGAGGGAGTGCAGTAGGGCAATTAGCCTTGACCTCCAAAGGTCAAGCAATCCTCCCACCTCAGTTTCCCGAGAAGCTGGGAACCACAGGCACGTGCCACCACGCCCAGCTAATTTTTTTTATTTTGAGGGTTTTAAGAGACAGGGTCTCACTCTTGCCCATGCTGAAGGGCAGTGTCACGATCATAGCTCACTGCAGCCTCCACCTCCTGGGCTCACGGGAGCCTCCTGCCTCAGCCACCTGAGTAGCTGGGACTACAGGCAGGCGCCACCATACTCTGATATTTTTTTTTACTTTTTGTAGAGACAGAGTCTCCTATGTTACCCAGGCCGGTCTTCATGCTCCTGGACTCAAGTGATTTTTCTGCCTCGGCCTCTCAAAGTGCTGGGATTATAGGAGTGAGCCACCACGCCCGGCAGCCAAGCGCTTTAATAACTAAATACAATGAACTTATTTCTGTAATTTTTGTAAAAAGGTAAATGCATACATACACACGCATACATCCCTGATACTTTATTTTCCATTTTTCTGTTTATATTCAGCCTCAGTTTAGGACAAGTGTATAACAATACAATCCGAACACGACTTTAGTATCTAGTTTCACAACAACTCTACGTAGTAGATATTCACATCACGATTTTCCACGTGAGGAAACTTACGCAAACAGCTGATAAATTGGTAAAGGGCTAAGAATTGAAGCTCAATGTATCTGATTCCAAAAACACACTTTCATTCGACTACAAGGCACTTTCTCCATTGACAGGAAAACAATAAAGACAGAAGCATAAACTTTTCACTTTTTCCGGGTGTCTTTTCTATATGTCAGTGCGATGTAGTGATCAAATGAAAGAACACTGGAGTCCGGCTCCCGGGATTCAAATCCAGCTCCACTACTGCCCGGGACGCGCGCCCGGTTAACTGAGCGGCGGGGAACTAGCCCGCCTGCTGTGACGCTGAGAAGTCTGCGGCGCCGCCTGAGAGCACCTGGAAACGCGCCGGCCCTGCGGGGGCGAAAGCGTCTAGGACGATGAGGATCTCCAAAGAGAGCGTTGGGGGTTTTTTCGGGGCAAATAATTAGAGAAAACGAGGATCACACAACAAAATAGTAACCCAGCGCGGGAAGCAGCGCAGGCCGGGCGCCCCGAGGCGTGAGGCGGCACGGACCACGGCCGAGGAAGCTCGGAGCCCGCCCGACGCCCGGGAGGATGCAGACCGCCCCCCAGGTGTGAAAGGGACCCACCCGGCAACCGAGGGTGCAAAGCCCAACCTGGCGTTCCGAGGGGCGCTGCGTGGCGTCAGGAGAAACCCAACCCGCGTCCCGAGCCCACCTCAACGTCGGGAGGGACTCCCCGTGTCCCGAGCCCACCCGAGCGTCGGGAGGGACCCAGTCCGGGCATCTGGAGAAGCCCAACCCAGCACCAGGAATGGCCCGTCCCGGCGTCCGGAATCCGCCCTCGAATCGGGAGGGTCCCAACCCCGCATCCCGAGCCCACTTCGGCGTCCGGAGGGACCCACCTCCGACTTCGGCAAGGCCCGCCCCGGCGTCCGGAGCCCACCCCTGCGTCGCGAAGGACCCACCCAGGCATCAGGAAGGGCCGCCCTGCCGTCGGGAGAGGCCTACCTCGGCGTCGGGAGGCTCCCCTCCCGGAGAGGAGTGGGCCGCGGACCCGCTGAGGAAGAGAAAGAGGCAGGGAGGGGCGGGCGGAGCTGTGCACAGGCGGCAGGTACTCACTCGCCGGCGCGGGCCGCTCAACCCACCTTCTCCGGGTTGCCGGGGGTCGCGAGCCGCCACACGTTGGGAGCGCGGGGGGAGGGAGAGGGGCGCGCGCGTCGGATGCCAGAGACGTGCTCTCGGGGCGGGCGCAGGCGCGGCGCGCGGAGACTGAACCAACCCCCGCCGCGGGGGAGCCACCCGGGACGTACCAACTGCGCGGGAGGCGCTGGCCGCCCGGGACACGGCTCACGCCTGGCGCGATCTCAGTTGCTTGCGGTTTGAGGGAAAGCAAGGAGTAACAACAAACTCAGAGATAGCTGTGGGGTAAAATGTATAGAACGGCCACTTTTGAGGACAATTCCGTGTGGTGAAATTTAAAATGCCCATTTTATGACCCAGCTATTTCAGGTCTAGAAAAGCGCGGAAATGCCGAGTGCGATGGCTCACGCCTATAATCCCAGCGTTTTGGGAGACCGAGGCGGGCGGATCACCTGAGGTCGGGAGTTCGAGACCAGCCTGGTCGACACAGTGAAACCCCTTCTGTACTAAAATACAAAAATTAGCCAGGCGTAGTGGCGGACGCCTGTAATAACAGCTACTTGGGATGCTGAGGCAAGAGAATCGCTTGAATCCGGGAGGCGGAAGATGCAGTGAGCCCACATCACGCCCCTGCACCCCAGCCTGGGTGACAGAGTGAGACTCTGTCTCAAAAAAAAAAAAAAAAAGACCTAAAAATAAACATAAGAAAATGTTAACGGTGGGGTAATCGAACGTGGAACTACAGGTGCATTATTCTTAGTTCTTTTCTGTAACATTTACATTCTGGAATGCCTTTGTCCTATCTCCCCCATGCCACCTACCTCCAACTGATCTTCCAAAACCCTCCTGAACCATTTCTTCCACTGCTTCCTCTAACCTCAGTTCTTTTCTCCTGCATCCTTCCTCAGCTTCTGGGACATTCAATCTCCCACAATATACTGCAATTCTTTGCTGTATGAGTCTATATCTCTTCAATAAGACTTGTGAGCTCTATGAAGACATGATCCATGTAATCCTCACAAGTAGCAATGAGCCTGTCCTAAAGCAAATACTCAATAAATGTTGATTAAATTGATTGAGGAGTAGGGAGAAAAGGTTTGAGAAAAGGTTTCAGTGCAGGGCCAGAAAGATCCCTTTAGGGCATCTCACTTCAGGGAAGACTATTAATGCATTGTTGTTGGCAGCCATTCTGCAAACCTGAGATCAGACAGCCTATCATAGGCAGCCTGTAAGATGGCCCTTAATGATCCCACGGGCTGGCAACCACACTCTTGTGTAATCTCTCTTCTTGAGTGTGGGCTATGCTTAATAACTCACTTCTAAACAATCGAATAAGGCAGAAATGATGGCATGTCTTTTCCAAGATTGGGTTATAAAAACTCTGTGGCTTCCTTCTTGGGTACTATCTCAAGTTCTTAATTTGCTCACTCAGGCCAAATGCTGTATGTACTGTGAGAAATAGCCATATGGAAAGACTCACAGGGCAACAGCTTGATCACATCTTAGGAGAGACCTTAAGCCAAAGACCTGTCTAAGCCATGTCCCAACTCATGACCTATGAAAACTATGTTTATGGTTTTTTGGTTGTTGTTTTTTGTTTGTTTTTTTTTTAAAAAAAAAAAAAAGGTCTCACTCTATCGCCCATACTGGAGTGCAGTGGTGTCATCACGGCTCACTGCAGCTTCAAACTCCTGAGCTCAAGTTATCCTCCCACCTCAGCTTCCCAAGTAGCTGGGACTACAGGTGTATGTCACCATGGCTAGCTATTTTTTTGTTGTTTTTCTTGAAGATGGAGTCTCACTATGTGCCCAGGCTGGTCTCAAACTCCTGGGCACAAGTGATCCTTCCACCTCAGTCTCCCAGAGTGCTGGAATTACAGGCATAAGCCACTGCACCTGGCCTATGTTTTAAGCCACTAAGTTTTGGGGTAATTTGTTATATAACAACATATAATTATTTCAGAGCTTAGAAGAGAGGGGAAAAAAAAAGCAGAAAATAGCAGAGTTAGGACCCTAAGCATATATACCTGGCAACCATTCAACTTCTGGGTTTTCTATGATGTGAGATAATCAGTTTCCTTAATATTTACACCATTATGAGTCATGTTTTTCTGTTACCTGAAGTAGAAAACATCCTAATTGATATAAAACTAAATGTCCATCATAAGAGAATGATGTATTACATAGTATAGTATATTCATAGAATAACATACAACAATTAAAAGAAATGAAAAAAGAAAAGAAATGAAACTTCTTTGGGAGGTTGAGGTGGGTGGATCACTTGAGCCCAGGAGTTCAAGATCAGCCTTGGCAACACATTGAGACTTTGTCTCTATTAAAAATAAAAATAGGGCCGGGCGCGGTGGCTCAAGCCTGTAATCCCAGCACTTTGGGAGGCCGAGACAGGCGGATCACGAGGTCAGGAGATCGAGACCATCCTGGCTAACATGGTGAAACCCCGTCTCTACTAAAAAAAAAAATACAAAAAAAAAAAAAAACTAGCCGGGCGAGGTGGCGGGCGCCTGTAGTCCCAGCTACTCGGGAGGCTGAGGCAGGAGAATGGCGTAAACCCAGGAGGCGGAGCTTGCAGTGAGCTGAGATCCAGCCACTGCACTCCAGCCCAGGCGACAGAGCGGGACTCCGTCTAAAAAAAAATAAAAATAGGCCCTGGTCCAAGATGGCGGATGAGGCCACGCGACGTGTTGTGTCTGAGATCCCGGTGCTGAAGACTAACGCCGGACCCCGAGATCGGGAGTTGTGGGTGCAGCGACTGAAGGAGGAATATCAGTCCCTTATCCGGTATGTGGAGAACAACAAGAATGCTGACAACGATTGGTTCCGACTGGAGTCCAACAAGGAAGGGACTCGGTGGTTTGGAAAATGCTGGTATATCCATGACCTCCTGAAATATGAGTTTGACATCGAGTTTGACATTCCTATCACATATCCTACTACTGCCCCAGAAATTGCAGTTCCTGAGCTGGATGGAAAGACAGCAAAGATGTACAGGGGTGGCAAAATATGCCTGACGGATCATTTCAAACCTTTGTGGGCCAGGAATGTGCCCAAATTTGGACTAGCTCATCTCATGGCTCTGGGGCTGGGTCCATGGCTGGCAGTAGAAATCCCTGATCTGATTCAGAAGGGCGTCATCCAACACAAAGAGAAATGCAACCAATGAAGAATCAAGCCACTGAGGCAGGGCAGAGGGCCCTTTGATAGGCTACGATACTGTTTTCCTGTGCATCACACTTATCTAACTGCTTCCCCGGACACCCTCCACCTCTAGTTGTTACTAAGTAGCTGCAGCAGTCATTGCTGGGGGAGAAACAAACAAACACCAACCAGTATTGCTACTTAGTTTCTAAGGCTGCACAGCGAAGGGAAAGACTGGGCTTTGGACAATCTAGAGGTAATTTATATCCGCCCCCAGGTGGAGCATCATGCAATCCTGGAGGCATGGGGGTAACTGAAAGTGAGTACATAAAGTCTTTCTGGTTTCTGGAGATAACCCATCAATAAAAGCTGCTTCCTCTGGTAAAAATAAAATAAAATAAAATAAAATAAAATAAAATAAAAAATAAAAATAAAAATAAAAATAGGTCTGGCATGGTGACTCACACCTGTAATCCTAGCACTTTGGGAGGCTGAAGCGGGTGGATCACCTGAGGTCAGGAGTTCAAGACCAACCTGGTCAACATGGTGAAACCCCATCTCTACTAAAAATATAAAAATCAGCCAGGCATGGTGGCACGTGCCAGTAAGTCCCAGCTACTTGAGAGGCTGAGGCAGGAGAATTGCTTGAACTCCAGCCTGGGCAACACAGCGAGACTCTGTCTCAAAAACTAAAATTAAATTAAAAAATAAAAAATTATAAAAAATTATACAGATGCCGGGTGGCCAGAAAAAATTAAATAAATGAACAAACAATTAGCCACATGTGGTGGTGTGTGTCTGTAATCCCAGCTACGCGAGAGGCCAAGGCAGGAAGATCCATTGAGCCCAGGAGTTCCAGGTTGCAGTGAGCTATGATCGCACCACTGCACTTTAAACTGGGTGACAGAGCGAGACCTTGTCTCAGAAAAAAGAAATGAAACAGATCTACATGTATCATCATGCATAGACCTCAATACATGATATGAATTTTAAGAAACAAGTGGCAGGATAATGTAAGGTCCATGAGAATAGAAACTTTATTTGGTGTATTGCTGTATCGTCAAAGTTAGAACAATGCCTAGCACAGAGTAAAGTAGAATGAATGATATGCTCATTATGATTCCATTTGCGTAAACACACATATTCTTATGCAAATAATACCATATGTTTTTGAAGGTAGTAAATATATCTAACAGTATTTCCATAGGCCTAGGAAGATACAGGGATATGTAATAAACACATAATAGAGGATACTTTTTTTTTTTTTGAGACGAAATCTCACTCTGTCACCCAGGCTGGAGTGCAGTGGCGTGATCTGCCTCCTGGGTTCAAGCGATTCCCCTGCCTCAGCCTCCTGAGTAGCCAGGATTACAGGCGGGCACCACTGCACCTGGCTAATTTTTTGTATTTTCAGTTTCACCATGTTGGCCAAGCTAGTCTTGAACTCCTGACCTCAGGTAATCTGCCTGCCTCGGCCTCCCAAAGTGAGCAACCAGGCCTGGCCAGAGGGTACCTTAGAAAAGGGAGCTAGAGGTACAAAATTGGGAGTGGACAAAAGGAACCATAATATATCTGTAATGTTCTAATTTTATTTTAAGAACCACTACTGGACCAAGTGTGGTGGCTTATGCCTGTAATCCCTGCACTTTGGGAGGCAAACATGGGGAGATCACTTGAGCTCAGGAGTTCGAGACCATTCTGGGCAAAATGTCAAAACCCTATCTCTACAAAAAATGCAAAAATTAGCTGGATTTGGTGGCTTGCACCTGTAGTCTCAGCTACTCGGGAGGCTCAGGTGGGAGGATAACTTGAGCCCAGGAGGCAGAGGTTGCAGTGAGCCACCAAGGTTGCTCCACTGCACTCTAGCCTGGGTGACAAAGCAAGACCCTGTCACAAAAAAAAAGAAAAAAAAGAACCACTACTGTGTAATTCTACTTTGTAATTTAAAATGAATACACTATAAGCTGGGCACAGTAATACATACCAGTAGTCCCAGCTACTCAGGAACTGAGGTAAGAGCATTACTTGAGCCGAGGAGTTCAAGGATGTAGTACACTATAATCATGCCTATGAATAGCCACTGTACTCCAGCCTGGGCAATGTAGTGAGACTCCATCTCTACAAAAAAATTTAAAACTTTGCTGGGTATGGTGGTGTGCACCTGTAATCCCAGCTACTAAGAAGGCTAACATGGGAGGATCCCTTGAGCCTAGGAATTCCAGGCTGCAGAGAGCTATGATTGAGCCACTGCACTCCAGCCTAGGCAATAGAGTGAGACCCTGTCTTTAAAAAAGTAATCATAATTTAAAAAAAAAAAACTCTTAGAAGAAAACATATGGGAAAATCTGCATGACCTTAGATTTGGCAATAATATCTTGAATATGACATCAAAAGCACAGGCAACACGATGAAAAGAGTTCTGGAGATGGATGGTGGTGATAGCTATACGACATTATGAATGTATTTAATACTGTTGAACTGGTCACTTAGAATGGTTACAACAGTAAGTTTTATGTTATGTGTATTTTACCATAACAAAAAAACAACTGGGAAAAAAGCATAGGCAACTATCCTCTTGTCTCAACCTCCCAAAGTTCTGGGATTACAGGCAAGAGCCACCGTGCCTGGCCACAAAGATCTTAAATGGACATCTCTCCAAATAATGTATTCAAATGTCCAATAACTACATGAAAAGATGCATAATATCATTAATCATATCAAAACTACCATGAGCTCTTTCTCCCTTTCTCCGCCATCGTAGTCTATGGAGGTTGACTCCAAACCTTGCCATGTCTTTTCACAAGATTTTCAGGATCAAGCAATTCCTGACCAATAAACAAAAGCAAATTTTGCCCACTCCCCAGTGGATTCACATGAAAACTGATAATAAAATCATTTACAGCTGGGTGCTGTGGCTCAGGCCTCAACTTCCAGCACTTTGGGAGGCTGAGGCGGGTGGATCACTTGAGGTCAGGAGTTTGAGACCAGCCTGGCCAACATGGTGAAACCCCCATCTCTACTAAAAATACAAAAATTAGCCGGGCATGATGTCAAGAATCTGTAATCTCAGCTACTCGGGAGGCTGAGACAGGAGAATTGCTTGAACCCGAGAGGCGGAGTTGCAGTGAGCCGAGATCCCGCCACTGCACTCTAGCCTGGGTGATAGAGCAAGACTCTGTCTCTAAAATAAAATAAAATAATGTACAACTCCAAGAAGAGACACTGGAGAAGAACTAAGCTGTTCAGGTGTATGACTTAACCCTTGCCTGGCATAGCCTTAAGTCTTGTTTACAATTTGGTATCTTATTGCCACACAGAGTCTGTTCAGTCAGTCTTCTGATCTCTATTTAAATGTTAATACTGGTCCGTTGTGTCTAAACAACAAAAGGGAGGGGTACAATGAGGCATGTCTGACCTCCCATCCTGTATGGCTGGGAACTTGGTTTCTTTTCCCCCCAAACGGAGTCTCGCTCTGTTGCCCAGGCTGGAGTGCAGTGGTGCAATCTCGGCTCACTGCAAGCTCCTTCTCCCAGGTTCACGCCATTCTCCTGCCTCAGTCTCCCCAGTAGCTGGGACTACAGGTCCCACGCCTGGCTAATTTTTTGTATTTTTAGTAGAGATGGAGTTTCACTGTGTTAGCCAGGATGGTCTCAAGTCTCCTGACCTCGTGATCCGACTGCCTCAGCCTCCCGAAGTGCTGGGATTACAGGCCTGAGCCACTGCGCCCAGCCGGAACTCGGTTTCTTTAAGGTTTCTTTGGGTTCCCCTTGGCCAAGAGGAGGTCCGTTCCATCAGTTGGGGACTCCAGATTTTTAGTTTACAGGTATTTTGTTCATTTGATTAAAATATATAATTAATAAAAAGAAAGCCAAAGCCTAGGGAGGCAATGTATTCATATTAGCTTTCTATGGCTGCTGCAACAGATTTCCTCACATTTAATGGTTTAAAACAACACTTTTTTTTTTTTTTTTTTTTGAGACAGGGTCTCTGTTGCCCAGGCTGAAATGCAGTGGCACGGTCATGGCTCACTGCAGTCTCAAACTCCCAGGCTCAAGTGATCCTTCCACCCCAGCCTCCCTAGTAGCTGGGATTACAGGCACGTGCCACCACATCCAGCTAATTTTTGTTTTTGTAGACAGAATTTTGCCATGTTGCCCAGGCTGGTCTTGAACTCCTGGGCTCAAGTGATCTGGCCTCCTCAACCTCCCAAAGTGCTGGGATTACAAGTGTGAGCCACCACGTGCAGCCTCACAGATTTATTCTTATAGTTCTGAATGTTAGAAGTTCAAAAGTTAGAAGTCAAGGTGTTGGCGGAGCTGCTACTTTCTGGAGGCTCTCCGGGGAAAATCCATTTCCTTATCTTATTCATCTTCTGATGGCTACCTTCATTCTTGGTCTTGTGGCCCCTTCCTCCATCTCCAAAGTACAATAATCCAATTTTTGCTTCCATCATTGCATCCTCTTCTCTTTCTGACTGACTCCTCCTGCATCCCTCTTATAAGGACTGTGATTACATCCTGCCCACACAGATAATCAAGGATAATCTCCCTATCTCAAGACCCTAAACTTAATCACATCTACAGAGTCCCTTCTGCCAAAGTAACATTCACAGGTTCTGGGGATTAGGACTTGGACATCTTGGGGAGCCATTATTCCAGCTACTCTTGCCCTTCCTGTGGTTGAGTTACATGAGCCAATATTTTTTTTATTTATTTTTTATTTTTTTGCTTAAGCTAGTTCAAGTTAGGTTTCAGTCATTTGTAACTGACACTCTTAATTTAAAAGTAGATCTTCTTGGCCAGGTGCGGTGGCTCACACCTGTAATCCCAACACTTTGGGAGGCCGAGGTGGGTGGATCACCTGAGGTCAGGAGTAAAACCAGCCTGGCCAAGATGGTGAAACCCCATCTCTACTAAAAATACAAAAATTAGCTGGGCATGGCAGCGGGCACCTGTAATCCCAGCTACTCAGGAGGCTGTGAGGCAGGAGAATCACTTGAATCCAGGAGGCAGAGGTCGCAGTGAGCCAAGATCACACCATTGCACTCCAGCCTGGGCAATAGGAGTGAAACTCCATCTCAAAAGAAAAAAAAAAAAAGATCTTGCCTTGGCTGGGCACTGTGGCTCATGCCTGTAATCCCAGCACTTTGGGGGACAGAGGCAGGACAATCACTTAAGCCCAGGAGTTCAAGATCAGTGTGGGCAACTCATCTCTACAAAAATAAATAAATAAATGTAAAAAATAAAAAATAAATAAATAGATCTCTCTTACAAGATAAAGGAGGTCCAAGAATTGTGTATAATAGGCTGGGCACAGTGGCTCATGCCTGTAGTCCCAGCACTTTGGGAGGGGCAGATCTCTTGAGCCCAAGAGTTCGAAACAAGCCTAAGCAGCATGGCGAAACCCCATCTCTATGAAAAATACAAAAATTAGCTGGGTGTGGTGGTGCCTGCCTGTAGTCCCCGCTACTGGGGAGGGTGAGGTGGGAGGATCATTGGAGCCTGGGAGGTCGAGGGTACAGTGAGCTGTGATCATCCTACTGCACTCCAGTCTGGGCAACAGAGTAAGACCCTTCTCAAAAGAGAAAAGTGAAAAGAATTTTGTGTAATAAACAAAACATGCTTTGGAACTAAGCTTTCACATCACCTATTCTCTAAATTTATCAATATCCTATTTTTTTGGTTTTTTTGTTTATTTGCATGGTACTTTACATTAAATAGGGCAACCCAAAAGCCCAAGAGACAAAAGCAGCCAGGCTCGGTGGCTCATACCTGTAATCTCAGCACTTTGGGAGGCCGAAGCAGACAGATCATTAGGTCAGGAGTTCGAGACCAGTCTGGCCAACATAGTGAAACCCCGTCTCTACTAAAAATACAAAAAATTAGCCAGGTGTGCTGGTGTGCACCTGTAATCTCAGCTACTCGGGAGGCTGAGGCAGGAGAATGGCATGAACCTAGGAGGTGGAGGTTTCAGTGAGCCGAGATCGTGCCACTGCACTCCAGCCTGGGCGACAGAACGAGACTCCATCTCAGAAAAAAAAAAAAAGCGACAAAAGCAGCAAAGAGACAACTGTCACTTCACTCATGTCCTCCAACCTCCTGAAGCTGATCACACTATTTTTCAAAACATCAGGAAATGACTGAAGGTTCAAGCTAGGTGGTCACAGTGATTTCAGGCCAACCACTGCAGGTCTGGGATTCCCAGTGCTCTGTTTAGGGAGATTTTCTACATCCTGGTGACTGACATCCAAATCTGTTTTTCCTGTCCTGGTTCCTAGCATCGAATCTCAATTGTCTACTTGACTTTTCCACCTGTATGTCCCACATAAAGTTAAAACTCAGAACATTCACAACCAAATTTATTATCTTCCCCTCAAAATCCGTATATTTAACACATTATTTGTCTCTCTTAGTTACATTACTATCCACTCTTTCCCTCAAGCTATAAGCCTCCTAGACCACCACAAAGCCCCTCTCGCCACACATTCAATGGGTCATGGAGTCTTACTGACTTCGAAACTGACTTCAGGGCCAGGCGCAGTGTCTCACGCCTGTAATCCCAGCACTTTGGGAAGCTAGATGGATCCCTTGAGGCCAGGAGTTCGTGACCAGCCTGGCCAATATGGAGACATTGTATCTACTAAAAATACGAAAATTAGCCGGGCATGGTGGCAGGCACCTGTGATCCCAACTACTCAGGAGACTGAGGCAAGAGAATCACTTGAACCCAGGAGGTGGAGGTTGCAATGAGATGTGATTGTGCCACTGCACTCCAGCCTGAGTGACAAGAGCTAGACCCTGTCTAAAAAAAAGAATCCAAAAAGCATACAAAAAGAAAAGACATTGAATCAATGAAAAAAATCAATTATTCCATAATGATATTCAAAAAAGTAAAAACTCATTTGTGCCCATTCAAAATAGATGTTTAAACAGGCTCTTACCTTAAAAATCAGTAAGGCAGGAGGATTACTTATGGCCAGGAGTTCCAGACCAGCCTGGGCAACATAGTGAGACCCCCATCTCTTTTTTTTTTTTTTTTTTTTTTTTTTTTTTTTT
>NC_045437.1:113560011-113595583 GCF_002776525.5 Piliocolobus tephrosceles | reverse complement strand
TTTTTTTTTTTTTTTGAGGCGGAGTCTCGCTCTGTCGCCCGGACTGGAGTGCAGTGGCCGGATCTCAGCTCACTGCAAGCTCTGCCTCCCGGGTTTACGCCATTCTCCTGCCTCAGCCTCCGGAGTAGCTGGGACTACAGGCGCCCGCCACCTCGCCCGGCTAGTTTTTGTATTTTTAGTAGAGACGGGGTTTCACCGTGTTAGCCAGGATGGTCTCGATCTCCTGACCTTGTGATCCGCCCGTCTCGGCCTCCCAAAGTGCTGGGATTACAGGCTTGAGCCACCGCGCCCGGCCAAGACCCCCATCTCTACAAAAAATTAATAATAAAACTAGCCAGGCTTGGTAGTATGTGCCTATAGTCCTAGCTACTTTGGAGGCTCAAGCAGGAGGATTGCTTGAGCCATGGAGTTTAAGGCTGCACTACTGCACTCCAGCCTGGGTGACAGAGGGAGATCTTGTATCAAAAAAAAAGGGGGGTGGGCAGGCACAGTGGTTCACGCATATAATCCTAGCACTTTGGGAGGCTGGGTGGATCAGCTGAGGTCAGGAGTTTGAGACCAGCCTGGCCAACATGGCTCTACTAAAAATACAAAAATTAGCCAGGCTTGGTGGTGCACGTCTGTAATCCCAGCTACTTGGAAGGCTGAGGCAGGAGAATCGCTTGAACCCAGGAGGCAGAGGTTGCAGTGAGCTGAGATCATGCCACAGCACTCTAGCCTAGACAACAGAGTGAGACTCCATCCAAAACACACACACACACACACACACACACACTTTCTGATCATCAGGGAGGAAGCTTATTTACATAATGGAAGGTTTAAACTACCATTACCCTAATCCAGTGGTCAATTTAGCTTCACTTGGCGAATTAATCAGGTATGATGTTATTATGTTCTTCAGATGCTATACAACATGAATCATGCAACATCTCCAAAGATGTATTCTAGCCAGAATGTTTAACTTAAATACACCAAGTGTTTAGATATAACTTTCAGTTAGAGGAAACACAGCCAATAGAGATACAAGCTAAAAACCACGGGGAAAAAAAGCAACCAATGCTTCTCAAACTATAGCACTTACACTATAATTTATTACAGCCAAAGGATACAAAGCAAAAATCAGCACCTGGGATGAAGTCCAAAGGAAACTGGGCACAAGTTTCAAGAGTACCTTCCCAGTGGAGTCACTTAATTCCTCCAGCATCTAATTGTGACAACACTTATGAAGTGGTATCTACCAGGGAAGCTTGCCTGAGCCTAGGAATCCAGGGTTTTATCAGGGGTCAGTTACATAGGCTGCCTACTTTACCACTCTGCCTGGTGCAAACCAAAATTTCACACTCCCAGAAGGAAAGTAGATGTTCAGCATAAACTATATTGTTTGCACAAACAGTTTAGACTCACTGAGCTACTTTTGTTTTTTTTTTTTTTTTTTTTTTGAGACAGAGTTTTGCTCTTGTTGCCCAGGTTAGAGTGCGATCTAAGCTCACTGCAACCTCCACCTCCCGGGTTCAAGTGATTCTCCTGCCTCAGCCTCCCAGGTAGCTGGGATTACAAGCGTGCGACACCATGCCCGGCTGATTTTTTGTACTTTTAGTAGAGACAGGGTTTCACTATGTTGGCGTGGCTAGTCTCGAACTCCTGATCTCAGGCGATCCACCCACCTAGGCCTCCCAAAGTGCTGGGATTATAGGCATGAGCCACTGCGCCCAGCCGCAGTGAACCACTTTTATGTGGAATTTGGAAACACTTCTGAAATCCCAAGTTCCCAGATGCCAACCAAAAGCCAAACTTGAGAGCAGACCTTTCAAAGAGCTACCATAGTCTCAAACCTACTATGTTAATTATTTTCTGCACAATATGTAATGCTGTGGCTGAAACTTGGGGTGGAAGTTGAATGAGTTTGTCAAATGGACGACAACAGATGGTAGAAGGACATTAAAGGTAACGTTGGGAGGCTGAGGCAGGAAAATTGCTTGAACCCAGGAGGGCGGAGGTTGCAGTGAGGCAAAATCACACCACTTCACTCCAGCCTGGGTGAGAGAATGTAACTCCATCTCAATAAATAAATAAATAAAGGCAATGGGAATATAATGAATAAAGGCAAAGGGGTGTGAAAGGATGCCCCAGTTGGAGAACCTACCACAGTGCTAAAGTTCATCCAGGGGGCTTGGTGCTTGAGAGAGTATCGGAAGTGGGCGGAAAAGGAAGTAGAATATACTGGGCCTCTTATACCACGTGACATTTTAACTTTATTCAGTAAGCAACAGGAAGCCATTCAAGCACTACAGGTAAGAAAGACCGGGCACGGTGGTTCACGCCTGTAACCCCAACACTTTGGGAGGCCAAGGCGGGCGGATCACAAGGTCAAAAGATCAAGACCATCCTGGCCAACATGGTGAAACCCCCCTCTACTAAACCCTCCTCTACTAAAAATACAAAAAAATTAGCTGGGTGTGGTGGCGCGCACCTGTAGTCCCACCTACTCAGGAGGCTGAGGCAGGAGAATCGCTTGAACCTGGGAGGCAGAGGTCGCACTCAGCTGAGGTTGCAGTGAACCAAGATCTCACCACTGCACTCACGCCACTGCACTCCAGCCTGGCGACAGAGCAAGGCTCTGTCTCAAAAAAGAAAATTATCCAGCAGGCCGGGCACAGTGGCTCATGCCTGTAATCCCAACACTTTGGGAGGCTGAGGCAGGTGGATCACCTGAGGTCAGGAGTTCAAGACCACCCTGGCCAACATGGTGAAACCCCATCTCTACTAAAAATACAAAAAATAGCCAGGCATGGTGGCAGGTGCCTGTAATCCCAGCTACTCAGGAGGCTGAGGCAGGAGAATCGCTTGAACCCAGGAGGCGGAGGTTGCAGTGAGCTGAGATTATGCCATTGCACTCCACCCTGGGTGACAAGTGTGAAACTCTGTCTCAAAAAAATAAAATAAAGTAAATAAAATAAAATTACCCAGCCTGAGAAGTGGACTAGGATTGCAGCAAAGATGTGCCCCTGGGCTGCTGCTGGGCTTGGTATTTCCACAGTTCTCCTCAAGAGCACCCCTTCTGTTCTGGACCAATCTCAGGTTCTGATTCAAACAACACTTCTTTACATCCTGTTAGTAAAAGCTAATCTGTGGCCACTTCTAATAGTTTCAGATATATTCTTAGAGATGAGAAATAAAAAGACTATTAGGAGGTAACCCAGATACCATTCTGATCCCCACATGGTGGATTCATTGTCCCACCCCTTCCACACTAGCCCACTAGCCTCGACTGTCATCTCTCTCTCTTTTTTTATTTTTTTGAGATGGAGACTTGCTCTTCTTGCCCAGGCTGGAGTACAGTGGCGCGATCGCGGTTCACTGCAACCTCCGTCTCCTGGGTTCAAGCAATTCTCCTGCCTCAGCCTCCTGAGTAGCTGGGATTACAGGCTCCTGCCACCATGCCTAGCTAATTTTTTTATTTTTTAGTAGAGATCGGGTTTCACCATTTGAACTCCTGTCCTCAGGTGATCCACCCACTTGGCCTCCTAAAGTGCTATGATTACAGGCATGAGCCACCACCGCACTGGCCTTTTTTTTTTTTTTTTTTCCGGAGACAGAATCTTGCTGTGTCACCCAGGCAGTAGTGCAGTGGTACAACAGCTCACTGCAGTCTCAAGCGATCCTCTCACCTCAGCCTCCTGAGTAGCTGGGACCAAAGTCACACACCACCATACCCAGCTAATTTTTTTAATTTTGTAGAGATAGGGTCTTGCCACATTGCCCATCATGGTCTTGAACTCCTGGGGTCAAGCACCTCAGCCTTCCAAAGTGCTGGGATTACAGGTATGAGCCACTGTGCCCAGCCTAATCATTATCTCTGTTATAGCAGTTAAAACGTACTCTCTGATATTACATACTCAGTAGATACTTTTATGTCTATCACTAAATTAGACATACTAGAGTTAGAAAAACTAGAGTTTGAGGCCGGGTGTGGTGGCTCACACCAGTAATCCCAGCACTTTGGGAGGCCAAGGCGGGCAGATCACATGAGATCAGGAGTTCAAGATCAGCCTGGCCAACACGGTAAAACCCCGTCTCTAATAAACATACAAAAATTAGCTTGGCGTGGTGGTGCACGCCTGTAGTTCTAACTACTTGGGAGGCTGAGGCAGGAGAATTTTTGAACCTGGGAGGCGGAGGTTGCAGTGAGCCGAGATCGCACCATTGCTCTCCAGCCTGGGTGACAAGAGTGAGACTCTATCTCAAAAAAAAAAAAGAAAAGAAAGAAAAACTATAGTTTAATCTCTTTGAGAGCAAGAACTATATCTTAAGCCCTATAGTTTAGTTTGCACATGCACACACACAGTCAGTATTTAAGCAGCTGAAATGTATGCTGAACTGTAAGCCAGTTCCTGTCCCTTAGCAAAGCCATTTCCCTGGGATTGTTCATCTCCCATGGCAACAATACACAGTAGGATGTGTTGGAAAATGGTTCTCATTTTCCACAAGGAGGAAATAAAAAGCCAGCCCAACAAATATAAGGCATCACCTGCACTGCCAGGTCCCAGCAAGGAGTCCACACCTGGGCCATTCTTGGAAGCACTCACACAAAGACAAAATAGAAAACTGGTGACAATGAGGGCTGTTCAGACCCTCAGCAGGGTAGCTCAGGACTCTGCCTCTATGGCACAGGGGATGAACCCTGACAGCACTCATTGGAGAATAAATGGACATTATTTTGAGCATGTAATTGGATTGGGAGTGGTGGGGGTGGAGGGGTTGTTTTCCAATAATATGCAAAGCAACTTACATACTCCACTCCCAGGATTTGTTACATAGTATTAAAAAATATCCTTGTGGGTTCTGCCACTTCAGCAAAAATCCCCTCTATCCCTTGGATTATCCCTGAAGAACTTATGCTATGCAAGTATGAGTAACCAGAACTCTTCTTTAAGATAAATAAGTAGTTCGCGACCACCCTGGCTAACATAGTGAGACCCTGTCTCTAAAAGCAAATAAATAAATAAATAAAAAGAGAATAAGTAATGTGTAGTTACTGGCTTTCAGGCTGGTCATCTGGTGTTGGCAAAAGGACATAGATTTGCAATCTAAGGACTAGTGTTCGAGCATGGGCTCAGTACCTAACTAGCTGTGTGATCTTGACAAAACCTTTACCTTTCCTAGTCTGTTTCTTTATCATCACTTATGAAGAAATCCCTAACAGAAACCACCCTGAGGATTAAATGCTATAATGTAGGCACTTTGCAAACTGTAAAGCACTGCCCTGGGCTAAGTGTGTGGTTCACACCAGGAATCCCAGCACTTTGGGAGGCTGAGGCAGGAGGATCACTTGAGCTCGGGAGTTTGAGACCAGCCTGGGCAATATAGGGAAACCCTGTCTCTATAAAAAAAAAAAATTTTTTTTTTTAATTAGCTGGGCAAGGTGGTGTCCACCTGTAGTCCTTGCTACTCAGGAGGCTGAGGCAGGAGGATCACTTGAGTGTGGGAGTTCAAGGTTACAGTGAGCTATGATCATACCACTGCACTAGTGAAACCCTGTCTCAAAAAAAAAAAAAAATTGCAGGCTGGGTGTGGTAGCTCATGTCTGTATTCCCAGCACTTCAGGAGGTCGACATGGGTGGATCACCTGAGGCCAGGAGTTCACGACCAGCCTGGCCAACAAGGTGAAACCCCGTCTCTACTAAAAATACAAAAAATAGCTGGGTATGGTGATGGATGCCTGTAATCCCAGCTACTAGGAAGGCTGAGGCAGGAGAATCGCTTGAACCTGGGAGGTGGAGGTCGCAGTGAACTGTGATCATGCCACTGCACTCCACCCTGGGCAACAGAGACTCCATCTATAAAACAAAACAAAACAAAAAAGTTGTAAAGCATTGGCCAAACATCAGTCACGTACTGTATTGGAAAATTGGAAGCTCTGAGGCCTGAGGCCTGACGTAGAGCTGGTGCTCAGTATTTGTAGAATGAATAAGGAAATACCTGTAGTATAAATGACTAAATTACACCAATGAGCTATGTGATCTCAAGCAAAAATAATTCATATCTGTCTCTCTTTGGCCTCATCTGATACTACTTTCCCCCTTGTTCACTGGGCTCCAGCCATGCTTTCCTTTTTCCTGTTCCTCCAACACATCAAGCTCTCTCCTGCCTCAGGGCCTTTGCACCTGCTGTTCTCTCTGCTAGAACACTCTTGCCCAGCTCTTTGCATGGCTACCCCTTCTCATTAATCAGGTCTTAGCTCAAATGTCATTTTCCCAGAGGCTTCCCCTGACACCACCCTGACTAATGTTCCTAACACATCATTCACCTGAGATGCAATCCTGTTTTATCTTCTCCCTAGCACTTATTACTGTTAACCTGTTTTTTTTGTTTTTTTTTTTTTTTTTGAGACAGAGTCTTACTCTGTCGCCCAGGATGGAGTGCAGTGGTACTATCTTGGCTCACTGCAAGCTCCGCCTCCCGGGTTCACACCATTCTCCTCCCTCAGCCTCCCGAGTAGCTGGGACTACAGGCGCCCACCACCACGCCTGGCTAATTTTTTTGTATTTTTACTAGGGATAAGGTTTCACTGTGTTAGCCAGGATGGTCTCGATCTCCTGACCTCATGATCCGCCTGCCTCGGCCTCCCAAGGTGCTGGGATTACAGGCGTGAGCCACAGCGCCCGGCCTACTGTTAACTTTTTTATTGTACTCTCCTCCACTACAATAAAAAATACTAGAGCTTCCCTGTCTTGTTCACTACTATATTTCCATGCTCAAAATATCATCTAGCTCATAGTAAATTCTCCGTATTTGAACAAATGAGGTTGAAATAAGCTAGTAATATTAAAAACTTCATTCATTAAACAAATATTTTGTATGTACCTAGGAGGGTCCAGGTTCTATTTCAAAGTGCTGGAGATTCAGGTGCAATGAAAAGAGACAAAAGGCTGGGCGCGGTGACATGTGCCTGTAATCCCAGCACTTCGGGAGGCTGAGGTGGGACGATTACGAGGTCAGGAGTTCGAGATCAGCCTAGCTAACATAGTGAAACCCCGTCTTTACCAAAAATACAAAAATTAGCTGGATGCGGTGGCATGTGCCTGTAATCCCAGCTACTCGGGAGGCTGAAGCAGGAGAATTGCTTGAACCTGGGAGGCGGAAGTTGCAGTGAGCCGAGATCGCTGTCACTGCACTCCAACGTGACGACAGAGCAAAACTCCGTCTCAAAAAAAAAAAAAAAGAAAGAAAGAAAAAGAAATGGGCCGGGCGCGGTGGCTCAAGCCTGTAATCCCAGCACTTTGGGAGGCCGAGACGGGCGGATCACGAGGTCAGGAGATCGAGACTATCCTGGCTAACACGGTGAAACCCCGTCTCTACTAAAAATACAAAAAACTAGCCGGGCGAGGTGGCGGCGCCTGTAGTCCCAACTACTCGGGAGGCTGAGGCAGGAGAATGGCGTGAACCCGGGAGGCGGAGCTTGCAGTGAGCTGAGATCCGGCCACTGCACTCAAGCCTGGGTGACAGAGCGAGACTCCGTCTCAAAAAAAAAAAAAAAGAAAAAATGAAAATAGACAAAAATCCCCGCCTTCCTGGGGCTTGCCTTCTAGTAGGTAGACAGACAATAAACAAGATAAAAAGTAAAATATATACGAAATACAGCAGGAAAGGAGGACATGAAGTGTGTGTGGAAAAGTAACATTTTAGATGAGATAGCCAGAGAAGGTATTTGAGATACAGTAGCCAGAGAAGGAAGTGGGAGACGGAGCCATGAAGATATATGGGAGAAATGCACCCCAGGAGGCCTGTGTAACCGGGACAGGAATTAAGGAGTTGGGGACTGAGTGACACATCAGGATCAGGGAGGTTAAGTGAAGTCAGATTGTACAGGGCCTTGTTGGTCAAAGTAAGGACTTTGGCTTTTACTAACAGTGAGATGTTAACTCACTAAGCTGTTGGAGGATTTGAGAACCTAAGTGTCATGATCTGACTTGTCATAAGAGGATCCCTGGGACTGCTGTGCTGGGAATACCAATGAGGTGGCTACTACAATAACCTAGGCAAGAGATGATGGCTCCCAAAGACACGGGAAGGAGCAGCTCTGGGATTGGAAGATAAAATTTGGGGTCTGACAGCTACATTGGAGAAGCCTATTAGCCATTCGAGTGAACTGTGGAAGAGGCAACTGGATGTGAACAGGTCCGGAGTCTCAGGGAAGATCAGAGCTGGGAGCTGGCACTTGGAACTCAACAAGTAGTATCTATTATTAGTAATACGGAACCTCAGCTGTACTACTACTTACTAGCAGCGAACTGTTGAGTTAACCATTTCTAGGTTCTGGGTCTCAGTTTCCCTGTAAATGAAATGGCGAAAACACTCCCATATAACGGGACCTTGAGAACGAAATGAAAAGTATCAAGGGCTGACCGTGAGCAAGGTGAGAGCCCTGAGTCAAAACCGCACTAGCCCCTCCGGGAGGGAGTGTCACTGTTGCGGAATCAGCAACCCGTTTCCGTATCCACACCACACGCTCTGGGGTACCAGATGTAGCAAAGCAAAATAAGTGCCAGGTACCGCACGGCAGCGCCCAAACCTCGCGAGATTTGTTGGCCGGACCAAGTACTACTCCCCCAATCTCGCGATACTTAGGCGCCTGAGCGGCTCGCCACCGGCGAGGGTTTGCGGGGAAGATGGCGTATCCCGCCCCGGCCACAGTGGAGGCCGCAGACGGCGGAGGGGCCGGGCGTTACAACAGCTCGGAGGAGCTGGAGGGTCAGGAGCCGGATGGGGTGCGCTTTGACCGCGAGAGGGCGCGCCGTCTGTGGGAAGCCGTGTCCGGTGCCCAGCCGGTGGGTAGGGAGGAAGGTGAGTCGGGGGCTTTGGAGGCAGGAAGCCCCTCACCCGCCTGCGCGGCTCACGGGGAGCTGCGGAAGCGCCTACGGTCACACCCCCTGGCCCGCCTCCTTGCGTGCTGCGCTCCGGGACCCCCAGACTTGTGCTCCCCATTCAGGCGCGGGCACCCCAAGAATCGGGCCCCCAGCGCGCTGAGGGTGATCACGGCCGCCCACGCTCAGGCCCTGAGTTTTTCCTCTCCTCCTTCATCAGTCACCACAGCGCAGTTTTTCCCAAATTCGAAGATTCTCATCCCTATACTTGTCGGAGACCCACAGTCTTTGCCATCCCCGTAATTCAAGCCGAGTGCCCCTTACCACTCCTTGACTCCTCATCGTCCCAATCTGCAGATTTCCTCATAGAGCCAGCCTCTTGCCTCCCTTCTCTCGGGCCCCACACTTCCGAGGGCTCTGGAAGGCCTTCTCCTTACCCCCGGGTTCCTCCTGGTCTTGATGACTGAGCTCTGGCTTACCCGTTTTTAGCTCTCTGGCTTCTACTTGCTGGGTCCCTTATTCTAAGGTGGGGACAAGGAGCCTGAGAAACTGGTCTGGGTTCGCTTTGACTCCAGCTTCTTTTTTTTTTTTTTTTTTTTTTTTTGAGACGGAGTCTCGCTCTATCGCCCAGGCTGGAGTGCAGTGGCCGGATCTCAGCTCACTGCAAGCTCTGCCTCCCGGGTTCCCGCTATTCTCCTGCCTCAGCCTCCGGAGTAGCTGGGACTACAGGCGCCCGCCACCTCGCCCGGCTAGTTTTTTGTATTTTTAGTAGAGACGGGGTTTCACGGTGTTAGCCAGGATGGTCTCGATCTCCTGACCTCGTGATCCACCCGTCTCGGCCTCCCAAAGTGCTGGGATTACAGGCTTGAGCCACCGCGCCCGGCCGACTCCAGCTTCTTTGTGTCCTACACTTGACCCAAAGTTGCTGAGAACAGTATAAGCAAAGCCACGTCAGGGTTCCCTTCTGGGCCGAAGCGTCCCAGCTTGCTGCGCACTTGACCTGAGAATGGGTAAGATGGGATGAAAGAAAGAGAAGGATGGGAAAGAGCTGTTCTGACCTTCTTGTGTGACTCCCTTCACTGTCCTTTACGGAGCCAGCTGCTTAATGCTAACCCAAATGTACAAGAACTGTATCTGGGCTTCTCTGCTAACCCTGTCAGGTATCTGTAGGAAAATCAGATTTCTTCAGTGATTTGTTTGCTTGCTGAGCAGACTTGTCATGGAAAGTTTAATATGCTATTTGTGAACTGACTGCCCTGGATAAAATTGAAATTTTGAGTATATCTAAGGAAGATATGTTTAAATTAGGAGTAGTACACAGACCTATACCCTGGTATATAATTCTCCAATTTAAAAACAAGTCTAGTCTGTCTCCTAAGTTTATATATATATATATTAAAAAGAAAGGAGGCAGGGCCCTAGAAATGGTATGTGTGTGTGTGTGTGTGTGTGTGTGTATGTGTATGTTTACATATATGTGTATATATAAATATATACACACACACACATACCATTTCTGGGGCCCTCTCTCCTTTTTTTTTTTTCTTTTTTTTTGAGAGAGTCTCACTCTTGTCACCCAGGTTGGAGTGCAGTGGCACAACCCCACCGCAACCTCTGCCTCCCAGGTTCAAGCAGTTCTATACTGCCCCAGCCCCCGGAGTAGCTGGGATTACAGGCGGCCACCATCATGCTCAGCTGATTTTTGTATTTTTAGTAGAGATGAGGTTTGACCATGTTGGCCAGGCTGTTCTCGAACTCTTGACCTCAAGTGATCTGCCCTCCTTGACCTCTCAAAGTGCTGGGATTACAGGCATGAGCCACCACACCTGGCTCTCCTACTTTCAAACTTGTTTGGTAGTTTCCTCACCCTACCCCCATTTTCCTTTCATTAATTTGACAAACATTCACAGATGTCTGCTTTCGACCCAGAATTGGTTGGGCTTCAGAGCTGGAGTATCAGAGGAAGATACTGCCCTTTCCCTGGAAAGTCTTGCAGTCTAGTCCAGGAAGCAGACACTAAAACAGTTCCAGTGTAATGTAAAGGATGCAGTGCTGAGGAATGTTTTAAGAGTTGGAGGTACACAAAAAGAAGGTGACCTTTGCCCTGGATCTTGAAGCAGAAAACCACTGTGCTCTAAAAAGTGTCTGCTATGTGTGTGTGAGTGTACAATGGCACTGTTACGACCCATTTCATTTCCCTGTTCTCCTCACTTCTCGCACATTTATATGAAATCTAGGTAGACACCTGCAACATTAAGTTCTACTCACCCTTTTTCTTCTCTTAGCACCTTCATTGAGTTACAGTTTATATACCATACAAGTCACCCATTGTAAGCATATCGCCAATGATTGTTAGCCAATGTACAGTTGTATAGCCATTACCACAGTCCAGTTTTAGAACATTTCCATCACCCCAATTAGTTCCTTGTGAGCTCGTTTATATTAAATCCCCACTCCCACCTCCTGCCCTAGGCAACCAGTGATCTGTTTTCTGTCTTGGGTAGTCTTTTGAGTTTGGCTTCTCTCAGCATGTTTTTGAAGTTCAGCCAAGTCATGGTGTGTATTAGTACTTCATTTTTATTGCTAAATAGAATTCCATTGAATGAATATAACACATTCTATTAATCTGTTCATTATTTCTAGACATTTGGATTGTTTCCAGTTTGGAGTTTTTGTGAATAATGCTGCTGCGAACATTCATGCCCGTTTTTGTGTGAACATACGTTTCATTTCTTGAGTATATCCCTAAGAATGGAATTGCTGGGTCATATTGTAACTCTAACATTTTGAAGAACTGCCAAACTGTTTTTCAAAATGGCTTCACCTTTTATATTTCTGCCTTCAATGTATGAGGGTTTTGCTTTTTCTATAACCTTGACAATTGTCTTTTTTGATTATAGGCATTCTAGTGGGCATGTAGTGATACCTCATTGTGGTTTCCTAAAGACTGATAATACTGAGCACCATTTCATGGGCTAACTACCCATTTGTAGATCTTTGGTGAAATATCTATTGACATAATTTGCCTATTTTGTAATTGGGCTGTTTGTCTTCTACTGAGTTGTAAGAGTTGTCTGTGTGTTCTGGGTACAAGTCTTTTATTATAGATATGATTTCCAGAGATTTCCCCCCAACTGTGACTTGTGTTTTCATTTTCTAAACAGTGCCTTTTGAAGCACAAAAGTTTTAAGTTTTGATGAAATTAAATTTATCAGGTTTTTATCCTATGTATTGTGCTTTTGGTGTCATATCTAATAACTCTTTATCTTAACCCAAGATTTGAGAAATTTTCTCTTGTAGATCTTCTTAATATTTTTTTATTTTTTTATTTTTTGAGACGCAGTCTCACCATTACCCAGGCTGGAGTGCAGATGGAATCCCACTCTGTCGCCCATGCTAGAGTGTGGTGGCATGATCTCAGCTCACTGCAGCCTCCCTGTCCCAGATTCAAGTGATTCTCGAGCCTCAGCCTCCTAAGTAGCTGTGATTACAGGGGGAGCACTTCCATACCCAGCTAATTTTTTTGTATTTTCAGTAGAGACAGAGTTTCACCATGTTGGCCAGGCTGGTTTTGAACTCCTGACCTCAGATGATCCACCAGCCTTGGCCTCCCAAAGTATTGGGATTCCAGGTGTGAGCCACCACACCCAGTTGGTAATATTTCTTTTTACAGTATTTTATAGAAGTGTTGACCTACAAGGAAGAGGCTAACACACAAAATATGATTTAAAGAGTTTACTTGATTTTTTCTTTTTTTTTTTTTTTTTTTTTTTTTTTTTTTTTTTTTTTTTTTTTTGAGACGGAGTCTTGCTCTGTCGCCCGGGCTAGAGTGCAGTGGCCGGATCTCAGCTCACCGCAACCTCTGCCTCCCGGGTTCACGCCATTCTCCTGCCTCAGCCTCCCAAGTGGCTGGGACCACAGGCGCCCACCACCTCGCCCGGCTAATTTTTTGTATTTTTAGTAGAGACGGGGTTTCACCGTGTTAGCCAGGAGGGTCTCGATCTCCTGACCTCGTGATCCGCCCGTCTCGGCCTCCCAAAGTGCTGGGATTACAGGCTTGAGCCACCGCGCCCGGCCAAGTTTACTTGATTTTTAAAGGCAAAAAATGTGGATAGGGAGTGGGACTCATACAAAGTCGTTTGTCAAGAATTCTCATTGATTTACAGAAATAACATTGGTTAGTGATTGGCTATACATTGTTAAGCTATAGGATGTAGGATATAGCGTCAGGTAGGGCATTATTAGATTAATCCTTACCCACTTGTGGCAATAGTAAGCAGTTTTGATAGATGAGTCATAGCTCAAAAAGGGGGAGTAGGAAGTGATTACGATCTCATTTTAATATCTCTCTGGGCCCTGATCATTTAAAAGAACTTGGATTCATTTTTTTTTTTTTTTTTTTTTTGAGACGGAGTCTCGCTCTGTTGCCCAGGCTGGAGTGCGGTGGCGCCATCTCAGCTAGTGCAACCTCCGCCTCCCGGGTTCATGCCATTCTCCTGCCTCAGCCTCCCGATTAGCTGAGACTACAGGCGCCTGCCGCCACACCTATTAGCCAGGATGGTCTCGATCTCCTGACCTTGTGATCCACCCGCCTTGGCCTCCCAGAGTGCTGGGATTACGGGCGTGAGCCACCACACAGTGCAGAACTTGGAGATAAAAGTTCTTTCCTTTTTTTTTTTGAGATAGAGTCTCACTCTGCTGCCCAGACTGGAGTGTAGTGATGCGATCTTGGCCCACTGTAACCTTTGCCTCCCAGGTTCAAGCGATTCTCGTGCCTCAGCCTCCAGGTAGCTGCGATTACGGGCGCCTGCCAGCACATCCAGCTAATTTTTGTATTTTTAGTAGAGATGGAGTTTTGCCATGTTGGTCAGGTTGGTCTCCTGACCTCAGGTGATCTGCTTCGGCCTTCCAAAGTGCTGGGATTACAGGAGTGAGCCACTGCGCCCAGCCGATAAAAGTTATTTTCTGACCTGCCTGGGCAACATGGAAAAAACCTGTAAATTTTTGTAAACTTTGTGTTTTTGTAAAATACAAAAATTAGCCAGGTGTGGTGGACTCACTTGTAATCCCAGCTACTCAGGTGGCTGAGGCACAAGAATCGCTTGAACCCAGGAGGCTAAGGTTGCAGCAAGCCAAGATTGTGCCACTGCACTCCAGCCTGGGCAGCACAATTGAGACTCTGTCTCAAAATTTAAAAAAAAAGTTATCACCAGTGAAGCTACCTGGGCCTAAGCTTTTCTTTCTTCCTTTCCTTTTTTTTTTTTTATTGATTCTCTATTTATTTAGAGCCAGGGTCCCTGTTGCCCAGGCTATGCCCAGGCTAGAGTACAGTGGCACAATCATAGCTCACTGCAGGCTCAAACACAAAGCTAGGACTGCAAGGGCATACCACCATGACCAGCTAATTTTTGTGTTTTTTTCATAGAGGGTCTTTCTCTGTTGCCCAGGCTGGTCTGAAACTGCTGGCCTCGAGTGATCCTCCTGCCTTAGCGTCCCAAAGGGTTGGGATTATAGACATGGGCCATGGCAATCAGCTGGCTTGGGCTTTTCTTTGTGGAAAGATATTTAATTATTAATTCAGTTTCTTTACTTGTTTTAAGTGTACACAGAATTTTGTGTTTCTCCTTGTGTCGCTTTTTTTTTTTTCTTTTGAGACAGGGTCTTGCCAGGCTGGAGTGCAATAACGATCACTGCAGCCTTTGCCTCTCAGGTTCAAGCAATTCTCCTGCCTCAGCCTCCTGAGTATCTGAGATTTTGAATAAACTTTCAGTCCTGCTCTAAGGAGTGCATGTGCCACCATGCCCGGCTAATTTTTTTGTATTTTCAATAGAGACAGGGTTTTGCTCTGTTGGCCAGGCTGGTCTTGAACTCCTCAAACTCTAAAGTGATCTTTCCACCTCTGCTTCCCAAAGTACTGGGATTACAGGCGTGAGGCCCCTGATTATTTTCTTGGTTAGTCTAGCTAAGAATTTGTCATTTTCTTGATCTTTTCTATTTTCTAAGGTGAGATCGTATGTTGCTGATTTGAGACCATTCTTTTCTGATGTAGATGTTTAAAATTATAAGTTTCTCTCTTAAGCACTTGTGACATTATAAAATATATTATATATACATATGTTTCCTTCCATAGTTCCTGGCTCACAGCTTCTATAACCCTTATAATTTCTTCAGACTAAAGCAGTAAGAGTATCTTCTGTTAAAATATTTGGCCTTTTGTCCTTGGTTCCTGAAACACTTCTGGAACTGCTCCAGAGCAAGAAAGGTGAGAAACAGACTTTTGTTATTTATAACAAGCCCCCTTTTTTTCTTTTTTTTTTTGAGACGGAGTCTCTGTTGCCCAGGCTGGAGTGCAGTGGCATGATCTCGGCTCACTGCAAGCTCCGCCTCCTGGGTTCACACCATTCTCCTGCCTTAGCCTCATGAGTAGCTGGGACTACAGGCGCCCGCCACCACACCTGGCTAATTTTTTGTGTTTTTAGTAGAGACGGGGTTTCACCGTGTTAGCCAGGATGGTCTCGATCTCCTGACCTTGTGATCCGCCCACCTCGGCCTCCCAAAGTGCTGGGATACAGGTGTGAGCCACTGCACCCAGCCATATAACAAGCCCCTTTCAACCACACCTTGGTACATGTTAATAGGGTGATTTTTGGGAAAGCCCTAGATTACCACATTCTGGTTGGCTTGTTGCCATGGGAACCAACCATGTGCTCAGAGGGTTGGAAGTTATAGCCCCCCATCTCTAGGGGATAGAAAGAAGCTGAAGGTCGAGTTGATCACCGATAGCCAATGATTTAATCAACCATGCCTACACAATGAAGCCTTCATAAAAACCCAAAGGGCTGAGTTTAGGAGCTTCCAGGAAGGTGAATAAGAACACATTCATGTGCTGGAAGTGTGGCACACCCCAATTCCATTGGGATGGAAGCTCCTACACATTAGACCCTTCCAGACCTGTGTATCTCTTTATCTGTCTATTTGTATCCTTTAACGTATCTTTTAGGTTGTTCTGACACAGTGGCTCCTGCCTGTAATTCCAAAACTTTGAGAGGCCAAGGTAGGAGTGTTAGTGGCCCTGAATCTCAGTCTCTGCCTCCTCAGAAGAAAGAATTGGACCAAAGGGGCATAAGGCAAAGTGAGAGACCAAGGCAGCTCTTAGAGCAGGAGTGAAAGTTTATTAAAAAGTTTTAGGGCTGCAATGAAAAGAAGTAAAGTATACTTGGAAGAGGGCCAAGAGGGCAACTTGAGAGAGACAAGTATGCGGTTTGACCTTTGACTTGGGATCTTACACATTGACATGCTTGCTGGGTCTTGCATTCTATATTGTAAAAGTGAAGTAGGATAAACTGAGTTTTTTTCCCTCCCAAGCACTGCTTTAGTTGCAACTCAAATTTTTGAATGTTTTATTTTCATTTAAATCAGTTCAAAATAATTTCTAATTTCCCTTGTAATTTCTTCTTTGATACATGTTTTCAACTTCCAAACATTTGAGGATTTCCCAGATTTCTTCCGATTGTTGATTTCTGATTAAATTCCAGATGAGTTCAGTCCTTTTAAATGTAGTGAAACTGGGCTGGGGGCAGTGGCTCACGCCTGTAATCCCAGCACTGGGAGGCTGAGGCAGGTGGATCATTTGAGGTCAGGAGTTCACGACCAGCCTGGCTAATATAGTGAAACCCCATCTCTACTAAAATACAAAAATTAGCCGGGCATGGTGATGCCTGTAATCCCAGCTACTCGGGAGGCTGAGGCAGGAGAACTGCTTGAACCCAGGAGGCAGAGGTTGCAGTGAGCCAAGATCGTGCCACTGCACTCCAGCCTGGATGACAGAGCAAGACTCCCTCTCAAATGAATGAATGAATGAATGAAGTGAAACTGACATATGTTCTACCCTGGAGAATGTTCGGTGTGTGTTAGAAAACAATTTATATTCTACAGTTGGTGGAGTATTCTATGTGCCAGTTGGATCAAATTGATTATAACATTATTCTAAACCCTTACTGATTTTCTAACAAGTTCTATGAGTAATTGAAAGCAAGATATTTGTTAATAGAAAAACCAAATGGCGCTCAAATGACACTGTAAGACATTCTAAAGAGGTTTATTGTGAGCCAATATGAGTGACCATGGGTAGGGAAAAACACAAACCCAAGAAGCCTTGAGTAAGTGGTCCTGAGGCAGTTAGGTCACAACTCTGTTCTATACATTTTAGGGAAGTAGAAGTTGCAGACAAAGTCATAAATCAATACATGGCCATTATACATTGATTTGGCCCAAAAAGGTAGGATATCTTGAAGCAAGGGGCTGACAGGTCATAGGTGGCTTCAGAGATTCTTTAATTTGCAGTTAAAGGAGTAAAGCTTTGTCTAAAATTTTGGAGTCAGCACAAAGGAGTGTTTTGTTTTGGGTTTTTTGTTTTTTGGGTTTTTTGTTTGTTTGTTTTTTTTTTTTTTTTGACTCAGAGTTTCGCTCTTGTTGCCCAGGCTAGAGTGCAATGGCACAGTCTCAGCTCACTGTAGCCTCTGCTTCCCGGGTTCAACCAATTCTCCTGCCTCAGCCTTCTGAGTATCTGGGATTACAGGCACCTGCCATCACACCCGCTAATTTTTTGTATTTTTAGTAGAGATGTGGTTTCACCATCTTGGCCAGGCTGGTCCCGAACTCCTGACCTCAGGTGATCTGCCTGCCTAGGCCTCCCAAATTTCTGGGATTACAGGTGTGAGCCACAGTGCCTGGCCAGGATGTTTTAAATTAATATAAGGAAGTCTGTTAACCAATATACCAGGTCAGAGTGACCTGTGGGGGTATGTGATTTAACCTTTGTCTAGCATGGCCTTTGGTCCTGTTTATAATTTGGTATCTTATTGCCACAGAGTCCATTTTGTTAGTCTTATGATCTCTATTTTAGAATTAATGCTGGTCAGTTGTGTCTAAACCCCAAAAGGAGCCTGGGCAACACAGTGAGATCCCATGTCAACGTAAAATTTAAAAATTAGCCAGGCATAGTGGCACACACCTGTAGTTTTAGCTATTCAAGAGGCTGAGGCAAGAGGATGGCTTGAGCCCACAAATTTGAGGCCATAGTGAGCTAGGATCGTGACATTGTATTCTAGCCTAGGCAACAGAGCAGGACCCTGTATCTTAAAAAAAAAAAAAAAAAAAAAGGCCGAGCATGGTGGGTCACACCGGTAATCCCAGCACTTTTGGAAGGCCAAGGTGGGTGGATCACGAGGTCAGGAGTTCAAGACCAGCCTGACCAATATGGTGAAACCTCATCTGTACTAAAAATACAAAAATTAGCCAGGCATGGTGGCACATGCCTGTAATCCCAGCTACTTGGGAGGCTGAGGCAGAAGAATCACTTGAACCCGGGAGGTGGAGGTTGCAGTGAGCCGAGATCGTGCCACTGTACTCCAGCCTGGGCAACAGAGCAACATTCTGTCTCAAAAAAAAAAAAAAACTTCAAAAGGAAGTTTAATAATGAGGTGTCATGTCTAACCTCTTGTCCTGTCATGCCAGGAACACAATTTTTCAGGTTTCTCTGGAGTCGCCTTGGCCAAGAGGGGTTCTGTTCAGTTGATTGGGGAGCTTAGGATTTTTTCAGTTTACATATTGAAATTTCCAATTATTATTAGTAGTTTGTCTATTTTTTAAATTATCAATTTTTTTCTTTTTTTGTATTTTCTTGATGTATCAACCCTTTATCATCATGTTATGTTCTTTTTTGCCTCTAATATTTTTTATACTAAAGTCAACTTGTCAGTGATAGAGCCATTCTAGCTCTTTTGTGGTTACTTTTACATAGTGTATTTTTTTCTATTCTTTTATCTCAACCTCTTGTGTCTCTTATAGATAGCATATAGTGGGAGCTTGCTTTTTTATCCAGTCTAATAGTCTCTGCCTTTTGAGTGTACTGTTTAGACTGTTTGTATTTTATTTATTGATATGAAAATTACATTTTCCATTGTACTGTTGATTTCCTTTCTGTTTTATCCTTCTGTTCCTCCTTTACTAACTTCCTTTATGTTAAGTATTTTTAGTGTACTATTTTAATTCCTCTTGGTTTTTTTTAAGTTTCCTGGTGGTGTTCTAGGGATTACAGTATGCATCTTAACTCATCACAGTCTACTTTAAATTAATACTAACTTAATTCTGGTAAAATACAAAAATATTTCTCTAATACAGCTCTATTCCCCCTTCTTTGTCCTATTTTTGTCATATATATTACATCTATATGTGTTATAAACCTAATGATTCAGTGTCATAATTATTGCTTTATATAGTATTATGTCCTCTAAAGAAGTTAAGAGAATAAATGAGAAAAAATATATTTGTAGAGTATTTTATGTCAACCCACATATTTACCATTTCTGGTGTTCTTTATTTCCTCCTCTGGACTCAAGTTACCATCCGGTGTCACTTCCTTTCAGCCTGAAGGGCTTCCTTTAGTATTTCTTACAAAGCGGACCAGTTATTAATGAATTCTTTAATCTTTTTCTGAAAATGTCTGTGTGTTGTCCTCATTCTTGAATGACAGTTGTGTTGTATTTTATTTTATTTATTTTTGAGACAGAGTCTTGCTGTGACCCAGGCTGGAGTGCATGGCATGATCTCTGCTCACTACAAGCTCCGCCTCCCAAGTTCATGCCATCCTCCTGCCTCAGCCTCCCATGTAGCTGGGACTACAGGCGCCTGCCACTATGCTTGGCTAATTTTTTGTACTTTTAGTAGAGACGGGGTTTCACCGTGTTGGCCAGGATGGTCTCGATCTCCTGACCTCATGATCTGCCCGCCTTGGCCTCCCAAAGTGCTGGTATTACAGGCGTGAGCCACCACACCTGGCTATTTTATTTTTGAATAACAGCTTTATTGACATAAATTTCACATTCCATAAAATTCACCTGTTTAAAATGTACAATTCTGTGGTTTTTAGTATATTTACAGAGTTCTGCAACCTTCACCTCTGTCTAATTTTAGAACATTTTCATCACCCCAATAAAGAAACCCTGTACCTAGGAGCAGTCATCCCTGGCAACAACTATTTTGGACACTTCATGTAAATAGAATTGTATAAATATATGGCCTTTTTGTGACTGGCTTCTTTCACTTAGTGTAAATTTTTTTTTTTTTTTTTTGGTTTTGTTTTTGACACAGCATTTTGCTCTTGTTGCCCAGGCTGGAGTGCAATGGCATGATCTGGGCTCACTGCACCCTCCGCCTGTGGGGTTCAAGCGAATCTCTTTTTTTTTTGTTTTGTTTTGTTTTGAGATGGAGTCTCGCTCTGTCGCCCAGGCTGGAGTGCAGTGGCGCGATCTCGGCTTACTGCAAGCTCCGCCTCCCCGGTTCACACCATTCTCCTGCCCTAGCCTCCCGAGTAGCTGGGATTAGAGGCATGTGCTACCACACCCAGCTAATTTTGTATTTTTAGTAGAGACGGGGTTTCTGCATGTTGGCAAAGCTGGTCTCAAACTCCCGACCTCAGGTGATCTGCTGTCTTGGTATCCAAAGTGCTGGGATTATGGGCATGAGCCACTGCGCCCGGCCACTTAGTGTAATGTTTTCAGGATCATTTGGCTGGATATAGAGTTCTTAGTTGACATTTTTATTCTTTTTCACCACTTTGAATATGTCATCCCACTACCTTCTGGCCTTAATTGTTTTCAAATAAGAAATTGTCATTAATTGAATTATTTCACTGTACATGATGAGTCATTTTTCTCTGTTTCTCACTGCTTTCAGGATTTTCTGTCTTTGCCTTTCAATGATTTGGGATGTGTCTAGGTGTAGCTCTCTTCATATTTTTCCTACTTTGGGTTCCTTGAGATTTTGGAATGTGTAGATTAATGTTTTTCATCAAATATGGGAGGTTTTCAGACATTTTCTTCAAATATTTTTTTCTACTCTTTGTCTCTCTTCTCTCTTCTTCTGAGGTTCTCCTTACACATGTGTTAGTATGCTTGAAGTGTTCCCATAATCTCTGAAGCTTTGTTCTTTATTCTTCAGTGTTATTTCTCTTTATTCTTCAGATCAGCTATTTCTACGGCTGTATCTTCAAGTTCACTGATTCTTCTGCCATTTTGAACTTGCTGTGGAACTCCTTCAGCAAATTTATTTTATTTATTATAACTTGAACTCCAGAATTTCCATTTGTTTGTTTTATTAGTAGCAGATCATCAGTACTCTTACATTTGCTTTCTTCATGCCCTTTTCTTTTTTCTTTTCTTTTCTTTTTTTTTTTTTTTTTTTTTTTTTTTTTTTGAGATGGAGTTTCACTCTTGTTGCCCATGCTGGAGTGCAATGGCGCAATCTCAGCTCACTGCACCCTCTGCCTGCAGGTTCAAGCAATTCTCCTGCCTCAGCCTCCTGAGTAGCTGGCATTATAGGCATGCACCACCATGCCCAGCTAATTCGTATTTTTAGCACAGATGGAGTTTCACCATGTTGGCCAGGCTGGTTTTGACCTCCTGACCTCAGGTGATCCACCCGCCTCGGCCTCCTAAAGTATGCTGGGATTATAGGCATGAGCCACCGTACCCGGCCTTTTTTTTTTTTTTTTTTTTTTTGAGACAGAGTCTTGCTCTGTCACCAGGCTGGAGTGCAGTGGTGCAATCTTGACGTGCTGTAATTACAAACATGAGCCACTACACCCAGCTTTTTTTTTTTTTTTTAGGATGGAGTTTCGCCCTTGTCACCCAGGCTGGAGTGCAATGGTGCAATCTCGGCTCACTGCAACCTCTGTCTCCTGGGTTCAAGCGCTTCTCCTGCCTCAGCCTCCTGAGTTAGCTGGGATTACCAGCCTTCCACCATGCCTGGCTAATTTTTGTATTTTTTAGTAGAGATGGGGTTTTACCACGTTGGCCAGCCTGGTCTCAAACTCCTGACCTCAGGTGATCCGTCTGCCTCGGCCTCCCAAAATGCTGACATTACAGGCGTGAGCCACCATGCCCGGCCTCTTCATGCCGTTTTCATTGGATAAAAATTTGAGCTTCTTGGCCGGGCGCGGTGGCTCACGCCTGTAATCCCAGCACTTTGGGAGGCCGAGGAGGGCAGATCACGAGGTCAGGAGATCGAGACCATGCTGGCTAACACAGTGAAACCCCGTCTCTACTAAAAATACAAAAAATTAGCCGGGCGTGGTGGCGGGCGGTTGTAGTCCCAGCTACTCCAGAGGCTGAGGCAGGAGAATGGCGTGAACCCGGGAGGTGGAGATTGCAGTGAGCCGAGATTGCGCCACTGCACTCCAGCCTGAGCGACTGAGCCAGACTCCATCTCAAAAAAAAAAAAAAGAAAAAAAAAATTTGAGCTTCTTGAGACCATCAGCAATATGGATTTGGCCAGTCATGGTGGCCCACACCTGTAGTCCCAGCTGCTTGAGAGGCTGATGCAGAAGGATCCCTTGAGGCCAGGAGTTTGAATTCAGCCTAGGCAACATAATGAGACTCTGACTCTAAAAAATTAGATTAAAAACAAAAACACAGTATGGACTCACAAAATGGAAGTACCAATGCTAAGTAGACTTAATAGGACCGTCTTGTTCATTCTTTTAGGCCATACTGCCCGTTAAAATACTACATTGTCTAGGCCGGGCGTGGCTCACGCCTGTAATCCCAGCACTTTGGGAGGCCAAGGTGGGCAGATCACAAGGTCAGGAGATCGAGACCATCCTGGCTAACACGGTGAAACCCCGTCTCTACTAAAAATACAAAAAATTAGCCGGGTGTGGTGGCAAGTGCCTGTATTCCCAGCTACTCAGAAGGCTGAGGCAAGAGAATGACGTGAACCCAGGAGGCAGAGCTTGCAGTAAGCCGAGATGCACCACTGTACTCCAGCCTGGGTGACAGAGCCAGACTCTGTCTCAAAAAAAAAAAAAAAAAAAAGACTACATTGTCTAACCATTCTCACCCATGGGTAGATTATACCCAACCTCCATTTCTTATGATTGTTTGAGGGGTTTTTTGCTTTTGAGATGGGGGATCTTGCTCTGTCACCCAGCAGAAGTGCAGTCGTGCAATTATGGCTCACCACAACCTCAAACTGCTAGACTCAAGTGATCCCCTCCATGTCAGTTTCCCTAGTAACCAGCACTACAGGCGTGTGCCACCACACCTGGATAATTTTAAATTTTCTTGTAAAGATGTGGTCTCACATTGCTGCCTGTGTTGATCTCAAACTCCTGGCATCAAGCAGTCCTCTAGCCTCAGCCTCCCAAAGTGTCAGGATTACAGGCGTGGGCCACTGACCTAGCCCTAGGATCTTTTGTTTGCTGCTTTCTAACTATAGCTGTACCTAAAAACCCTTTGCCTCCTAATAAGCTGGGTAGTAAATAGGTTTCATCTTCTTAAGGATCACCTTCAGTTAGTTGATGAATTTTTTTGTTTTGTTTTTGTTTTGTTTTGTTTTTGTTTTTGTTTTGAGACAGAGTCTCGCTCTGTCACCCAGGCTGGGGTGCAGTGGTGTGATCTCCACTCACTGCAAGCTCCGCCTCCTGGGTTCACGCCATTCTTCTGCCTCAGCCTCCCGAGTAGCTGGGACTACAGGCACCCACCACCACGCCCAGGTAATTTTTTGTATTTTTAGTAGAGACGGGATTTCACCATGTTAGCCAGGATGGTCTCGATCTCCTGACCTCATGATCTGCCCTCCTCGGCCTCCCAAAGTGCTGGGATTACAGGTGTGAGCCACCATGCCCGGCCCGATTGATAAATGTATATAGAGCTCAGTTGTAGATTCTGAGGTCACATGTAGGCCTAAGGAATAGCAAGTCATTTTTGAGATAGGGTCTCACTCCCTCACCAAGGCTGCAGTACAGCAGTACAGTCCTGGCTCACTGTAGCCCCGACCTCCCAAATTCAGGTGATCCTCCCACCTCAGCCACTTGAGTAGCAGGGATAACAAGTGTGCACCACTACTTTCAGCCAATTTTTTTGTAGTTTTTTATAGAGATGGGGTTTCACCATGTTGTCCAGGCTGGTCTTAAACTCCTGGCTCAAACGATCCTCCCACCTCAGCCTCCTGAATAGCTGAGACTACAGGTGCATGCAGGCCACCACACCTGGCTTAAATTTCCTTTCTTTTTTTTTGAGACGGAGTCTCGCTCTGTCACCCAGGCTGGAGTGCAGTGGCCAGATTTCAGCTCACTGCAAGCTCCGCCTCCTGGATTTATGCCATTCTCCTGCCTCAGCCTCCTGAGTAGCTGGGACTACAGGCGCCTGCCACCTCGCCCGGTTTTTTTTTTTTTTTTTTTTTGTATTTTTTAGTAGAAATGGGGTTTCACCGTGTTAGCCAGGATGGTCTCAATTTCCTGACCTCGTGATCCGCCCATCTTGGCCTCCCAAAGTGCTGGGATTACAGGCTTGAGCCACCACGCCCGGCCAAATTTCCTTTCTTTCTTTCTTTTTTCTTTTCTTTTTTTTTTTTTTTTCTTTTTTTTTATTTTGAGACAGAGTCTTGCTGTGTCACCCAGGATGGAGGCTGGAGTGCAGTGACAGCTTACTTCACTGCAGCCTTGACCTCCTGGGCTCAAGTTCAGACAATCCTCCCACCTCAGCCTACCAAGTAGCTGGGACTGCAGGTGTGCACCACTACACTCAGCTAATCTTTTTTGTTTTTTTGTGAAGATAGGGTCCCACTGTATTGCTCAGGCTGGTTCTTGAACTCCTGGGCTCAAGCGGTCCTCCCACCTCAGCCTCCCAAAGTGCTGGGATTATAGGCATGAACCATCACACCCAACCCTTAAATGTGTTAAGTTTATTAATTATCTTGCTGTCCCACAGAAGTTCTCTGTGTCCCTACTTCATCGACCCCATGAAAAGCAGCCCTGTGCTTTACACTCTAGATTGCATCTCTCAGCCTCTGCCCCATACATGTTTTACTTGGCTATCATGTGGATATAAATTAAATCCTGTGAATACGTAACATCTCATAGGATGTAGAATGCAGTAAAGACCATACTTCTGTGCCTCTTGGCTATTGTTGCTGTCAAAAAAGGTCATGGAACTACATCAGTTTTCCAGCATCCGTTGTCCAGCTTCATAGGTTGAGAGAGAAGTTGTTACAGTCAAAGCATCTTGCTTCCAGCAGAGCTGTGAAGGAAGCCTCAGAGACTGTAAGTCACCTATTGGAACATATATGCACTATTCCTGGAGATGTTTCTGGAGGCCCAACCTAGTACCATACTTTCAGCCTCTCTAGTGATTTTCTTTTCTTTTTTTTTTTTTTTTTGAGATAGAGTCTCACTCTGTCGCCCAGGCTCAAGTGTAGTGGCACCATCTTGGCTCACTGCAACCTCCGCCTCCTGGGTTCAAGTGCTCCTTGTGCCTTAGCCTCCCAAGTAGCTGGGATTATACGCACACACCACCCTGCCTGCCTGATTTTTGTATTTTTGGTAGAGATGGGGTTTTGCCATTTTGGCAAGGCTAGTCGCAAACTCCTGGCCTCAAGCAATCTGCCTGCCTTGGCCTTCCCAAGTGTTGGGATTACAGGCTGAGCTGCCACGCCCTGCTTCTCCAGTGAATGAATGAAAAGCACCTCATTTTCCATATCAAATCTTTTGCACCCTGGAGAGATAGCTGGTAGTTGGATTAAAGTTGTGTGCAGATATCATGGCAAAAAGGATGTGCAGTCAGGCTGCCATCTCAAAATTTTGACAATTATTTATTTTATTTATTTCATTTTTTTTGAGACGCAGTTTTGCTCCTGTTGCCTGGGCTGGAGTGTAATGGCGCGATCTTGGCTGACTGCAACCTCTGCCTCCCGGGTTCAAGCGATTCTCCTGTCTCAGCCTCCTGAGTAACTGGGATTATTATAGGTGCCTGCCACCACACCCAGCTAATTGACTTTTTTTTTTTTTGAGACAGAGTCTCACTGTGTCGCCCAGGCTAGAGTGCAGTGGTGTGATCTCGGCTCACTGCAACCTCCGCCTCCTGGGTTAAAGCAGTTCTCCTGCCTCAGCCTCCCAAGTAGCTGGGACTACAGGCACCTGCCACCACGCCCGTTTAAACTTTTTACTTTTTTTAGTAGAGACAGGGTTTCACTATGTTGGCCAGGCTGGTCTTGAACTCCTGACCTCGTGATCCGCCTGTCTCTGCCTCCCAAAGTGCTGGTATTACAGGCGTGAGCCACTGCACCCGGCCTAATTGATAATTTTACCTAAATTGTTTTTTTTTCCCCTCTGTGGGCCTTAGCTTCCTCCAGCCTCATACACCTCTCAGTTTTTGTGGGTCAGGAATTTGGGAAAGGCTTGGCTAGATAGTTCTGATTCAGGGTCTCTTATGCAGTTGCAGTCAGATGGTGGCTCAAGTTGAAACAGCAGGGAAATGGGGCATCTGGGAGCTAGAACTGAACAAGGAGGAGACTGCTGTAGTCTTCAGAGAATAGATGGAAGCTTGGACTAGGCAGATTGTCTGTGGAGACAGAGAAAAGTGAATGAATTTGGAATTATGTTCCGGCAGTAGGTTTGACATCTGATTTCTTAGACTGGATGTGGGGGTGGGAGTGAAGGAAGGAAAGGAGTCAAGGATAACTCCTAGATTTTGAACTTGAACAAGTGAATAGATTAGAACTAGGGGAAGATAGCCTTGGAGGAAAAATTAAAGACTTTTTGTTATGTGAGTGTGAGTAGTCTATCAGATATACAGGTGGACATGAGTTGGAGATTCAGATCTGTCAGTCACTTGAAGTTCAAGGGGGAGATCAGAGTTGGAGACATAAATGGGGAATCATTAGTGTATCAATCATATTTAACGCTGTGGGGTTGGAAGAAAATGCCTAGCATAGATGAAGAAGGAAAGAGGTTCAGAGACTGAGCCTTGGGACCCTCCCAATGTTGAAGTCAGGCAGAGGAAGCGAAGTTGAATATAAAACAAGGTGAGAGCCGGGCGCGGTGGCTCAAGCCTGTAATCCCAGCACTTTGGGAGGCCGAGACGGGCGGATCACGAGGTCAGGAGATCGAGACCATCCTGGTGAACATGGTGAAACCCTGTCTCTACTAAAAAATACAAAAAACTAGCCGGGTGAGGTGGCGGGCACCTGTAGTCCCAGCTACTCCGGAGGCTGAGGCAGGAGAATGGCGTAAACCCAGGAGGCGGAGCTTGCAGTGAGCTGAGATCCGGCCACTGCACTCCAGCCTGGGCAACAGAGCGAGACTCCGTCTCAAAACAAAAAAAAAAAACAACAAGGTGAGTACAAGGTAGAACTTCTGGCCAAGGCAGAAAACATGCAAGGGAAATCAAATGATTTCCTTCCGTCTGTATGGAAGCTATTTGTTTTCATGGCCAGCACCTTCTTGCCAGAGTTTCTACACCGAGTGCAGGAGGGGCTGAGAACAGCCTCACCTGAGCCTGGGAAGTTGAGGCTATAGTGAGCTGACATTATGCCACTGCAGTCCAGCGTGGGCACTGCAGCCTGGGCAACCCTGAATTTTTGTTTGTTTGCTTATTTGTTTTTCCCCCATTTGGGGAAAAAAAAAGCCACTGATTCCTACTGTTCTTACCTGAAGTTCAGCAGTTTTGCAAGCGTAAAGTTGCTCAGATTGTTAAGTCCCTTTGGTTAACTTCCAGAGTGCTGAAGTGGTTGGTTTTGTCAGTTTTGTCTGGTTTTGTCAGTTTTGTCCTGTTCTATTGTTGCTTCTGCAGGAGAAGATTTCCTCGCCCTGTGATGGGCTTTACTAACTCTCCTGCCCCATCATTCTCTACCACGTATTCTGCTTGTTTTCATAGCATTTCTAATTCTCTGTCATTATCTTGCTTATTTTTTACTTTATACCCCGTCTTATTTGTTGGTATGGCCCCCAGCACTAAGTGCAGTGTTGGCACAAAGCAGGTACTATAAATGTATGTGTGTGGACTATGTGAATGTGCTCTCTAAGGCCAGAGAGTGCATTCCAGCAGAGAGGTACATTTATTTAGCAGGTACTTGCCTACCCCTGCTGTGGGTTTAGGAGTCTGATTGTGAATATGCTTGAAACCTCATCTCTTGAACAAAACAAAATCCACAATCTCCAGGTGAGGAAGTGATGACTGAACTCTGACCTCTGGGTATTACCTACCCTGTGTGGGTTTCTGATTCTGAGAAGCCTCTGACCCTCTTCCTTTTTCTTCTTTTTTCTTCTTCTGTGTGTGTGTGTGTGTGTGTGTGTGGTGTGTGTATGTGTGTGTGTCCGAGTTTCGCTGTTGCCCAGGCTGGAGTGCAATGACACAATCTCTGCTTACTACAGCCACCACCTCCGAGGTTCAAGTGATTCTCTTGCCTCAGTCTCCCAAGTAGTAGGGATTACAGGCATGTGTCACCACACCCGGCTAATTTTGTATTTTTAGTAGAGATGGGTTTTACCATGTTTGCCAGGCTGGCCTCGAGCTCCTGACCTCAGATGATCCACCCACCTTGGCCTCCCAAAGTGCTGGGGGATTACAGGCATTAGCCATCGTGCCTGGCCACCTCTGACCCTCTTTTAAAAGCCCTGGGCCAATTCTGTTTATAGAGTCACTCCTCTTGGTTTTTCAGAGCATAGCTAAGGCAGGCAAGGTCTTTCACAAAAATTTACCATTGTAAGAGAAAAATGCAGATATAAAAAGAGATCATTAGGGACGGAAATACAGCCCTTCTGCCTAAAAGGGCTGACACAGGTAAGCTTTAGATTTTGTGGATTAGGGAGAGGCATCTTAAAAGCTCCCCACCAGGAACCTCTGCCAGGGCATTGACTTTTTTTTTTTTTTTTTTTTAAGACAGGGGCTTGCTCTGTTATCCAGGCTGGAGTACAGTGGCACTAACATTGCTTGCCGTAGCCTTGACCTCCTGAGCTCAAGCAATCCTTCTGTCTCTGTCTCAGCCTCAGCCTCCCATGAAGCTGGGACCACAGGCATGTGCCACCACCCCCAGCTAGTTTTTGGTTTGTTGGTTTGTTTGTTTCTATGTAGAGACAGAGTCTCACCATCTTGCCCAGGCTGGTCTCAAGCTCCTGGGCTCAATCCATCCTCCTACCTCAGCCTCCCAAAATGCTGGGATTATAGGCGTGAGCTACTGTGCCTGGTCTTGACCACTTTTTGGCTGAGACCAGGAGATTAAAAATGTTGTCGTGCCCTCCTCTTCCAGTTTTAGACTTTGCCTCTGCCTCACATGGCCAGTGCCATGATAGAACTCATGCCTTGGCCAGGCGCAGTGCCTCACACCTGTAATCCCAGCACTTTGGAAGGCCAAGGTGGGCGGATCACAAGGTCAGGATATCGTGACTATCCTGGCTAACACAGTGAAACCCTGCCTCTACTAAAAATACAAAAAAATTAGTCGGGCGTGGTGGCAGGTGCCTGTAATCCCAGCTACTAGGGAGGCTGAGGCAGGAGAATGGCGTGAACCCAGGAGGCGGAGCTTGCAGTGAGCCGAGAACGCTCCACTGCACTCCAGCTTGGGCGACAGAGCGAGACTCTGTCTCAAAAAAAAAAGAAAAAAAAAAAGGAACTCATGCCTTGGGAGAGAGATTTTACCTCTCCTCAAAAAGGTAAGACTGTTCTCCAGGCCATGTTTCATACAGTGTGGCACTTATGTAATATGTTATGTGATTTTATTTTATTTATTTATTTATTTAGAGATGGAGTCTAGCTCTGTCACCCAAGTTGGAGTTAGTGGCACAACCTCAGCTCACTACAACCTCTGCCTCCAGGGTTCAGACAGTTCTCCTGCCTCAGCCTCCTGAGTAGCTGGGATTATAGGCGCCTGCCACCACGCCTGGCTAATTTTTGTATTTTTAGTAGAGACAGGGTTTCACCATGTTGGCCAGGGTGGTCTCAAACTCCTGACCTCAGGTGATCTGCCCACCTCGGCCTCCCAAAGTGCTAGGATTACAGGCGTGAGCCACCACGCCCTGCTCTGTTACGTGATTTTAAATGTTTCAAAGTCCAGATCGAGAACAATGAGAAAAGTATTCCCTTTTCGAGTCTTCCAGTCCTCCTGATTCTATCTGGGAAGAAGTTTCAGTTGGGTACTACCATATCTTAAAACCTCCCAGCACAGTTGCTGTTCTCTTCTTCCTGGAGAATGCTCCAAGCCTCATTTTTATCACATCTATTTTTATTGGTATCTACTTAAGTTTATGATCTAAAGATTCCTCTTTAAAAGAAGTTCCTAAGTAAAGAAAGTTGGCATACATAAAATTATAAAATAAGTAATAGTGTAGGTGGCGTGAGAACACAGCATGAGTCACGGCGGCAGTAGGAAAGGCTGGCTGAGGTCTGTCAGTGTCCTAGTATGGCATCCCATCATTCAGTGCCTGTGTTTGAGGCAGAGTTGAAAGACAGTGCTGTTGAGGTAGTGTTTGTCAACTCAGTGATTTCTTGTTTTCCCCTCTATAGTGGAGCACATGATCCAGAAGAACCAATGTCTCTTCACCAACACCCAGTGTAAGGTTTGCTGCGCCTTGCTTATTTCTGAGTCCCAGAAGCTGGCACATTACCAGGTATGCCATCATACTTTTAGAGCTGCGTTTCTTTTCAGACCTGATGCCAAACCCCTAATTCTCCCTGGCTTGCATGGTGAAGTGTAATTGCTGCTTAGCCACCCAGATGTTGCCTCCATGCATGTTGGCTTGTGACTTGAAGATTGACTTAATTTCCCTGAGTCTCATCTCCCCTATCCAAATCAGGATCATTATATGTGTATCTTCCCTTGCAGCTTGGCATAGCATAAAGTATGAGCTTTGGTATTAAATAGATCTGAGTTTGAATCAAAACTCTGCTACTCATCTTGAGCAAGAAACTTCATCATTTCTAGACATCATTTCCTCATCCATAAAAGAGAAATGGTCATAATTTTCTCATAGATTGTGAAGGTTGAATTTGATAGCTTTAAAATGCCTTGCACAGAGCAGGAACTCAAACTTCCCTCACCTCCTCCTCAAAACTTTTTGTGAGGATGAATCAGATGAAAATCTAGTAAGTGTTTTTGAGTGCCTTAAGTATGAAGTAGCATTTGGCTATCTTTGATCTTTTCCCTGGGTTTTTGCAGAGCAAAAAACATGCCAACAAAGTGAAGAGATACCTAGCAATCCATGGAATGGAGACATTAAAGGGGGAAACGAAGAAGCTAGACTCAGATCAGGTAATACAACTGCCATATTGAGCCCGCTTGCTTCCTGATGAAGCCAGCCAGCAGGTTGGTGTGGTGAGCAAGTCAGACTGTCTTGGCTTCAAATCCTGGCCCTGTTGTGTAACTTGGGCAAGTCTATTACTTCACAAAGCTTGATTTCTTCCTGTGTAAAAATGAGGATGGTAATGCCAACTACCTTTCAGGATTTTTCGAAACTAAAATTGAGGGCAGGTTTATAAAAAGCACCCAGTTCAGAGCCTGGCACATAGTAGGGACTCAGTAATGGAGCCGGTATTACATATTACCACCTAGTGGTTTATTGGAGCCAGAGAAGAGAAAGTGGAAAGAAGCCAGGCTGCTTGCTTTCTCGAGAGCCAGGGAAAAGAACTAAGTTCAGCACTTGAATGTTTTGAATAAATAAACAGAAGTAACTCCTTTCCAAATGCCTGCTCTGATTTAGAGGTGATCACGTGTGCTTTTTGGCTCAGAAATATTATGAGCATTATGCTGAAGCAACCCCCAACCCCTCAGGAGTACCATCTCGTCATGGGAAAAGAAATTGAGCAGACTAGGGCTCAAAGCTGGCTGTGTGTCTTACTGGTCGGGTGACCTGGCCAAGTCACTTAACCTCTGCGAACTTCACCCATGAAGTAAAGATAATTCCTACTTCTTAAGGGTATTGTGAGGTAAAATTTCAATTCCCGGTAGATGCTCAGTAAATAAGAGTTTACTCTATAAACTGCTACCTCCTATTATAGTAGCCACAGGTTAGGAAGGTCCTTGTTTATCTCTTCTCAAAATTCACTGGACTCATCCCTGGTTTCCCTTATTATTATTTATTTATCCCTGGATTCCCTCCTTTCTATCTATTTCTCTATATGTCTGTTTATGAGACAGGACCTGGCTCTGTCACCCAGGCTGTAGTGCAGTGGTGCAATTATGGCTCACTGCAGCCTCAACCTCCCAAGCTCAAGTGATCTTTCCACTTCAGCCTCCCAAGTAGCTAGGACTACAGGCACACACCACCACGCCTGGCTGACTGGAGTGCAGTGGCACGATCTCAGCTCACTGCAACCTCCACCTCCTGGGTTCAAGCGATTCTCCTGCCTCAGCCTCCCAAGTAGCTGGGACTACAGGCATGCGCCACCACGCCCAGCTAATTTTTGTATTTTTAGTAGAGACAGGGTTTCACCAGGTTGGCCAGGCTGGTCTCAAATCCCTGACCTCAAGTGATCTGCCTGCCTCAGCCTCCCAAAGTGCTGGGATTACAAGTGTGAGCCACTGCGCCCAGACACCTGGCTGAGTTTTTAAAAATTTTTTCGTAGAGACAGGGTTTCGCTTTGTTGCCCAGGCTGGTCTCAAATTCCTGGTCTCAAGCGATCCTCCCGCCTCAGGCTCCCAAAGTACCAGGATTACAGGTCTGAACCACCACACCTGGCCCTTTTCTTATCATTTATAATTCAGGAAGGCAAGATCAACTCTATGACCCTGGGCAGGTTATTTTACATCTTTGCACCCTATTCAGAGATCAGGCTTTCTGAGAGAGATGTTGGAATCCCTTTATGTAGTCTTGAAATACACGGTTTTCTAGCCTAATCATAATCAGCAAGTAGAACGCAGTGGGAGGCTGGGTGCAGTGGCTCATGCCTGTAATCCTAGGAATTTAGGTGGCTGAGGCGGGCAGATTGCTTGAACTCAGGAGTTTGAGACCACCCTAGGCAACATGGTGAAACCCCATCTCTACAAAAAATACAAAAATTAGCCAGGTGTGGTGGTGTGTTCCTGTAGTCCAACTACTTGAGGGGGTGAGGTGGGAGAATTGCTTGAGCCCTGGAGGTGGAGGTTCCAGTGAGGCAAGATCATGCCATTGCACTCCAGTCTGGGCAACAGAGTGAGACCCTGTCTCAAAAAAAAACACACACAACCTAATGGTCCACTTGTTCAGCAAATTCTGAGCATCTACTGTGTGCCAGACTCCAGCGGGGTGTGAAGGATAGGAAACAAAAATGAGTCAAATAGTCCCTGTTCCAGTGTTACACTTGAGTTCACAGAAAAGTCTCCTAAGCTATGACACACTGTCAGTTTAGGATGGCAAGTGGTAGGACAGAGGTCTATTTAATGTACTCTCGGAGTACAGAATAGGAGCAGGGTTAATTATTCTTCCTGGAATACACAGACAAAGGGACTTGATAGTTGTTTACTGAATGATTTTTTTTTTTTTTTTTTGAGAGAAAGTCCCCCAGAAGAAAAGCTTTTATTTAAATTGGGTCTTCAAGGCTAAGCAGACACGCTGCCAAGCAGGAAAGGAAGGAAGAGCATTTTAGACAGCAGGAATGGCCAAAGCAAAGCAAGGAAGCATCAGAGAATAAAGTGGGGGATGGTGAGTAGAGCCTGGGACGAAGTAGCTGGAGAAGGATCTAGAAAGTAGGTTGGGGTTAATGTGTGAGGGGGGCCATAAATGCCTATTCTGTTATGGGCAGTGGGGAACCATTGAAGGTTTTCTGGTGGGGCAGTGGTATGATCAGACCTGTGTTCTTTCTTCCAACCAGAAGAGCAGCAGAAGCAAAGACAAGAACCAGTGCTGCCCCATCTGTAACATGACCTTTTCCTCCCCTGTCGTGGCCCAGTCGCACTACCTGGGGAAGACCCACGCAAAGAACTTAAAGCTGAAGCAGCAGTCCACTAAGGTGGAAGGTACTGGTTTTCCTGAGTAGTGCTGTAGTGGGACCCCTCCTGTCCTCAGGGCACCATTGCCAGGGACTCACAGAGATCCTCACTGGGGCCACAGACTTAAAGAGGTTGAATTCCTTTTGAGAACACTTAAAAATCTCCAAGTAGACCCAGTTTCATTGAAATGCAATATCAGGCCAGGTGCGGTGGCTCAAGCCTGTAATCCCAGCACTTTGGGAGGCCGAGACGGGTGGATCACGAGGTCAGGAGATCGAGACCATCCTGGCTAACACACAGTGAAACCCCGTCTCTACTAAAAAATACAAAAAACTAGCCGGGCGAGGTGGCGGGCGCCTGTAGTCCCAGCTACTCGGGAGGCTGAGGCAGGAGAATGGCGTAAACCCGGGAGGCAGAGCTTGCAGTGAGCTGAGATCCAGCCACTGCACTCCAGCCTGGGCGGCAGAGTGAGACTCCGTCTCAAAAAAAAAAAAAAAGAAATGCAATATCAGAATTATGCTCACCTCACCTAACCTCCCTTTCTTTGGTTATAGATTTTTCTCTATAGCCTGAGCTTTTGTCCTGACTAATAATTATAACTCAGGAGTGCCCAAGTCCTCCAGGCCATGTATACCATGAGAGCATTCTATCTCCTACCTCTCTCACTTAGATTTTTCCATCCCAGCATCCACCTGCCCTTATTACTGCATGTTCCAAGTTGAAAGCTAAATCCTTGTCTTTTTCACATGCTCAGGTTATGGCCTACTCACTTTAATCCTCAAAAGCTGCCTGTTCTCCTCAAGACGGGGACTTGTCTTTCAAAGCTGAATACTTCAGTGCTGCTACTGCTGCCCCGCAATCTGTAACTGCCATGAATTCATTCCCAGTACAGTGACTTCTGAAATAGCCCCCTTTATCTTGTCACGACTAAGGCTCAGCCCTCACTTTCATCTCATTAACTCCTGACTTTCTGGGGTTTTAACCTCTGCTAATTGCAATCAGTCAAGAGTGAAAGTTCTTTGATGTTTATTTCATTGTTTCCTTGATAATTTTTGCTTCTCTATTTTGGACCAAGAAGTAGACTACACTGTTAGTAATACTATGATCCTTTATATGTTTACTGACAACAGTGTTTTGGAAGGCTTTGAAGGTAGTGTGAAAAATGACTCATAATTTTTTTTTTTTTTTTGAGACGGAGTCTCACTCTGTTGCCCAGGTCGAAGTACAGTGGCGTGATCTCGGCTCACTGCCCAGGTTCGTGCCATTCTCCTGCCTCAGCCTTACTGATAGCTGGGACTACAGGCACCCACCACCATGCCCGGCTAATTTTTTTGTATTTTTTAGTAGAAACGGGGTTTCACCATGTTAGCCAGGATGGTCTCAATCTCCTGACCTCGTGATCCACCTGCCTCGGCCTCCCAAAATGTTAGGATTATAGGCGTAAGCCACCACACTGGCCAAAACTTTTTTTTTTTTAAATAGAGATCGCTTCTCACTATATTGCTCAGGCTGGTCTTGAACTCCTGGCCTTAAGTGATCCTCCCATCTTCGCCTCCCAGAATGCTGGGATTACAGGCATGAGCTACCACACCTGGCCACTCATAATTACACCTTTTGATCACACCCACATCTAGTTATTCATGGTATGAAACAGCAGAATGTGGACTTTCAAGTCACAGAGTCCCAGGTTTAAAAGCCTGGCACTGTTACTGTTTATATGACTTATTTGTGTCTGAACTGCTTAACCTATACAATGATAATAATACTATCTACTTCATCGGTTGTGAGGATACAATAACGTGTATTTTTTGTTGTTGTTGTTGAGGCGGAGTCTCACTCTGTCGCCCGGGCTGGAGTACTGTGGCCGGATCTCAGCTCACTGCAAGCTCCGCCTCCCGGGTTCACGCCATTCTCCTGCCTCAGCCTCCCGAGTAGCTGGGACTACAGGCGCCCGCCACCTCGCCCGGCTA
>NC_045437.1:113553029-113559611 GCF_002776525.5 Piliocolobus tephrosceles | reverse complement strand
AACCCGGGAGGCGGAGCTTGCAGTGAGCTGAGATCCGGCCACTGCACTCCAGCCTCGGCAGCAGAGCGAGACTCCCGTCTCAAAAAAAAAAAAAAAAAAAAACACAGGACATAGGCCAGGCGTGGTGGCTCATGCCTGTTGTAATCCCAGCACTTTGAGAGGCCGAGGTGGGCGGATCACTTGAGGTCAGGAGTACCAGACCAGCCTGGTCAACATGGTGAAACCCTGTCTCTACTAAAAATAGCAAAAATTAGCTGGGCGTGGTGGCACAAGCCTATAGTCCCAGCTTCTTGGGAGGCTGAGGCGGGAGAATCGCTTGAACCCAGGAGCCGGAGGTTGCAGTGAGCCGAGATCATGCCATTGTACACCAGCCTGGGGGACAGAACAAGACCCTGTCTCAAAAAAAAAAAAAAAAAAAACAATTTTATAAGGTCACAGACTTCTTTTTCGACAAATGGGAAAATTCTCTGCATTATGCCTGGTCCCTGAAATTTCGTACTCCAGAGATTATTTTCCATATTCATGTTCAGCTTTTGCAACATACTTTGTTTTTATATAGTTGTGATTGTCATGCATGTACCCTTTATATCCTGCTCTTACTTTTCATTTAATTTTACAGCTTAAGCACATTTCCATGTTATTACACGACTTTATAACTATATTTCTGAGATTAAACACTTTTTAATGTAAAAGTAATGTAAGCATGTTGTGAGAGAGAAAGAAAACATGGATAAATGGAAAGAAAAGTTACCCATAATTTTACCATTCACAGATAAACACTGTTAACATTTTAGTTTCTCCTATAATCTGTTTCTCCTGTAATCTTATTGTTATGTGTAACTGTGTATATCTGTGTGTGTATTTGTTTTATGTATATCTAGGTTAACTCCGTGTATATGTGCATATAAACATAGACTACTTTAAATAACTTTAATGTTTTTATAAAAACAATGCATACTCATTATGAATAATTCCACTTCAAACAATTGCAAAAGATACAAAGAAGAAACTAAAATGTCACCCAAATCCTACCACCAAGAGAGAAATACTGTTAATATGTTGGTGATGTTTCAAAATACCAGTATACACATATGGATTACATATGTGGGGTTTTTAAATTATTTTTTTTAATTTATTTTAATTTATTTATTTATTTTGAGATGGTGTCTCGCTCTGTCACCCAGGCTGGAGTGCAGTGCTACGATCTCGGCTCAGTGCAACCTCTGCCTCCTGCATTCAAGCGATTCTGCCTCAGCCTCCCAAGTAGCTGGGACTACAGGCGCGTGCCACCATGCCTGGCCAATTTTTGTATTTTTAGTAGAGACGGGGTTTCACTGTGTTGCTCAGGCTGCTCTTTGAACCCCTGGCCTCAAACAATGATCTTACCTTATGGTATGTACAATTGCCTTCTTTTATGTTTTTTGTGTTTTTTTTGAGATGGAGTCTCCCTCTTCTACCCAGGCTGGAGTGAAGTGGCGCGATCTCAGCTCACTGCAACCTCTGTCCCCCGGGTTCAAGCGATTCTCCTGCCTCAGCCTCCCGAGTAGCTGGGATTACAGGTGCTCACCACCATGCCCGGCTAATGTTTTTGTGTTTTCTTGAGATGAAGTCTTGCTGTCACCCAGGCTGGAGCGCAGTGATGCAACCTTGACTCCCTGCAGCCTCCACCCTCTGGGTTCAAGCAATTCTCTTGACTCAGCCTCCCAAGTAGCTGGGACTATAGGCACCCACCACAACACCCAGCTAATTTTTGCATTTTTAATAGAGACGGGGTTTCACCATATTGGTCAGGCTAGTCTTGAACTCCTGACCTCAGGTGATCCACCCACCTCGGCCTCCCAAAGTGCTGGGATTACAGATGCGAGCACCATGCCCAGCCAGTTATGTATTTTTAGTAGAGATGGAATTTCACCATGTTAGGCTGGTCTCAAACTCCTGATCTCAGGTAATCCACCCGCCTCAGCCTCCCAAAGTCCTGGGGTTACAGGCGTGAGCCACCATGCCCTGCCTAATTTTTGTATTAGTAGCGATGGGTTTTCACCATGTTGGCCAGGCAGATCTCTAACTCCTGATCTCAGGTGATTCACCTGCCTCTGCCTCCCAAAGTGCTAGGATTACAGGTGTGAGCTACTGCACCTGGCCATACAGTTGCCTTCTATATGTTTTTTATTTAATATGACATTTGTATTTCCCCGTTATTAAAAAAATTTTTTAAGCATTTTTAGTGACTGCATCATACCACATTTAACATTCCTCTAATGCTGAACATTTAATCTCCCCACCCCCCACTTTTTGGTGTTACAAATAACACTACAGTGAACATCTCTGTAGAACACTTTATTATATTTTAGTTTATTTTCTGAGAACAGACTTTATATCCCTCATTTTATTGGATGCGCATTAAATGGTTCTTCTAAACTTAACTTACCCTTTCACCTCTGATGCTTCTCTTCAGTATCTCAAAGAATGACCGTTCTCTCTTACAACTATTATATCTCTTTTCTGATGTTAAAAATCTACATTCATTACAGAAAAGTTGGAAAATAGTAGGCCGGGTGCAGTGGTTCACGCCTGTAATTCCAGCACTTTGGGAGGCTGAGGCGGGTGGATCACCTGAGGTCAGGAGTTTTGAGACCAGCCTGGCCAACATGGAGAAACCCCATCTCTACTAAAAATACAAAATTAGCTGGGCATGGTGGCGCATGCCTGTAATCTCAGCTACTTGGGAGGCTGAGGCAGGAGAATCGCTTGAACCTCGGAGGCAGTGGTTGCAGTGAGCCAAGATCAGCCAGGCTGGTCTCAGAACTCCTGAGTCAGATCATCTGCCTGCCTCAGCCTCCCAAAGTGCTGGGATTACAGGCACAAGCCGTTGCGCCTGGCCTGTAACTTGATTTTTTTACACTCTAACACCACAAACAGAATATTTTTTCATATTATAAGATATTCTACAACATGTACATTACTGTTTTAATGACTTGCTGAAACAAAATCAACGAGCAGAGAAATTGAGATTCCATCTCTACTGGAAAACCATTGTGGGAAAGGCCAGAAAATTTCTTCTGACTTGCCCAAAATCCTCAAAACTTCCCCAGTTGAAGTGATACAGGTATGGAAGAGCATCTGAGACATCTCATCTCAGTCCTGCTGAGCCCCATCCGTCCTCCACCACTGGTGGAGGCTTCTGGGCCCCACATTTTTAAAGCAGTAGTTGCTAGGTTGACACCATTTCAGCCACATGGACTTGTTAGTGAGTTGTGGCATCCACTTTATGAGGCAGCAGCGCAGCCTGCAGTCAACATCTAGCCATATGTTGATGCACAAGAGGCTCACAGGTATGCCTACACCAGGTTCTGATTAACTGAATTCATTGGCCAGAATCAGGGGTGTTTTCTGAAGGTGAAAGTAAGAGCTATAGCCTTCAGGTCTTCTTGCCACACTCTGGCAGCCTAGCGTAGCAAAGAGAGCATAGGCTTTAGGGTCACAAACCTGGCTTCACTCACTAGCTGGGTCACCTTGGGCAAGCCACTTCACTCGTCTGAGCCTCAGTTTTTCTGAATGATGTGGCAAAGTGATACCTACCTCATTGCGGTAGTTCTGAGGACCAAAGGAGAAAATACATATACAATACACATCACTAATTTTTTTTTTTTTTTCTTGAGACGGAGTTTCCACTCTTGTCGCCCAGGCTGGAGTGCAATGGCACGATCTCGGCTTGCTGCAACCTCCGCCTCCTGGGTTGAAGTGATTCTCCTGCCTCAGCCTCCCGAGTAGCTGGGATTACAGGCACATGCCACCATGCCCAGCTAATTTTTTTATTTTTAGGAGAGATGGGGTTTCACCATGTTGGCCAGGATGGTCTCAATCTCTTGACCTCATGATCCGCCTGCCTTGGCCTCCCAAAGCCCTGGAATTATAGGCATGAGCAAAACACATAACTAAATGTTAATGGTCCTCTTTTCTCTCTGCTCTGCCTGTTAATATGCAATGTAGCCTAAAAGGCATCCCCAGTATGGTTACCTTTTCTAAATGACCCTGTATGAGCTCCAGGAACTCAAGCCTCAATTTCTGTATCTGTGCATTGGTTCCCAGCTCTGCAACTGTATTACTTCAAGGATGAAAATAAAACTCCCAAACTTTGTGTCCCACTTGCTGTGAAGTTCTGGGAAATGCTGAGGTATCCCTGCAAGAGTGCAAATATGCATCTCTAGTCTATTGCAATTTGACAACTTGATAGGAGAAGTTCAGAGCCTCCTAAGAATATGAGAAAAATCAGGATTTGTGGGCTTAAAGTAGTTAAAGTTGCTGAATGAAATAGCCAGTCTTTGGGCTCCCTCAAATCTTCGCGGGTTTCCCAATTAGAGAATGCATTCACGTGTGTGTTTCACACAGGCAGTGCCACATCTGCAAGTGGGATTAACTGGTGTCACAGCCCTTTCTATTCAGCATACTCAAAAGCCTGGCACCTTCTGGGTTTTTTCATTGTTTCTGTTTGAACTCTCTCACCGCAGCTCTGTCGAAACGCCTTACAAATCCTTTCCTTGTGGCCTCCACCTTAGCCTTGCACCAGAATAGAGAGATGATAGACCCAGACAAGTTCTGCAGCCTCTGCCATGCGACTTTCAACGACCCTGTCATGGCTCAGCAACATTACGTGGGCAAGAAACACAGAAAACAGGAGACCAAGCTCAAACTAATGGCACGCTATGGGCGGCTGGCGGACCCTGCTGTCACTGACTTTCCAGGTGAGGGGGCCTAGCTCACACCCAGAGCTGGACCAGGGCTTAGCCACTGGGGCTCCCTGGACCAGCCGACGTTGTGCTTTTCCTCCTTAGGTCTTGTGAGTAGAGTTTGCAAACTCAGATGCCTACAGAAGCCAGATGAGAAATTAAAATGAGAGGAAGGGGATATGGTCAGCTGAAGAGTGAATGCCACTCCTACTCAGCTGTTACCATATCTTTCAGGTTTTCTTTTTTTTTTCTTTTTTTCTTTTTTGAGACGGAGTCTTGCTCTGTCGCCCAGGCTGGAGTGCTGGAGTGCAGCAAGCTCCGCCTCCCAGGTTCTGGCCATTCTCCCTCAGCCTCCCAAGTTGCTGGGACTACAGGCGCCTGCCACCACGCCCAGCTAATTTTTTTGTATTTTTAGTAGAGACGGGGGTTTCACCGTGTTAGCCAGGATGGTCTCGATCTCCTGACCTCGTGATCCACCCGCCTCAGCCTCCCAAAGTGCTGGGATTACAGGCATGAGCCACTGTGCCCAGACCTCTTTCAGGTTTTCCAAAGACTCTGGAAAGCCAGATTTATATAGAAATCCCTCTGTTGTTGTTTTTGTTTTTGTTTTTTTTTTTTGAGATGGGAGTCTCAAGCCACCGCGTCCGTCCTTTTTTTTTTTTTTTTTAATAAGAGGGTCTCTTGCCAGGTGCAGTGGCTCACGCCTGTAATCCCAACACTTTGGGAGGCTAAGGTGGATGGATCATGAGGTCAAGAGAGCGAGACCATCCTGGCTGATATGGTGAAACCCCATCTCTACTAAAAATACAAAAATTAGCTGAGTGGCACGCACCTGTGGTCCCAGCTACTCGGGAGGCTGAGGCAGGAGAATCGTTTGAACCCAGGAGGTAGAGGTTGCAGTAAGCCAAGATCGTGCTACTACACTCCAGCCTGGCAACAGAGCAAGACTCCATCTCAAAAAAAAAAAAACAGGGTCTCTGTTTGTTGCCTGAGCAGGTCATGAACTCTTGGACTCTAGTGATCCTCCTACCTTGGCTGCCCAAATTGCTGTGATTATAGGCATGAGCCGTTACATGCAGCCTGCTTTTATCAAGTATGCATTTAAGTCTTGCCCAAAGTATTTGTGTATTTTGGTACTTTTAATGCTGTTTTAAAATGAACATTTCTTAAAGTTGACGGGAAAGGTGGTCTTCCTTATTTTGAGACTGAGTCTCCCTCTGTCACCCAGGCTGGAGTACAGTAGTATGATCTCGGCTCACTGCAACCTCCACCTCTCGGGTTCGAGCGATTCTCCTGCCTCAGCCTCCCAACTAGCTGAGACTACAGGCACATGCCACCATGCCCAGCTAAATTTTGTATTTTTAGTAGAGACAGGGTTTCACCATGTTTGCCAGGCTGGTTTCAAACTTCTGACTTAAGGTGATCTGCCCACCTTGGCCTCGCAAAGTTCTGGGATTACAGGCGTGAGCCACCACGCCCCACCGATCTTCCTAAGTTTTTTTTTTTTTTTTTTTTTTTTTGAGACTGAGCCTCGCTCTGTCACCCAGCCTGGAGTGCAGTGGCGCGATCTTGGCTCACTGCAAGCTCCACCTCCCGGGTTCATGCCATTCTCCTGCCTCAGCCTCCCGAGTAACTGGGACTACAGGCGCCTGCCACCACACCCAGCTACTTTTTGTATTTTTAGTAGAGACGGTGTTTCATCCTGTTAGCCAGGATGGTCTTGATCTCCTGACCTCGTGATCTGCCCGCCTCGGCCTCCCAAAGTGCTGAAGTATTGGGATTACAGGCGTGAGCCACTGCGCCCGGCCCTGATTTTTTAACGTATAAACTTTAAATATATTGTAACTCATCAGAG
>NC_045437.1:113521233-113552929 GCF_002776525.5 Piliocolobus tephrosceles | reverse complement strand
TTTTTTTTTTTTTTTTTTTTTTTTTTTTGAGATGGAGTCTCACTCTGTCACCTAGACTGGAGTGCAGTGGCTGGATCTCGGCTCACTGCAAGCTCCGCCTCCCGGGTTTACGCCATTCTCCTGCCTCAGCCTTCCGAGTAGCTGGGACTACAGGCACCCGCCACCTCGCCCAGCTAGTTTTTTTGTAGAGACGAGGTTTCACCGTGTTAGCCAGGATGGTCTCAATCTCCTGACCTCGTGATCCACCCGTCTCGGCCTCCCAAAGTGCTGGGATTACAGGCTTGAGCCACCGCGCCCAGCCGGGGTCTTTTTATAAAATCACCAACTTCACACTTACGAGAAAAATTAGAATGTAGGGACCATTTCTTATACATTAAGGATAATTTTGAAAGACCTGGAAGAAATTCAGTTTTCGTGAATATTATATGGTTAAGAGAGGTAAAAAAGTATCCACCTTGATGATAGTTTTTCTTACATGTGTTCTTGTTTGCTGTGAATTCATTGGGAGAAAATATTTGCTGCCTTTTTACTGTACATTCCAATTGTATTCTTAAAACATTTTAAAGTTGATGTATATTTTAACATTTTGTGACGTACTAACACGTTTTTAGAATATACTAGTCCACGCCCAGTCCATAGGGGATACATTGCAAAACCCCCTATGGATGCCTGAAATGGTGGATAATACCAAACCCTCTATATGCTGTTTTTCTCTCTGAGAACCAACATGGCTATGTCACTAATGAGCAGATAGCATATACAGTGTGGTGAACAAAGAGATGATTCACATTCTGAACAGAGTACTATGGGATAACTTGAGATTTCATCATACTACTCAGAATAGCCAGCACTTTAAAAAACTTATGAATTGTTCATTTCTGGATTTTTTTTTTTTTTTTTTTTTTTTTTGATAGAGTCTTCTCTGTCACACAGGCTGGAGCCCAGTGCACAATTATGGCTCACTGCAGTCATGAGCTCCCAGACTCAAGCATTCCTCCCACCTCAGCCTCCCAAATTGCTTAACCACAGGCGTGCACCACCCCACCTGGCTACTTTTTTGTTTTTTGTAGAGTCAGAGTCTCACCATGTTGCCCAGGCTGGTCTTGAACTTCTGGGCTCAAGTGATCCACCCACCTCGGCCTCCCAAAGTGCTGGGATTACAGACATGAGCCACCAAGCCAGAGCTGGCTTTTTTTTTCTTTTTTGAGACTGACTTTTGCTCTTGTTGCCCAGGCTGGAGTATAGTGGTGCCATCTTGGCTCACTGCAGCCTCCGCCTTCCAGTTTCAAGTGATTCTCCTGCCTCAGCCTCCTGAGTAGCTGGGATTACAGGTGCCTACCACCACACCTGGCTAATTTTTTTTTATTTTTAGTAGAGATAGGGTTTTACCATGTTGGCCAGGCTGGTCTTGAACTCCTGACCTTGTGATCCACACAGCTCAGCCTTGCAAAGTGCTGGGATTACAGGCATGAGCCATCTTACCTGGCCAGCATTTTTTATTTCATATTTTTGGACTACAGTAGACCACAGATAACTGAAACCATAGAAAGCAAATCTGCAGATGGTGAGTGGGGTGTGGTGGCGGGGCTACTGTAATAATTGCATAGTATAAGCTATTACTCCAGAACAGAAAGACCTCAAGTGAACTTAACTAATTCGATTTACTCAGATTTCTGAGTAAAAACTGGTTCTATAAATTAAGAAATAGTAGCTTCTTTATGGTAAAGATACCTTTCTGAAAAGTAAACAATTGTATGGAAATTTTACTAATATATAGATTTTGCTACATACTGCTTTTATATATTACATTTACAAGTATGTAGTTTTTTTTTTTTTTTTTTTTTGAGACAGAGTCTTGCTCTGTCGCCCAGGCTGGAGTGCAGTGGCCAGATCTCAGCTCACTGCAACCTCCGCCTCCCGGGTTCACGCCATTCTCCTGCCTCAGCCTCCCGAGTAGCTGGGACTACAGGCGCCCGCCACCTCGCCCGGCTAATTTTTTGTATTTTTAGTAGAGACGGGGTTTCACCGTGTTAGCCAGGATGGTCTCGATCTCCTGACCTCGTGATCCGCCCCGTCTCGGCCTCCCAAAGTGCTGGGATTACAGGCTTGAGCCACCGCGCCCGGCCTTTGTTTTTTTTTTAAGACAGAGTCTCGCTCTGTCACCCAGGCTGGAGTGCACTGGTTCTATCTCGGCTCACTGCAATCTCCACCTCCTGGGTTCAAGCGATTCTCCTGCCTTAGCCTCCTAACTAGCTGGGATTATAGACACCCGCCACCACACCCGGCTAATTTTTGTATTTTTAGTAGAGACAGGGTTTCATCATGTTGGCCAAGCTGGTCTCAAACTCCTGACCTCAGGTGATTCACCTGCCTTGACCTCCCAACGTGCTGGAATTACAGGCGCAAACCCACCACACTCGGCCCTAATATGTCGATTTTTTTGAGACTTCATGTAGCTATCCCTGAAACTGTGGGCACTAAGAGAATTTGAGAAAGTTACTTCATAAATGTGTGGAAACTGGAAATTGACTCCATATCTTTGGTAATAAAGGGGTAATGTCAGTGTTTTCAACATCCTGGTGTCCAGTCTAGAAAGACTTGGTAGGAGAAAAATATTAGGCTTTTCCAAAGGTTTTCTTAACATATATTTGGCTTTGTTGAGTCCTTTTTAATTTGAACCAGCAAAGTATCTCCCCCTGCCTCAGGAATAACTTATTGATTAAAATCAAAAACTAGGGCCAGGCACAGTGGCTCACGCCTGTAATCCCAGCACTTTAGGAAGCCAAGGTAGGTGGATCACTTGAGGTCAGGAGTTCGAGATCAGCCTGGCCAAGATGGCAAAACCCCGTCTCTACTAAAAATGCAAAAATTGGCCGGGTGCGGTGGCTCACACCTGTAATCCCAGCACTTTGGGAGGCCAAGGCAGGCAGATCACCTGAGGTTGGGAGCTCAAGACCAGTCTGACCAACATGGAGAAACCCCGTCTCTATTAAAAATACAAAAATTAACCAGGCATGGTGGCATACGCCAGTAATCCCAGCTACTCTGGAGGCTGAGGCACGAGAATCGCTTGAACCCAGGAGGAGGAGGTTGCAGTGAGCCAAGATCATGCCACTGAACTCCAGCCTGGGCAAAAAAGCCAGACTCCGTCTCAAAAAAAAAATTAGCTGCTCATGGTGGCATGTGCTTGTAGTGCCAGCTGCTCAGGAGTCTGAGTCAGGAGAATCTCTTGAACCCGGTTGCAGTCAGCTGAGATCACACCACTGCACTCCAACCTGGACGACAGAGCGAGACTCCATCTCAAAAAAAAAAAAAAAAATCTAAAAAGTCAGAAAACAACAGGTGCTGGAGAGGATGTGGAGAAATAGGAATGCTTTTACACTGTTGGTGGGACTGTAAACTAGTTCAGCCATTGTGGAAGACAGCATGGCGATTCCTTAAGGACCTAGAACTAGAAATACCATTTGACCCAGCCATCCCATTACTGGGTATATACCCAAGGGATTATAAATCATGCTCCTTTAAAGACACATGCACACGTATGTTTATTGAGGCACTATTCACAATAGCAAAGACTTGGAACCAACCCAAATGTCCATCAATGATAGACTGGATTAAGAAAATGTGGCACATATACACCATGGAATACTATGCAGCCATAAAAAAGGATGAGTTCATGTCCTTTGTAGGGACATGGATGAAGCTGGAAACCATCATTCTGAGGAAACTATTGCAAGGACAGAAAACCAGACACTGCATGTTTTTACTCATAGGTGGGAATTGAACAATGAAAACACTTGGACACAGGGTGGGGTACATCACACACCGGGACCTGTCGTGGGGTGGGGGGAGGGGGGAGGGATAGCATTAGGAGATATACCTAATGTAAATGACAAGTTAATGAGTGCAGCACACCAACATGGCACATGTATACATATGTAACAAACCTGCACGTTGTGCACATGTACCCTAGAACTTGAAGTATAATAAAATAAATTTTAAAAAATTATTACTGAATGGAATATTCATTTTATGCTAGTTATTTCAAGTTCTTAAATACATAGAGGAACATACTATAGAAAGACCTCTGTCTATGGCTGGGTGTGGTGGCTCACACCTGTAATCTCAGCACTTTGGGAGGCCGAGACAAGTGGATCACCTGAGGTCAGGAGTTCGAGACCAGCCTGACCAACCTGGTGAAACCCCGTCTCCACTAAAAATACAAAAAATTAGCTGGGTGTGGTGGCGGGCGCCTGTAATCCCAGCAGGAGAATCACTTGAACCTGGGAGGCGGAGGTTGCAGTGAGCCGAGATCGCGCCATTGCACTCCACCCTGGGTGACAAGAGTGAAACTCTGTCTCAAAAAAAAAACAAACAAACAAACAAAAAAAACCTGTGTCTCTTTAAGTTTTGTTTTTTCTCTTTTTTTGGTCCTTATGTAGAACAAATAAAAACTCTAAAACTAAGTTGTATATTATCAAGTAGAGATGCAGGTGGCAATCAAGCCAAATAACATGACTTTAAAATCCCGTGTTCTTGGCCGGGTGCAGTAGCTCACACCTGTAATCCCAGCACTTTGGGAGGCCGAGGTGGGTGAATCATTTGAGGTCAGGAGTTGAACACCAGCCTGGTCAACATGGCAAAACCCTGTGTCTACTAAATGCAAAAACATTAACCAGGCATGTTGGCGTGCACCTGTAATCCCAACTTCTCAGGATGCTGAAGCAGGAGAATTGCTTGAGCCTGGGAGGCGGAGGTTGTGGTGAGCCAAGATTGTGCCACTGCACTCTAGTCTAGGCGACAAGGTGAGACCCTGTCTCAAAAAAATGAAAAGAAAAATCAGTTGTTTTTTTTTGTTGTGTTTTTTGAGACAGAATTTTGCTCTTATTGCCCAGGCTGGAGTGCAATCGCGCGATCTTGGCTTACCACAGCCTCCACCTCCTGGGTTCAAGCAGTTCTCCTGCCTCAGCCTCCCGAGTAGCTGGGATTACAGGCATGTGCCACCACGGCCGGCTAATTTTATATTTTTACTAGAGACGGGGTTTCACCATGTCAGCCATGCTAGTCTCAGACTCCTGACCTCAGGTGATGTAGCCACCTCAGCCTCCCAAAGTGCTGGAATTACAGGTATGAGTCACCGTGCCCAGCCTGAGATCATAGATTTTCAAGAGGACTTGGATTTGAAGAAAGTCAATACTTTTTTTATTTAAAAAAAAAAAAAAAAAGGCAGAGAGGCAGGGGTATTAGATCCCCTTTTAATAGGAATATATACATTGTAATTTTAATTTCCACACATTCCTATAAATAGATATAATTTCGACCACTTCACAAAGAGGTTGAGACCCAGAGTGAATGGTTCGAGCTCATACAGCTGATAGGACCTTGATGTTAATAAATGTTGATATCACTATGGGTCTTTAGCTCTGTGTGGCTCCAAACCTTACATCCACCTGCCTCCAGCTCTAAGCATACTTGGCAGGAGGCTTTCCAAGTATAGAATGTCTAGCAGAGGCACTGAGCCCCACTTCTATCCCCCTTCTTATTTACAGAGGTGGGCTGTTGACCTAGTATATGCAAGCAATGACTTCAACTGACAAGGATTCTACCTTAGCAAAGAATTCAGGTGTTTTTGTTTTTGTAGAGACGGTTTCACCATGTTGGCTAGGCTGGTCTGGAACTCCTGGCCTCAAGTGATCCACCCACCTTACCCTCCCAAAGTGCTGGGATTACAGGCATGAGCCCGGCCTATTTAGATTTGTTAACAGCTTGACTTCTCCCTGCTGGCTTCCTTCAAAGCCATTCATTCATTTACTTCATTCATTTAGTCAAGTCATCTAACACTTCCTGATAGGAGCTATGGCCCAGGGCTTGGGCTCGGTGCTCTCACATTTCATTACCTGATGTAATCCTGACAATAACTCTGTTGAACAACTTTGATTATCACCATTTTACAGATGAGGATATTCAAACCAGAAAGATGAAGTGATTTGCCCAGGGTTCCACACTAAAGAGTGGCAGAGCCTGAGCCCACATTGAAACCCAATGTAGTTCTGTGTTGGATCCAGAGACTAGTTCCTGAGGGTCCCTGACAAGTGTCTCATGGCAAGTATGGATCTACTGTAAGATGACCTAGGGCATCCAGATCCCATCGGGGCAAATGCATCATCTACCAAGCAGATCAAATAAGGCTTAGAGTGGTTTTATACTCCAGGCTTGCGTTTCTCTCATATTTACCAAAGAAGGTCAGAACTAAAACCTACATAGCATTCAGGCAAATCCTTCTTGCCCCCAGAGCATTGAATGTCCCCTTCAGGTTACTGAAATCCTTCTCTGCTTCACCCCATCACTTACTCTCCCTAATTAGGGTCTTGTCTCCCACTCAGTAGAGCTGGTTTCTGAGCCCCATGCTGGTCCCCTAGCTTCTTCAGCTTTTATATACAGGACAAGTTTTCAAGTCTTACTAAATTCATAGATAGTATTTATTGGACTTTTACCTAATATGTGCCAGGCATGGTGGTATATATGTAGTAAACGAGACAGGTATTGTCTATGTCCTTATGGAGCTTACAGTCTACCAGAGAATACAGACATTGAGCAAATAGTTACAACTGTGACAAACTTTAGGAAAAAAGACAAATGCAAGACTGGGGGCGAAAAATGAAGGGAGATAAGGTGGGGGAGCAGGGATCAAGAAAGGACCCCAGAGGGCAAGTAGGATAGTGTGGGACATAGTGATGTGGAGGAAATGAGCAGGCATCCACGCATGACTTTGTGGGTCATGTTAGGGAGGTGGGCCTTTACCCTAAGAGCACTGGGAAGCTGTTGCCAGTTTGAGTTTTATGGGCAGATCATCCTGGTCCCAATGTGAAGAGGTTTGGAGCCTGGGCAACATGGCAAAACCCCATCTCTACAAAAAAAAGAAAATACAGGCCGGGCGCGGTGGCTCAAGCCTGTAATCCCAGCACTTTGGGAGGCCGAGACAGGTGGATCACGAGGTCAGGAGTTCGAGACCATCCTGGCTAACACGGTGAAACCCCATCTCTACTAAAAATACAAAAAAAAACTAGCCGGGCGAGGTGGCGGGCGCCTGTAGTCCCAGCTACTCAGGAGGCTGAGGCAGGAGAATGGCGTAAACCCGGGAGGCGGAGCTTGCAGTGAGCTGAGATCCGGCCACTGCACTCCAGCCTGGGCCACAGAGTGAGACTCCGTCTCAGAAAAAAAAAAAAAAAAGAAAATACAAAAATTACCCAGGTGTGGCCGGACGCGGTGGCTCACGCCTGTAATCCCAGCACTTTGGGAGGCTGAGGTGGGTGGATCACGAGGACAGGAGTTCAAGACCAGCCTGGCCAACATGGTGAAACCCCGTCTCTACTAAAAATACAAAAGTTACCTGGGCATGGTGGTGCACACCTATAATCCCAGCTACTCGGGAGGCTGAGGCAGGAGAATCACTTGAACCCGGGAGGCGGAGGTGCTTCCACTGCACTCCAGCCTGGGCGATAGAATGAGACTCTGTCTCAAAAAAATCAAAAATAAGTTGTGGGGCTGGGCATGGTGGCTCAACGCCTATAATCCCAACACTTTGGGAGGAGACCAAGGCAAGCAGACCATCTGTGGTCAGGAGTTTGAAACCAGCCTGGCTAACATGGTGAAAACCTGTCTCTACTAAAAATACAAAAATTAGCCAGGCATGGTGGCACGCACCTGTAGCCCCAGCTACTTGGGAGGCTAAGGCAGGAGAATCACTTGAACCCTGGAGGTGGAGGTTGCAGGGAGTGGAGATTATGCCATTGCACTCCAGCCTGGGCAACAAGAGCAAAACTCCGTCTCTAAATGAATAAGTTGTGGGCCGGGCGCAGTGGCTCACTCCTGTAATCCCAGCACTTTGGGAGGCTGAGGCAGGCAGATCATGAGGTCAGGAGTTCAAGACCATCCTGGCTAACACGGTGAAACCCCGTCTCTACTAAAAATACAAAAAATTAGGCGGGTGTCTTGGCGGGCGCCTGTAGTCCCAGCTACTCAGGAGGCTGAGGCAGGAGAATGGCGTGAACCTGGGAGGCAGAGCTTGCAGTGAGCCGAGATCGCTCCACTGCACTCCAGCCTGGGCAACAGAATGAGACTCCGTCTCAAAAAAATAAATAAATAAATAAGTTGTGGTATAATTGGTTTGAGGTTAAGAAAAGCTAAGGATCATGCTGGGCACAGTGGCTCACGCCTATAATCCCAGCATTTCGGGAGGCCGAGGCGGGTGGATCGCCAGGTCAGGAGAGCGAGACCATCCTGGCCGACGTGATAAAACCCCGTCTCTACCAAAAATACAAAAATTAGCTGGGCATGGTGGCACACGCCTGTAGTCCCAGCTACTCACTAGGCTGAGACAGGAGAATCCCTTGAACCTGGGAGGCAGAGGTTGCAATGAGCTGAGATCGTGCCACTGCACTCCAGCCTGGCCACAGAGCTCAAAAAAAAAGAAAAAGAAAAGCTCAGAAAGGAAGGAATCTAGCTAAGGTCACATGAAAGCAGAACCAGCAGTTCAGTTCCCTCTCCTGGCTCCTCCCTCACTACCAGACCATGTGGGAAAAGCCACTTTGTCATTGGAGCAGCCCTGGTAAAGTGAGATACGGTCTGTGATTCCCAGGGTAGAAAGACAGATTGATTTTCATAACCAGCGTTCTCATTAATTACTGTTACTGCAAGCCCTAGGAGAGTGGCACCTTCCCAGAGATCTCTCAGTGAAGGGCATCCTTAATGAGGCCAGTTAGCACAGCCAAGGTAGAAAAGACACCAAATGTCACTTCTTTGTTCTGTCATTCTTTTATCACTCAGACAGCTAGTCTTGGCCAGGCTCTATGCTGGGACGGGGGACACAGGAATGAGGATGTTCCCAACCCCAGGAAGCACATAGGCATGCAGTCTGTGCCTCCTGAGCACTGTGGCCTCTGGGTTCTCATCAGGGCCAGCAACCTCACCTCGCCTCACCTATCAGTCCTTAGAAGGGCATTTGTACACTCTGAAAAGCAACAGTCTTCAGGTTACTTCTTACTGGATAACTAAGATCTTGATTTTGATGTGTTTCAGCTGGAAAGGGCTACCCCTGCAAAACATGTAAGATAGTGCTGAACTCCATAGAACAGTACCAAGCTCATGTCAGCGGCTTCAAACACAAGAACCAGTAAGTAACCATTTTTTGAAATTCTAGGATCCATAGCAGGAGCCCAGGACTTCTGCGTCAGAACAAAGCCAGGTAGTTCTGGGCCGAAATGGAATCCTGGCAGCCTTTTTCCGGTGAACAGAAGATAAATCATTTAACAGGAACAAGTGTCTCCTCTATATGTATTTCTCTACCAGCTTCTGTCCAGTCTTTGGACCTGTTGGGCTGAAGGTTTTAATAGAGAAGCATACATGATTTTCTTGGTGGAACCCTAAGAACACCTGGCTTTCCTGGTCTGTAGCACTCTGGGGAAGTGTTTTTCCACTGGCCTGGAGACCCTATCCTTTGCTGGCAGGAGTTCCCGCTATAGATCTTTATCAAATATGACCAGGCCTTCTCATTCATTAATCAAATATATATTGAGCATCTTCTGAATGGTGGCCAAGACAGACCCAGCCTCTGCTCTCATGACCTTACAGCCTGGTGGGAGGAAACAGACTAAGCAAGTAAACAACCAATAATCACACATTGTGATAAGGGTTTTGAAGGAACCAGGTGAACGGAGAGTTACCTGTTCATGGTAATCTTGGAACTGACTAACATTCATTGAGCCCCTCTTCTGTTGCAGGCCATATGTCAAGCATATTTTCTCAGGTAATCCTTCCAATCCTGAGAGGAAAGATAATTATTCCCATTTTACACATATGGACAACCAGCATTCAAAGTGGTGATGGGAATGAAGCAGGGTCATGATTCAAATTGAAGCCTATCTGGCCCACAGCATGCTCCTCCCAAGGCGTCAGGCTCAGAAGTAGGTTATGGAACCATTGATGTGAAGAGGATAGGGCCTGGTCTGGAGGGCCTACGTGGTTCTGTCCCTTCCTCTCTGAAGGGAAATGTGTGGTATGAGCAGTGTGCCACAACATAACCCTTTTTTTTTTTTTTTTTTTGGTAGAGATGGGGTTTCACCACGTTGGCGAGGCTGATCTCAAACTCCTGAGCTCAAGTGATCCGCCTGCCTCGGCCTCCCAAAGTGTTGGGATTACAGGTTTGAGCCACTAAACCTGGCCCCAGCATAACCTTCTGAGATGGGTAGCAGAATTCTCATTTTACAGACAAGGAAACTGAGTTTCAGGCGGGCAAGCTGCTGAAATGTTTGTTTGACTTTGGTCATTGATTTTGCTTTGCTCACTGAGCTGAATGATTTAAAGTTGGTGGAAACACAGAGTATTGGTGTAAAAAATGTCCTTAAATCTCTCTACTCTGCCTGGAGTCTCCTCTCTCATACTGTAGCAGATCATCCTCTTTACCTGTGGATATGTTTTTTACTTTGGGGGTACTCTTAGGTATAGACTTGAGACAAGCCCCAGCAACTCAGTCCCACAGTGTTTCAGCATACATACCTCCCTTGCAGCTTGGATGATGGCAGTTACAACAGACAACCTGAAGCCAACCAGAGCCCCGCTGTGGGGCTACCCAGACCTGAAAGTGCTAGTGTTGTTCACTGATCTCTTGCTAAACTTTCCAGCAGTGTGACCTTGGGCAAGTCAATAAGTCTCTAATTCTCCCAATATGGGCAATGTAGTAAGACCCCGTTTACAAAAAATAAAGTTAGCCAGGTGTGGCGATGCACACCTGTAGTCCCAATGACTTGAGAGGCTGAAGTGAGAGAATAGCTTGAGCCCAGGAGGTGGAGTGAGCTTTGAGTTGCAGTGAGCTATGATGGCACCACTGTACTCCAGCCTGGGTGCCTGAGTGAGATCCTGTCTCAAAATTTTTAAAAAGCCTCTAATCCTGTAAGGATAAAGCTATAATTTGTTGAACACCTGATTCAGTCTCATTAAATTCTCAACAAAAGATCTGAAATTAGGATATCCCCCCCCCACCACCTTTTACAACCAAAGAAAGTCTAATTATCACATAGGTTAATTGACTTGCCCAAGCTCACTTAGTTACTTGGAGTTAGACCTAGGATTCAAGCCTGTTTGACTTCAAAGCCCGTTCATTTTACTCTGCCACTACCAAATGGAATGAGTTTGTATAGGGCCCTGTAAGCAGTGGTTTGGTATAGTGAAAAGGCATTGGCTACAGTCCTGAACCTACCACTTAAAAACATACTTTGCGGCCGGGTGCCGTGGCTCACACCTGTAATCCCAGCACTTTGGGAGACCGAGGCGGGTGGATCACCTGGGGTAGGGAGTTGGAGACCAGCCTGGCCAACCTGGAGAAACCTTGTCTCTACTAAAAATACAAGTATCAGCCGGGCATGGTCGCGGGCGCCTATAATCCCAGCTACTTGGGAGGCTGAGTAACAAGAATCGCTTGAACCTGGGAGGCAGACATTGTAGTGAGCAGAGATCGCGCCACTGTACTCCTGCCTGGGCGACAAGAGCGAGACTCAATCTCAGGAAAAAAAAAAAAAAAAAACATGCTATGGACTATGGGCCAGCCACTTAAACTTTCTGAACTTTACTTTCCTTGTATGTAAAATGAGGATGCTGTTCTCGCCTGGCAGAATTGCCATGAGGATGGAATGATGGAAGCTAAGCATCCAGCATTCTGCCAGCCCACAGTGGACCTCAGTGAAGGAAAGGTGCCCTGCCTATTACTCCAAGGCCCTAAAAGGGCAGTGCTATCATTGCAATAAGCCAATACAGCTGCCACACACTGACACTGTTCCTTTGTTCCTTCTCAAATACAGGTCACCAAAAACAGTGGCATCATCCCTGGGCCAGATTCCAATGCAAAGGCAACCCATTCAGAAAGATTCAACCACCTTGGAAGACTAGAGGTGATTCTGCCCAGCATCCCATGTTGGGCCAGCCATGAGCCAGCTTCCCGTGACTGCTCAGCCCTTGGCTCCCTCTCACTCCTTGTTCTCACCAGGGAAGTACACAGGCCTGAGGCAGCATTGGGCCACAGACAGCCTCTGATTGGTCCAGGCTAATTCACTCCTGCTGCTCCCCTTTGGCAGGAGTCCTGTAGGTCATGACAGGGGAGGCAAGGGTATTGAGAGACTTGGGGTCTCACCGGGTGGTAGTTTGGAGGGTGGCTTTCCCCCTTCCCCAACCCCTTTGGGCCATAGGTGCTGAGGCCCCAGCCACCTGTCTTTCCTCTAAAGGTCAGTTTTGGGCCAGTTCCTGCAACTAAAGAACAGAGATCTCCCTGGGCTCTAGACATTTCCAGTGAAATGTGGAACTTTCATGCCAAACCTGGGCTGAGGCAGGAAACAGGAAATGGCTGCAACATGTAAGTTTGGAGCTAATACAACACTCTGCCTTCCCCCAGAAGGTGCAGGCTTTCCTGAGCCTTAGACCAGATATGGCCAGTTGCACAGGTTTCTGCCAACTGTGAAGTCTCCTCCTGGAGCGGTGACACAGTCTTGGTGGAGCATTGCTCCCCCCACTGCCCTCTCCATGGTTCCTGAATGGTGCTAAGGATCTGCAGCAGTTAGCAACGAGCTGGGGTTGGGGGCGGCCTCTATGTCCACTGGGATTATAGGACACTCCAGTGGTGATGGGACCTTTCCCCTCCTCCATCAGAGGTGCTCTGACGCAAGGTCACATGGGAAAGTGCCCCACATGCAAGTCTCCCTGAGGGTTCTGCCCCTAAAGGCAAACTGCCTCATGCCCAGCCAGCTGTGAGGTTCATTGCTACCCTCGGCCCTACTAGCCCTCTCTTCCCCCTTGTGCAGCAGACCACCTTGCCCAGGTTGCTGTGGTGCTAGCCTTCCCCATCATCCACCAGGCGATTTCTGGGTCCCAAGGAAAGAAATAGAGAGCTGATGCAGGTTTCTACAGTGAGGAGCAGGCGTCCCCCAGGCCCCACACCCAGATTTCTCTGTCTTTACTGTTTTGTGGCCTGGGATTGAGTCCACAGGGATAGAGTTTTCCTTGTAGCTTTGAGGCAAGAATTCCAAGGAGTGTCACCATCAGAGGCTTCTCCTCATTGTGTCAGAGAAGCCCCAGCTGCTCTCGTGGCCTCCTTCCCCCACTCCCTATCCCTTCACCTGTGAAATGCCTTTGCTTTGCATATTGTGTGGATGTGTGTGTGTGTGTGTGTGTTTGTGTGTATGTGTGTGCTTATGTGTGTGTCTAATGCTCTGTCTCTTGGTCACTGAAGCATCCAAATAAAGAATTTCCCCCATGAGCCAGACTGCAACTTAACAGACCTAGGGTTTTGAGCCATATTGCCACTAGATCTAGTATGTCTGTCTTGACCCCTCACCCCCACCCCATTCAGACCTCAGTAGTCCCCAGTAGTCATTTTAGGAGTTAGGACACAGTCAAGCACCCTGTGAAAGTCTCCCTTGAGTTCAGGTACCCTGAACTCAATACAGCCTCATCTTCTCATCCACCTTCTCCTGCTTCTTCTGTCACATAGGGCCTGGTGAAGGTCTTTAAAGGGTTTAAGCTGGGGATCTGCTTTATGTTTGAGAGAATTCTAGCTATTGTGTAAAGGAATGCAGGGAGGGGTAGGAAAGGAGACAAGGAGGCCAGTATGGAAACTGTGTCCAGTATGGCTTTCCAGGCTAATCACTTAGGGCAGAGACCCAGCCTTATTCGTCTCTACTTCCTGATGTCCATAGTGGTGTGTCATGAAGTTTTATTGAATGAATGAATGAGGTGTATGAGGAGAGATGTTTTTTTCCGCTCAGCTCTTACACAGTGATAGGTTTGTTCCATGGGACTTATCATAGGCCTAGTGATTCTTGAAAGAGCATTTTCCATGACTCAAAATGAGCTGAAGAGTGTTACGGCCAGCTGTGGTGGCATGCACCTATAGTCCCAGTTGCTCAGGAGGCCAAGGCAGAAAGACCATTCAAACCCAGGAGTTGCAGCCTGTAGTATGCTATGATCATGCCTGTGAATAACCACTGCACTCTAGCCAGGGTAACATAACAAGACTCTATCTCCAAAAAAAAAAGAAAGTATAAAAATAAATTTTAAGGCCGGGTGCCATGACTCATGCCTGTAATCCAGGCACTTTGGGACGCCAAGGCAGGTGGATAACCTGAGGTCAGGAGTTCCAGACCAGCCTGGCCAACATGGCAAAACCCTGTCTCTATAAAAAATGCAAAAATCAGCTGGGCATGGTGGCACACATCTGTAGTCCCAGCTACTCGGGAGGCTGAGGCAGGAGAATCGCTTGAACACGGGAGGCGGAGGGTTGCAGTAAGCCAAAATCGTACCACTGCACTCCAGCCTAGGTGACAGAGCGGGACTCCTGTCTCCAAAAAAATAAATAAATAATAAATTTTAAAAGAAAATAGCCGAGTGTGGTGGTGCATGCCTATAGTCCTAGCTACCTGGAAGGGTGAGACAGGAGGATTGCTTTAACCATGAGTTCAAGGCAGCAGTGAGCTATGATTATGCCACCGTACTCCAGTCTGGACAAAGAGCAAGAAAGACCCCGCCTCTAAAAATAATAATTTTTAAAATTTAAAAAAAGAAAGGGGTGTTATGGCCTCAAGAACTCTTTGTCCATCCTTTACTTTAGACAGCCAGGTTTGAGGAAGGGGCCCAGGCAGCCTCAGCTCCCATTCAGCACCACTCAGCCCCTGCTCCTGGTCTGCTGTGAAAGGTTCTACACAGCCCTGGGGAGGTTCTCAGCTTCCCAAGCTCAGACTGCTCCAGCAATTCCCCAGGGTCCTTCTAAGCCACCTCGCATGTCGGATTCAGCCCCATCTACCAAGCAAGGAAATGAAGGGCAGGGGGTCAGTGGGCTATCATACCGTGAGTCTCCGGCCTGCAAGACCACTTTGTAGTCCCTGCCGGCTGTGTGGCCAGCCCTGTTGGTAAGGGGACCTAGAGATTAACACTTTCTTGCCCTTGGGGGTTCGTGCACGGTCAAAGATCATGATGACAATGATAAGAATGCCCAGGATGAGGAGCTGACTCAGCCAAGGGTATGAAAAAGCTGAAGAGGTTGGGAAGCTAGCATTTGATCTGCGTAACAACCTTTGAGCTAAGAGTTGATATTCCATATAGAGAAGGAGGCCAGGCAGGGTGGCTCACACCTGTAACCCCAGCACTTTGGGAGGCCGAGGCAGATGGATCACTTGAGCCAGGAGTTCAAGACCATTCTGGCTAACATGGTGAAATCCCATCTCTACAAAAAATAAAAAATAAAATAAATAAAAACCATGGAGAGAAGGAACAAGGCTGAAAGAGGCGTCATGATTTGCCCAAGGTCTTGCCTCTAAGAAGCGACAAAATGGAGAGTAGAATCCAGTTCTCTAGACTTGCTCTGGAACCCTTTACAAGTGAGGACCAGAGACTCTCCCACATGGCCCCTGCAGCCTGCCTCACCCATCTCCTACCAGTGCCATGGTCTCACAGGGTGAGCAGTCATTCGGGGAAGGGGCAGCACCCACAAAACAGATGAGACAAGACTCAATGTTTATATTCCAAGTCCCTCCATTTTTCTCATAATTTTGTCCATTCCCAGTGTATTAGATTCTAATTATTAAACTGTTGGAAACCCAAATCAGGCCAGGCGCGGTAGCTCACGCCTGTAATCCCAGCACTTTGGGAGGCCAAGGCAGGTGGATCACGAGGTCAGGAGATCGAGACCATCCTGGCTAACACGGTGAAACCCCGTCTGTACTAAAAATGCAGAAAAATTAGCCGGGTGTGGTGGCAGGTGCCTATAGTCCCAGCTACTTGGGAGGCTGAGGTGGGAGAATGGCATGAACCCAGGAGACAGAGCTTGCAGTGAGCCAAGATCACGCCACTGCACTCCAGCCTGGGCGACAGAGGGAGATTCCGTCTCAAAAACGAAAGCCAAACCAAAGCGATTAGCTAAAAAAGTGAATCTGCCGGGCACCGTGGCTCACGCCTGTAATCCCAGCTCTCAGGGAAGCAGAGGCGGGAGGATAGCTTGAGCCCAGGAGTTTGAGACCTGCCTGGGTAATACAGCGAGACCCCGTTCTCCACAAAAAGGAAAAAAAAAAAAGACAAAAAAAAAAAAAAAAAGTGAATGTATTGATTCACTTAATGAAAAATCCACATACAGTGATAGCTGGACCCATACTCGGAGATGGTCTCATCAGAAAGAATTTTCTGTCCTCCTGCTTTCCTCTGTGTGCCCTCTGTCAGGCAAGCTCTCTCCAAGAGGTGCCAAGGTGGCCACCAGCAGCCCCAGGCTTCTATCCTGATACGTTAATAACAACAGTGGAAAGAACACCTTTCTCCACTAGTTCCAACAAAATATCTGAGATTGCCTCAACTGCTTTAGTCCTGTTCTCATCCCTGAATTAATCATTGTGGCTAGGGGAAAAGGCACTCTGATTTGGGGCCTGGGTCATGTGCCTAAAGCTGAGTCAACTCCATCTAAAACATTGAGAGAGGGAGTGACGCAGCCCCAAAAGAAGAAAGTTGTAGGGCTGTTTCCAGATTGAGGGGGAATGGATGCAGGGGGAAGAGGGGACAAAAACAACTGTGCACCATACCCAGAAATTGTTTACCTGTTTCCTTTTTTTTCTGAACTTTTTTAGGTGCACTACACATTCAGTAATGTGCACCAATTTTAGGCTTCAATTTGATGAATCCTCACTTATATGTATACATTGGAGCAGTCACCCTCCAGATCAAGATACAGAACATTGCCAGGTCCCCAAAACATTCCCTCATTTCCACTCCTAGTCAGTGTCCCCCAGAAGTAACCACTATTTTGACTTCTATCATTGTAGATTAGTTTTGCTTGCTCTTGAGTTTTATAAAAATGGAATCATACATTTTGCACAATATTAGTTTGTGGAATTCACCCACGTTACTGTATGTCTCAGGAGTTCAGTTTTTTTTTCAGCCAGGCACAGTGGCTCATGCCTGTAATCCCAGCACTTTGGGAGGCCAAGGTGGGCACATCACTTGAGGTCAGGAGTTCGAGACCAGCCTAGCCAACATGGTGAAATCCTCTCTCTACTAAAAATACAAAAATTAGCTGGTCGTGGTGGTGGCACACGCCTGTAATCCCAGCTGCTCAGGAGGCTGAGGCAGGAGAATCGCTTGAACCCGGGAGGCAGAGGTTGCAAGTGAGCTGAGATCACGCCACTGCACTTCAGCCTAGGTGACGTAGTAAGACTCTGTCTCAAAAAAAAAAAAAAAAAAAAAAAGTTGAATTTTTTCATGCTGTGTAGTGGTCCTTTATTTGAATATAGCACAATTTAGCCATCCTACTTTTTTGTTTTTGTTTTTGAGACGTTCTCACTGTGTCACCCAGGCTGGAATGCAGTGGTGCCATCAAGACTCACTGCAACCTCGACCTCCTGGGCTCAAGTGATCCTCCCATCTCAGCCTCCCATCCCATGTAGCTGAGACTACAGGCACATGCCACCACACCAGCTAATATTTTCTATTTTTTGTAGAGATGGAGTCTCACTCTGTTGCCCAGGCTGGTCTTGAATTCCTGGGCTCAAGTGATCCTCCCGCCTCAGCCCCCTAAGTAGCTGGGACTACAGGCACATGCCACCATGCCAGCTAGTTTTTCATGTTTTTTGTAGAGATGGGGTCTCACTGTGTTGCCCAGGCTGGTCTCAAACTCCTGGGCTCGAGCTATCCACCCACCTCAGCCTCCCAAAGTACTGGGATTACAAGCGTGAGCCACCACGCCTGGCCCAGCCATCCTGTTGAGGGACAATTGGGTTGTTTCTAGTTTGGGGGTATCATAAATAAAACTGCTATGAAGGATTTTGTACATGTTGCTTGGTACACATGTTCACTCATTGACTTAGGCGTGGGATCATAGAGTAGGCATACGTTTAGCTTGTCTAGACACTGCCAGACTGTTTTCCAAAGTGGCTCTGTTGACTTACATCCTCACCGGCGAGCTCCAGCAGCTCCATGTCTTGGTTAGCACTTGATGTTGTCAGTTTTTTTAATATTGGCCATTCTGGTGTATACAGCAGGCAAACATGAGAGGGAGCCCCTGCTCATGGCTCTAGTGCCTGGGGAGGGTCTCAGAGAGGCATCAGCTCTGGAGAGGTAGTCTAGTGTAGTGGCGAAAACTCAGGTTCTGGGAAGCAAGCAGCTAAGGTTCGGATCCCAGCTCTGCCATCACAAAGCTGCCTCAGGGTGGAACATTAGTACCTACCTCATAGGGTTATTGTGAGGATTAAAAGAATAGATAGATATGAAATAATTAATAGTGCCTTACACATGATAAATGCTATATAAATGGTAACTGCTGCTCTTTCTGTTGTTGACCTGAAGTAAGCCCTGAGTCCCCCTGGAGCGGGGGTAAGGCCACAAGCAGATGGCATCTGACATAGCCCCAAGTAATAAGATTCAGTGATTTATGAAATGCCAGAATCCTAATTCGATCTGACTGAGGCAGAGGGAAAAGTAGCATAGTGGCTACAAGTGATTCTTTACTGGGGTCCAGCGAAAAGTCACTCTACACTACTGGGGAGCCCCTGCTTATCCCAGGCCCAGGGCTCTTTGGCCAGGGACACTACTCAAGTGTCACACCTGAGGGGAAGAAATGGAATCATGCATGAAATGGAACCAAGAGGCAGTGGAATCATGCTCTTAGCCCAGAGGTAGATGCAAAGCAGCTGTTTGACTATAACAACCCACCAGTGCAGACACATCTAGACATGTACCTATGTAGCAGCCAATGAGGGATGGCATGAGGGACAATGGCCTGGGATTCAGGGGCCCTAAGTGTTTTTCTGAGCACTGCCACCAGATATATGTGACCCGAGGCCTTGATACTGTCTTGTGAAGTGGAAGTTAGAAGAAATCACAGTTCCCAGCTCAAATCCTAAAGAAGTAGCAATGAACAGGTAGAGTTTCCTCCCAGAGCCCTAAGCCAGGTGTGGTGCACGTGCCTGTAATCCCAGCTGCTCAGGAGGCTGAGGCAGAAGGATCGCTTGAGCCCAGGAGTTCAAGTCCAGCCTGGACAACATAGTGGGAGCCTCTTAAAAAAAAAAAAAAAAAGAAAGCCCTTCCCTCACAGCAGTCCCTGCCACATGAGCTGTCCCCACCCCCAAACCAGATGTTCTGATGAGCAGTCACTAGTGTAAAATACAATAGGAAGAACATTTTCTCCTTCTGACCATCCATCCACCTAACCTCACCTCTCTGCCCTTTGAAAAGCCCTATTACAGAGACAGGGCAGACGCGTCCCTGGCCTGGCTCTCCCAAGCTTACTGTTCATATATGCTGCTTCCTCTGTCTAGGAGTGTCAAAACGCTGAAGAAACCTTACAGTTCTGTAAATGGTCAGCTCTACAGCACAATGACCCCACTAGCCACTAGGTGGAGTCCGTTTCTTTTTTCTGGCAAGGTAGACCAGCCCTAGGACTTGACCTTTTGATTTAATGGGAAGAGAACAGGGTGACTTCAAGAGTCCCTGTATTTCCTATTTCAGTTAACCCTCAGGACAACTGGAGAAGACTTGATTTCACAGGAGAAAGTCAGGGACAAAGTCTTGCAGACCTTATACAACCAAGAAGTAGCCTTGGAGAGAGATTTGATCTTAGCATATCTGCTCACTCCCAAGGCCGATTTCCTGTTCCCTCAGGACATTTCCCTCAGGAGGCTCTCTCTGTTTGAGGGCTGTAACTCAGTCACCTGTCTAGGAGTACACCTGATGTCAGGCCAGCTCCACAGCCCTTCTTTTCCTTTTCTCCTTTGGGTGACAGACCTGCTCCATTCTCAGACTCTGTGGTTCCGAGGGACTGACCCTGCTCCCTGATTCCAGGAGTGAGCCTGTGACCCACCTGAGGAATCACAGTCATAGTCTTCAGCTGTTAGTGTCCAGCACGTCAGGACAGCCTGCTTCAGAACTAAGCCAACACAGAGGAGGCCGAGCTCCGTGGCTCCCACCTGTAACCCTAGCATTTGGGAAGCCAAGGCAGGCAGATTAGTTGAAGCCAGGAGTGGCTTCAAGACCAGCCTGGCCAACATGGTGAAACCCGGTCTCTACTACAAATACAAAAATTAGCCAGGCATGGTGGCGTATGTCTGTAGTTCCAGCTACTCAGGAGGCTGAGGCAGGAGTATTGCTTGAACCCGGGAGGCGGAGGTTGCAGTGAGCCGAGATCACACCACTGCACTCCAGATGAGGAGAGACTCATTTCTGATGACTATCTGGATCCAGCTATGCCTGAAGCTAATATCCCCCAGGACTTTCTAGTTTTTTTGACTTTTCCTTAAGTCAGCTGGAGTTGAGTTTCTATCACTTGCAACCAAGATTTCTGCCTAACACTTGCTCCAACTCGCCTTGTCAACCTAGGGACCTCCATTCATCCAGAGATCACTGGCCCCCAAGGCCAAGTTGGCTGCCCTTTGTGCTCCCAGATGCCATGTGTTCCCCTCTAGCATAGCCCTTAATATGCTGTGTTACGGTGATCTAATTCCCTGTCTCTTCTTTTAGACTAGAGGCTGCTTGAGGGCAGGAATTGGGTCTAGAAATTGCTTGAGGGCAGCAATTGGGTCTTATGATACTGCATCCCTGGTCCCTAGCATAGGACTGTGGTTATGTTTTAATAACTGCTTAGTGATTGAATACGTTAATGAATAAATGAATAAAAATGGGTATGGTCTGGTCGGGACCCTTGCTGGGATTTCACAGGAAAGACATTTATTTTGTTTGTTTTTTGAAACAGTCTCACTCTGTCACACAGGCTGGAATGCAGGTGCAAACACAGCTCATTGCAGCCTCGACCTCCCTGACTCAAGTGATCCTCCCACCTCAGCCTCCCGAGTAGCTGGGACTACAGGTGCACACCACCACACCCAGCTAATTATCTTATTTTTTGTAGACACAGGGTCCCACTGTGTTGCCCAGGCTGGTCTTCAACTCCTGAGCTCAAACGATCCTCCCATCTCAGCCTACCAGAGTGCTGGGATTGTGGGATTGCAGACATGAGCCACCACACCTGGCCAGAAAGACTTATTGAGGGAGATGATCCTCTAGTGGTCATGAAGGTCAAAGTAGCCAGATTGCTGGGGTGAGAGGAGGGTTAGTGAAAGGAACTAGAAGAGGCGAGTTGTGGCGCATAGTTGATTCTTTCAATCATGGCCTCCCATGAATCATTGCCTCCCTGTGCCTGTGTCCTTTTGAATGTAACTTTATCATTGCTCCTGCCAAGATGGGCGGGGGAGTGCATTTCTCAGTCTCTTGAATCTGAACTAGTCTTGTGAGTTACTTTGATCAGAGAATTCAGTGACATGACTGTATGACTTCCAACGTTAGGACTTAAGTGCCTGTGCAGCTTCCTGACACTGTGAGAGGAAGTTTGGGCTAGACTATGTGGCGACCACAGATCAGATGCCAACAGCAAACTCCATGCATGTGAGGGAGGACATCCCAGACCCTCTAGCATAGCCAATCCACAGCGTAATCAGAACTGCCACCTGAGCCCAGCTAATCACAGGATTGTGAGAAATAATACATTGTTTTAAATAATTAAGTTTGGGAACAGTATCACTCACAGAATCACTAGGTATAATAATCAGAAGCTTCCTAGTGTCTGTTTACCCGTCTTCCTATAACAAGCTTTTCTTTGAAGAACCCCACCCTCAGCTTATGTAGTCTAGGTGGGGAAGACCTCCACTCTCCTGGCTTTTGCCAGAACAGTTGAGAAGTTGCCAAGTGGGAATGTCTTGAGCCCAGAGCTGTTAGTGGCCTTCTTTGTCACTTCTTAGGGAATACCTGCCATAGAGAAGAAGACAGAAGAGAGACTGAGTTCTGCCCATACTATTGGGAACCAGGATCAAGCTGTTTCTGAAGCCTGATTCATACCAGGACTTAGAGTCATGCTCCTGGAGCCCTAGCTACTCAGGAGATGGAGGCAGGAGGATTTCTTAGGCCCAGGAGTTCAAATCCAGCCTGGGCAACACAACAAGACCTCATCTCTTTAAAAACAAAAGTGCATGAGCCAGTACATTTACTATTTTGTGTAAGCAGATTTGATTTTTGAGTATCTGTGTCTTGCAACCGAACGAAAATGTTCCCTGAGAGTCAGAAACATTGATAGGGGCTGAGCAGCTCCAGGGCAGAGGGCAGTTAGGGTCAGACAGAGGAGGGATTCCCAGCCGGGCACGGTGGCTCATGCCTGTAATCCCAGCACTTTGGGAGGCCGAGGTGAGCAGATCACGAGGTCAGGAGATCAAGACCATCCTGGCTAACACTGAAACTCCGTCTCCACTAAAAAATACAAAAAAATTAGCCAGGCATAGTGGTGGGTGCCTGCAGTCCCAGCTACTGGGGAGGCTGAGGCGGAAGAATGACGTGAAACTGGGAGGCGGAGCTTGCAGTGAGCTGAGATTGGATTGCGCCACGGCACTCCAGCTTGGGCGACAGAGCAAGACTCCATCTCAAAAAAAAAAAAAAAAAGAGAGAAGGGATTCCCTAGAGAGTGAGGGAAACATAACTGATTTTTCCTCAGCCTCAACTATATGCCAGGACCCTGGACTGAGACCCACTTTCCCTAGCGGATTCCTGTGTACAAATGACCTGTAGCAGTTGTAACAAAGGGCTGCAAAGGAAAACAGCCGTGCAGCCAGAGTGTGTAGCAGGAGGCCAAAGCCCAGACTGCGGGTGGGCCAGGGAAGGTCTCCCTGAGGACGTGACATTTATGAGTGATCCGCCTGTGAGTGGTCGGTGGGAAGGTGGAGGTAAGGAATGTTCCAGGCAGAGGGAACAGCATGTGCCAAGGCTCTGAGGAGGAAGATGCTTGTCAACTCAAAGGAGGGGGAATGTGCTACAAGGTAAGGAGAGAGACTGCAAGACCAGGGCCCTCAAAACATATCAGCCAAGATTTTCAGCAGTAAGCAACAGAAACAAGCCAGCTAGTTTAAGTTCATAGAACTACCAGAAGCATTAAAGAAGTTGGTTTAATACTTACAGATTTTTTTTTTATGCTTAATACTTATATTAATACTTATAGATGGGCCAGGCGAGGTGGCTCATGCCTATAATACCAGCACTTTGGAAGGCTGAGGAGGGTGGATCGCCTGAGGTCAGGAGGTTGAGATCAGCCTGGCTAACATGGTGAAACCCTGTCTTTACTGTAAATACAAAAATTAGCTGGCCATGGTGGTGCACACCTATAATCCCAGCTACTCGGGAGGCTGAGGCAGGAGAATCGCTTGAACCTGGGAGGCAGAGGTTGCAGTGAGCTGCGATTGTGCCACTGTACTCCCAGCCTGGACAACAGAGTGAGACTCCATCTAAAAAAAAAAACTTGGCCAGGCGCAGTGGCTCAAGGCTGTAATCCCAGCACTTTGGGAGGCCGAGACGGGCGGATCACGAGGTCAGGAGATCGAGACCATCCTGGCTAACACGGTGAAATCCCGTCTCTACTAAAAAATACAAAAAACTAGCCGGGCGAGGTGGCGGGTGCTTGTAGTTGCAGCTACTCGGGAGGCTGAGGCAGGAGAATGGCGTAAACCCGGGAGGCGGAGCTTGCAGTGAGCTGAGATCCGGCCACTGTACTCCAGCCTGGGCGACAGAGCGAGACTCCGTCTCAACAAAAAAACAAACGTAAATACGGAGGTGGGCACAGTGGCTCATGCCTATAATTCTAGCACTTTGGGAGGCTGAGGCGGGTGGATCACCGGAGGTCAGAGGTTCAAGATCAGCCTGACCAATATGGCAAAACCCCGTCTCGACTAAAACTACAAAAATTAGGTGGGCATGGTGGTGCACGCCTGTAATTCCAGCTACTCAGGAGGCTGAGGCAGGAGAATCACTTGAACCCAGGAGACAGAAGTTGAGATTGCACCACTGCACTCCAGCCTGGGTGAGAGTGAGACTTTGTCTCAAAAAAAAAAAAAAAAAACCTTATACATGGAGAAAACGTTTTAAAGATTTTAAGAAGCAAAAAATATATAAAAGTGAGCTCAGACTACATGAGCAGGATCCTGCCTGTATCATACCACAAGAGTAAGTGTAAGAAGGATACCATTGTCCCCACCAACACTAAGCCTTGAACACTCCTGCCTGTGCCCTTAGCCCAGTCAGTCCAGACATGCATAAGGGTGCTCAGTACCACTGCTCTGTACCCCAGGAGTTCATTTTTTTTTTTTAAGACAGAATCTTGCTCTGTCGCCCAGGCTGGAGTGCAGTGGCACAATCTCGGCTCACTGCAACCTCCACCTCCCAGGTTCAAGCGATTCTCCTGCCTCAGCCCCCCTAGTAGCTGGGATTACAAACATACGCCACCATGCCCGGCTAATTTTTGTATTTGTAGTAGAAATGGGGTTTCACCATGTTGGCCAGGCTGGTTGCAAACTCCTGACCTCAGGTGATCCACCCGCCTCAGCCTCACAAAGTGCTGGAATTACAGACGTGAGCCACCGCACCCAGCCCCAGGAGCTCATTCTTGCTACTGCAGCCCCCACCAGGGAACATTTCTCCTGGGCCTCCCAAGCCTCCCAAGCCACTCCTGGGCATCACTGGCTCTCTGGAGTGGATGCTGTTGACTGGCAGAACCTGGGCTTTAGCTGGAAGAAAAACTGCAGTAGTAGTTACAGCGTTTTCAGCTTCTACCATGAGAGGTGAGCTCTGCCACATGGGAGGACTCCTCAAAGCTAGAAACTAGGCTGGGCGCGGCCTGGTTCACTGCTCCCCACTCTGCTCCTTGGCTCAGAGACCAACCTGACCAACATGGAGAAACCTTGTCTTTACTAAAAATACAAAATTGGCCAGATGTGGTGGCACATGCCTGTAATCCCAGCTACTGAGGCAGGAGAATCGCTTGAACCCAGGCGGCGGAGGTCGCGGTGAGCTGAGATTGTGCCACTGCACTCCAGCCCGGGCCACAAGAGTGAAACTCCGTCTCAAAAAAAAAAAAAAGAAACTAAAGGTTCAGATGATAAACATTTCCTCTACAGGATGTTTTAAGTCTTACAGCAGTTGTAAAAGATGTCCACAAAAGCCAGGCACAGTGACGTGCACCCTACTCAGGAGGCTGAAGAAGAAGGATCACGTAGGCCCAGGAGTTCAAGTCTAGCCTGGGCACATAGTGAGACCCTGTCTCTAAAAAATAAAAATAAGGCCAGGTACAATGGCTTACACCTGTAATCCCAGCACTTTGGGTGACCAAGATGGGAGAACTGCTTGAGGCCACGAGTTTAAGACCAGCCCAGGCAATATTGTGAAACCTCTATCTCTACTAAAAACTTTAAAAAGTTAGGCATGGTGATGCATCCCTAGGTGGTCCTAGCTACCTGGGAGGCAAAAAGATTGCTTGAGCCCAGGAATCAAGTCTGTAGGGAGCTATGGTTTGCCACTGCACTCCCCCTTGGGTGACAGAGTAAGACGTTGTCTTAAAAATTTTTTTTTAGCCGGGCGCAGTGGCTCAAGCCTGTAATCCCAGCACTTTGGGAGGCCGAGACGGGCGGATCACGAGGTCAGGAGTTCGAGACCATCCTGGTCTACACGGTGAAACCCTGTCTCTACTAAAAATACAAAAAATTAGCCGGGCGAGGTGGCGGGTGCCTGTAGTCCCAGCTACTCGGGAGGCTGAGGCAGGAGAATGGCGTGAACCCCAGAGGCGGAGCTTGCAGTGAGCTGAGATCTGGCCACTGCACTCCAGCCTGGGCGACAGAGCAAGACTCCGTCTCAAAAAAAAAAAAAAAAAAAATTTTTTTTAATAAAAATAAAATACATCTACATTTTATAATACCCCTCCCTTCAAGAGGTCAAGTTTAATTTCTACCCTACATCCCCTAATACGGGCTGTAAGTAGCAACTCACTTTACTGATTGATTGATTGGTTGGTTGGTTGGTTGATTGATTCAAGGTCTTGCTCTGTCCCCCAGGCTGGAGTGCATGGCACAATCATAGGTCACTGCAGCCTCGATCTCCTGGGCTCAAGCAGTCCGCCCACCTCAGCCTCCCAAGTAGCTGGAACTACAGGCATGCACCACCATGCCTGGCTAATTTTTTTTTTTTTTTTTTTTTTGAGATGGAGTTTCGTTCTTGTCACCCAGGCTAGAGTACAGTGGTGCAATCTCGACTCACTGCAAACTCTGCCTCCCGGGTTCAAACGATTCTCCTGCCTCAGCCTCCCAATTAGCTGGAATTACAGGCACCCGCCACTATGCCCAGCTAAGTTTTGTATTTTTAGTAGATGCGGGGTTTCACCAGGTTGACCAGGCTGATCTCGAACTCCTGACCTCGAGTGATCCACCAAAGTGCTGGGATTATAGGCATGAGCCACCATGCCCAGCTGGCTAATATTTTTTATGAGGGTCTCACTCTGTTGCCCAGGCTGGTCTCAAACTCCTAGGCTCAAGGAATCCTCCTCACTCGGCCTCCTGAAGTGCTGGGATTATAGGCGTGAACCACTGTGCCTGGCTGTGACTCACTCTTAACTAATAGAATAAGGCAGAAGTGACCAGAATCTGACTTCCGAGGGTAAGTTATACATGACATTGCAGCTTCAATATTTCTCTCTTGGATCACCAGCTCTGAGGGAAACCAGCTAACGTGTTGTGGGAACACTCAAGCAACCCTATCAAGAGGCTCTTGTTGAGAGAAATGTAGGTCTTCTACCAATGGCAAAGATTCTTTGGTTGAATAAATTTTACTCAGGCTTTTGAGCCTTCACCTAGGTCCATCTGTGCACTTCCTTGTAAAATCCAGTTTTAGCAAAGAACCTGCTAAGTCTAGTTGAGCAAGAACTGCCGCCCATCCTCGATATCTGATCAGGTTCCTCCTCCTCCACCATCCCCCAGGTGATGGCTGATGGACCTGTCTTCAGCAAGAATCCTGTTGGGTCAGTTTAGACAGAATCGCCTTACGCCCAGTGTTTCCTCTTAGTCATTTTCCATTCACTGCTCCCCACTCTGCTCCTTGGCTCAGAATTCCCACTCACCGATGCTGTATTCAGAATGGAGCCCAATCTCTCTCCCCCTCCGCAAGATCCCATTGCAGTGGTCCCTGTGACTATCTCAATGGTCCTGAATAAAGTCTTCTTTACTGTGCTTTAATAAGTATCCTTGGGCCGGGCGTGGTGGCTCATGCCTGTTATCCCAGCAGTTTGGGAGGCTGAGGTGGGAGGATCATTTGAGGTCAGGAGTTTGAGACCATCCTGGCCGACATAGTGAAACCCCGTCTCTACTAAAAGTACAAAAATTAGCTGGGCGTGGTGACAAGCGCCTGTAATCCCAGCTACTTGGGAGGCTGAGGCTGGAGAATCGCTTGAACCCAGGAGGTGGAGGTTGCAGTGAGCCAAGATTGCGCCACTGCACTCCAGCCTGGGCAACAGAGCGAGACTCCATCTCAAAAAAGAAAAGAAAAGAAAAGGGAATGCCTGAGAGGAGTTCAGAAAGCTGAATGGCAGCTATCTGGTAGAATGACGGAAAAGCAGGGAGGACAGATAGGCAGGACAGAGGAAGAACACTCAGCAACAAAGGCAGTGTGAGCAAAGACGCCACGGCGTGAGCCAGTCAGGCACGTTCTACCCGGAGCTCACTGCAGCTGCAAAACAGAGCAGGTGTCTTGGGGGAGACTGGAGCTGGGACAGAAGAGAGCAGCCGAGGTCAGTCCTACAGGGCCCTAAATGTCAGGCTGAGGAGCTGGGGGTGCCAGTGAGTGGTGTGGGGGGAGTAGTTAAAGCTGAGGAGCGGGCCGGGCGCGGTGGGTCAAGCCTGTAATCCCAGCACTTTGGGAGGCCGAGACGGGCGGATCACGAGGTCAGGAGATCGAGACCATCCTGGCTAACATGGTGAAACCCCGTCTCTACTAAAAAATACAAAAACACTAGCCGGGCGAGGTGGCGGGCGCCTGTAGTCCCAGCTACTTGGGAGGCTGAGGCAGGAGAATGGCGTGAACCCGGGAGGCGGAGCTTGCAGTGAGCTGAGATCCGGCCACTGCACTCCAGCCTGGGTGACAGAGCGCCAGACTCCGTCTCAAAAAAAAAAAAAGCTGAGGAGCGGCAGCACAGTGGCACATGCCTGAAGACCCAGCTAAGGGGGAGGCTGAAGCAGGAGGATCCTGTGAGCCTAAAAGTTGAAATCCCATTTGGCAATGCAACAAGATCCCGTCTCTAATAAAAATAAGCTGGCCGGGCCTAGTGGCTCCTGCCTGCAATCCCAATCTGTAGCACTTGGGGAGGCCAAGGCAGGCGGATCACTTGAGACCAGGAGTTGGAGACTAGCCTGCCAACATGGTGAAACCCATCTCTACTGAAAATAGAAAAATTAGCCAGGCGTGGTGGTGCACGCCTGTAATCCCAGGTACTTGGAAAGCTGAGGCAGGAGAATCGTTTGAACCTGGGAGACAGATTGCAGTGAGCCTAGATTGCGCCACTACACTCCAGCCTGGGCGACAGTGTGAGACTCTGTCTCAAATAAATAAATAAATAAATAAATGATTTAAAAAAAAATAAAAGCTGAGGAGTGACTTGGTTAGATCCGTAGTTTAAAGAAGTCATTTTGGGGCCAGGCACGGTGGCTCACGCCTGTAATCCCAGCACTTTGGGAGGCTGAGGCAGGTGGATCACCTGAGGTCAGGAGTTTGAGACCAGTCTGGCCAACATGGTGAAATTCTGTCTCTACTAAAAATACAAAAAATTACCCAGCCATGGTGGTGCACACCTGTAATCTCGGCTACTCAGGAGGGTGAGGCAGCAGATTTGTTTGAACCTGGGAGGCGGAGGTTGCAGTGAGCCAAGATCGTGCCACAGCACTCCAGCCTGGGCGACAGAGTGAGACTCAAAAAAAAGAGTCATTTTGGCAACCAGTCACCACTTCTTTCTGATAGCCCCTGGTTTTGTTAGGGGTTAGGGGAAGCAAGGTGTTCAGCAAAATGAATATACTTCCTGGCTTCCTTTGCAGCTAGGGGTGGCCGTGTCACAGTCTGGCCAAGGAAATGAAATTGGGAGTTGCTGTGTGGAAACTCAACTCTCTGGAACTTCTTCCTTCCTCCTGCCTCTGCACAAACATGATGGCAGCAGCTGAGGCCACCATCTTGCGACCATGAGAGAAAAACCTGGAGAACAGATGTGTCCTCAGCCCTGACTTCAGACCAACCTACACCCACCTCTAGATGTGGGGGCTAAGTGAGAGAGGGATACACTGTTTCATTTAAGCCCTGGTCACTTAGGTTTTCTGTTATTCACACCCCAACAAAGCCCTACATGGTCCAGGAGGGCACCAGGCAAAGTAGAGAAGGGTACGAGTTTATTTCCTGCTTCCCTGGAGACCACCAATCCTCTCACTCTTCCAGCCCAGCCTCTGCCACTTCCCAGCTGTCGGCCCTCCTCCAAACAAATGTGCATGCCAACACCCAGTGGGTGTGAGGCTTGTAGGCTCAAGTCTAGAGAGAGCTGAGTCTGGCAAACCCTGAAAGCCCCTGTCCTAGCAAGCCAGGCCACAAGTCTGTAGGATCTGGGACCAGTGAATAAGGGGACTGGGGGTGCTACTGAGACTCTGAGAAGCCCCAGGAGTAGCCCAGGGTAGTTAGAACTGAGTGAGGTTAGCCAGGACTAACCTCACGCAGATGCCTCCTCCCCCGTTCCCCTCCCTCCACCTTGGTTTGGAAGCCTCCCCAGAGCTCTCCCAGGCTGTCGTCAGCTGTAAACTCTGCCTCCACAAAAATGCCCTGGGCAACCTGCAACTCACAGCCCTGCTGTCCTCAGAGTATCAACTGGAGACAGACGTGCCCAGAATTGAGGATGGGTGGGAAATGAGGAGAGATGAGGGCTGAGGAGGGGTCATTCTCAGTCCCTCCCTCTCGGTCACAGGAGGGTGTTGCCCATGCTTTTGGGTGGGTCCCAGGCCCATAGCTGCAAAGCTTGACATACATCATCACACTGAGTCCTCACGGAAGATGTATTATTCCCATTTCACAGAAAATGAAACTGAGGCTTGAGGTTAAGTGATTTGTCTGTGACCACAAAGAGTTTTCGGGACTCAAACGCAGATCTGTCACTGGGCAAGGTGGCTCACTCCTGTAATCTCAGCCCTTTGGGAGACTGAGGCCGGTGGATCTCTTGTAGCCAGGAGTTCAAACCTGGTCCACATGGCAAAACCACATCTCTACTAAAAATACAAAAATTAGCTGGGCATGGTGGCACGCGCCTGTAATCCCAGCTACTCAGGTGGCTGAGGCAGGAGAATTGCTTGAACCCAGGAGGTGGCGATTGCAGTGAGCCTAGATCGTGCCACTGCATTCCAGCCTGAGTGACAGAGTAAGACTCTATCTCCAAAAAAAACCCAGATCTGTTCGACTCTGACACCCAACCTTTAATCATTCGCTGTTGTCAATGTCACCTCCGTTTTGACCAGCCAAGCCAGACCTCCCTGGAGCCTGTGGAGAAGCCAAGGTAGAAAACGGTTGGAAAAGAATGGTAAAATAGGCCAGGTGTGGTGGCTCACTGTAATCGCAGCACTTTTGGAGGCCGAGACAGGCAGATTGCTTGAGCCCAGGAGTTTGAGACCAGCCCGGGCAACATAGTGAGACCCTGTTTCAACTTAAAAAAAAAAACGGTAATGAACAATTGTCAATTCTGAGCAGCCAGGTATGGTATGACCCTGTGTACTTTTTCTGTATTTTAAAATGTTCTCAAAATAAAACCTGTTTCAAAAAAAAAGAAGAGGACAAAGAAGATGAGGAGGAAAAAGAGGAAGAGGGAAGAAGGAGGAAAGAAGAGGAGGGGGAGGGCGAGGAAGAAGAGAAGGAGGGAGGGAGGAAGGAAAGAGAATAAATGAAGAAAGAGGCCAGGCGGGATGGCTGGCTCACGGCTGTAATCCCAGCACTTTGGGAGACCGAGGTGGGTGGATCATCTGAGGTCAGGAGTTCGAGACCAGCCTGGGCAACATGATGAAACCCTGTCTCAACTAAAAATACAAAAATTAGCGAGGTGTGGTGGTGCGTGCCCATAATCCCAGCTACTCGGGAGGCTGAGGCAGGAGAATCATTTGAACCCAGGAGGCAGAGGTTGTAGTGAGCTGAGATTGCGCCACTGCACTCCAGCCGGGGCAACAGGAGCAAAACTTCATCACTAATAATAATAATAATAATAATAATAATGTAAAATAAATAAATGAAGAAAGAACAAGACTGGGTGGGGCGCAGTGGCTCATGCCTGTAATCCCAGCACTCTGGGAAGCCAAAGTGGGCAGATCACCTGAGGTCAGGAGTTCGAGCCCAGTCTGGCCAAGGTGGTGATTTTTGTCTTTACTAAAAAATACAAAAATCGGCCGGGCGCGGTGGCTCAAGCCTGTAATCCCAGCACTTTGGAAGGCCGAGACGGGCGGATCACGAGGTCAGGAGATCGAGACCATCCTGGCTAACACGGTGAAACCCCGTCTCTACTAAAAATACAAAAACTAGCCGGGCGAGGTGGCGGGCGCCTGTAGGCCCAGCTACTCTGGAGGCTGAGGCAGGAGAATGGCATAAACCCGGGAGGCAGAGCTTGCAGTGAGCTGAGATCCGGCCACTGCACTCCAGTCCGGGCGACAGAGCGAGACTCCGCCTCAAAAAAAAAAAAAACAAAAAAACAAAAAAAAACAAAAATCGGCCGGGCGCGGTGGCTCAAGCCTGTAATCCCAGCACTTTGGGAGGCCGAGACGGGCGGATC
>NC_045437.1:113485752-113496233 GCF_002776525.5 Piliocolobus tephrosceles | reverse complement strand
CCTCCTCCCTCTCCTCCTCCTCTCCTCCTCCTCTCCTCCTCCTCCTCCTCCCCTCCTCCTCCTCCTCTCCTCTTCCTCGTCTTCGTCCTCCTCCTCCCCTCCTCCTCCTCTCCTCCTCCTCTCCCTCCTCCTCCCCTCCTCCTCCCCTCCTCCTCTCCTCCTCTCCTACTCTCCTCCTCTTTCTCCTCCTTCTCCTCCTCCTCTTCCTCTTCCTGCTCCTCAGCCTAGTGGAGTGTCCTGGCCTGGCTTCCACTGATGACCCCGCCTATCCCTCATCAAACTCCCCACCCAGAGAACCCCCGGTCCTCCCCTTCCTCCTGAAGGCCTGAGACTCCCTATGACCTTCCCCCCACCTCTCCCAGGTACGGGCTGATGCGTGAGTGCTGGCATGCGGCACCCTCCCAGAGGCCCACCTTCAAGCAGCTGGTGGAGGCGCTGGACAAGGTCTTACTGGCCGTCTCTGAGGAGGTACAGCCCCCTCCCACCCACCACCTCCCTCTGCCTGCTCCCCTCCAGGCCTCATCTGGCCTGACCGCGTGGACATGCACCCCGTCCCATCCTGGGTGCTGCAGAGGCTGACCGGCTCTGTTCCCCACAGTACCTCGACCTCCGCCTGACTTTCGGACCCTATTCCCCTGCTGGTGGGGACGCCAGCAGCACCTGCTCCTCCAGCGACTCCGTCTTCAGCCACGACCCCCTGCCATTGGGATCCAGCTCCTTTCCCTTTGGGTCTGGGGTGCAGACATGAGCAAGGCTCAAGGCTGTGCAGGCACATAGACTGGTGGCCTTGGGCCTTGGGGCTCAGCCACAGCCTGGCACAGTGCTTGACCTTGGCAGCACGGGGTCCCTGGCCCAGAGTGCTGTCCCAGGTCTCTGGTTCTGCTTTGGGTAGGTCCCTTCTTGGTCCTGGAGTTCGTAAAGGCTTCCTGCTCTGGCCTTGGGTTCCAACCTACAGCTCAACTCAAATCTCAAGGCCGTGCCCTTGCCCTTGGAGCTGCAGTGCCTGTGTCCTGATGGGCCGAATGTCAGGTTTCTGCTCGGCCTCTTGGACCTTGGCGCTCAGCCCCCATCTCGGGTTTGGCTGAGCCTGGCTGGAGAGCTGCTATGCTAAATCTCCTGCCTCCCAATACCAGCAGGAGGTTCAGGGCCTCTGAACCCCCTTTCCCCACACCTCCCCCTGCTGCTGCTTGCCCCAGCGCCTTGATGGGAGCATTGGCCCCTGAGCCCAGAGAAGCTGGAAGCCTGCCCAAAACAGGAGCAAATGGCGTTTTATAAATTATTTTTTTGAAATAAAGCTCTGTGTGCCTAGGTCTTCCCTGAGCAACATGGAGGGGAGTGGGATGGAGGGATCCCCCAAGAGAGAGTTCTGCCTGCAGGACATGGACTGAGGGCGCTGGACCGGGCCGTCGGCTCTGCCACCTCCCCTGCCCTGGGAGCCAGTGTGTGCCTGTCTTGGTCCGCCGGTCCCACCAGCACCATCTTGTGTCTGCGATGGTGTGAATGAATGTTAATGGGCTGAGTCTGCATTGCACCATCCACGGTGGGACTCCTGTGCCCTCTGCACATGTGTGTGTGCGTGTGTGCCCTGCAGCTGTCCCCGGGGGAGCAGGCAGCCCCCCTCCCCCATCTGCTCAGCATTAACCAAGCTGACCGTTAACACAGCATGAAAATCTGAAAGCCAGCCTTAGGCCACGGCCTGCTCCCACGCTTTGCCTGCTCAGGCTGGGGGCTTGTGGGGGCCATGCCCGCTCTACCCTGGCCAATCTCCCAGGCAGCAGCTGGTTGCCGCCCGCCTGGGCTGCAGCTGTCCCTGCCTGCCTGGTCTTCCACTGGGAAGCCATCACAGCCCTGTACTCAGAGCCCCTCCGAGGGAGCAGCTTCTCAGGGCTCTGAGCCTGGAGCCTTCCCTGGCCCCATCCTGGCATGTACTGCTACTCTCCAGCCCCTGAGCCTTGAGTGGGCCACGGGGAGCCTAGGCATGGTGTCTGACACAGCACTCGGCACTCTCCTGCCTTTTCCTACAGGCCTCAGGCTGGGACAGAACTGCCCAACCAGGACAGCCTTTATGGAGGCCACTGGGATTGCCCCCATCTGCCCCCAGGGAGTGGTGGCTGAAAACACATATGCGGTCAGAGGGGTCACATAGAGGAATTGGAGGCTGGGGCCTCCTTGGAAGACTGAGCAGCGCTCATGATTGTTTATCCTCACTGCGGCTCCTCACACCTCTCCCCATAGCCTCCCCGGCTGACAGTCTCCCAAACAGAACTCATCTTCCCCCGAGAGCAGTACCTCCTCCAGGGCAGGATCCAGGGAGTCACCTGACCACTTCCCTCAAGAACCTTGTTCCAGGCCGGGCGCGGCGGCTCACGCCTGTAATCCCAGCAGTTTGGAAGGCTGAGGCGGACGCATCACCTGAGGTTAGGAATTCGAGACCAGCCTGGACAACATGGTGAAGCCCTGTCCTACTAAAAATACAAAAATTAGCCTGGCGTAGTGGGCTGCACTGTAGTCCCAGCTACTCAGGAGGCTGAGGCAGGAGAATCACTTGAATCCAGGAGGCGAGGGTTGCAGTGAACCAAGATCATGCCAGCCTGGGCTAGGGAGCAAGGCTCTGTCTCAAAAAAAAAAAAAAAAAGAACCCTATTCCCTAAAGTGCTTCCAGGGTCCAGCCGTGGCTCCTGAGGCCAGCACTGCCACCTCTCTGATGATCACTGTCCTTGCCCATGAGTAGGGTGTGCCTGTCCCGCCTGCCTCCTGGGGCTTAGGGTTTAGGACGAAGCGAAGCACAGTGCAGATGCACATAGGCTTGGGGGAGGGCGTGAGGCGGCAGACCATGGGTTGGGCTGCGGTGCTTCCCTGGGAGCCGGTGCTGGGGCTTTTGTGTCCCTGAGTGCCCCCTCTCAGTCCTAGGTATCCAGCCTCCCTTTTGCTCCCTCCCCTGCAGGTGGCTCCAGAGGCAGCTTCCAAAGGCGGACTGCTCACAAAGACCCCCACTAACTCCCAAAAGCCCCCCGACCGACTTTCTTTTTCCTTCCTTCCTCCTCCCTCCCTCCCTTCCTTTCTGTCTTTCTTTCATTCTTTCGTTCGTTCTTTTTCTTTCTCTTTCTCTCTTTCGCTCTCTTTTCTTTTTTCTCTCTCTCTGTCTTTCTCTTTTCCTTCCTTCCTTCTTTCCTTCCTTCCTTCCTCTCTCTCTCTTTCTTTATCTCTCTCTTCTTTATTTCTTTCCTTCTTTCTTTCTTTCTTTTTTTTTTTTTTTGAGACAAGATCTTGATCTATTGCCCAGATTGGAGTGCAGTGACGCCATGATCATGGCTCTGCTGCCTCAAACTCCTGGGCTCAAGCAATCCTCCCACCTTAGCCTGCCAAGTGCATAGGACTACGGGTGCGTGCCACCACACATGGATAATTATTTTTTATTTTTTGTAGAGATGGGGTTTTGCTATGTTGTCCAAGCTGGTCTCAAACTCCTGGCCTGAAGCAATGCTCCCACCTTGGCCTCCCAAAGCTCCCAAACCCCGGACATTCTGACTGAGCCTCACTCTCCAATGTATAACCTCCCATTGGGGGTCACTGTCCACTGACTGTGTCCACCTGTCCAGCCAATCACAGGAGAAGCAGATCCCTTGGACTTGCCCTTGGGAAGGAGAGGATTGGGAGATTAGAATCATGTGTGAGGACACTATTCTAAGGGGATGTGGAACAACAGCCCTATTTTCCAATTTCCCAGCATGAGCCCGCTGCAGTGCCAGGCTCAAGCAGCCATGAGCTCCCCCGCCACAGCCTTGCCAAATCAAGATGGTTCTTCCCACTTAACGGTGGAGAAACTGATGCCCAGGGTCACAAGAATGGGGCTCCAGGCTAGGCTGAACCCCAGGGTCCCAGAAGGCCATGTGCACATTGGAGACCAGACCCAGGTCACTCAGAGTGACAGGAGCAGCTGCTACCTGGTGGGTCCTGGGGACTGGGAGGGGCTCAGCTGCCCACCCTGCACCCCCTCCCTGCCAGCGTCCATGGCAGGCATACGCTTTTTGGGGCCATTCCACATTCCTGATGTCCCATGTCAGAATGACACAGATACTGCTAATTCCCCGATTCGAGCTCTGATGCTCCAGCTCTCTGCCCTCCCCTTCCTGCTCTGGGCAGCACGGCAGCAGCTGGGGCTTGGCCTCCCTGGTCTGCCTGGGTTCTAGCCAGTGACAGGGGCCCATAGAAAAAGCACTGAGGCCAGGCCGGGCACGGTGGCTCATGCCTGTAATCCCAGCACTTTGGGAGGCTGAGGCGGGCGGATCACAAGGTCAGAAGATCAAGACTAGCCTGTCTAACATGGTGAAACCCCGTCTCTACTAAAAATACAAAAAATTTACCAGGCATGGTGGCGGGCGCCTGTAGTCCCAGCTACTGAGGAGGCTGAGGCAGGAGAATAGTGTGAACCTGGGAGGCAGAGCTTGCAGTGAGCAGAGATCATGCCACTGCACTCCAGCCTGGGCAACAGAGCAAGACTCTGTCTCAAAAAAAAGAAGGCCGGGCAAGGTGGCTCATGCCTGTAATCCCAGCACTTTGGGAGGCCAAGCTGGGCGGATCACCTAAGGTCAAGAGTTCAAGACCAGCCTGCCCAACATGGTGAAACCCTGTCTCTACTAAAAATACAAAAAATTAGCCAGGTGTGGTGGCGTGCGCCTGTAATCCCAGCTACTTGAGAGGCTGAAACAGGAGAATCATTTGAATCTGGGAGGTGGAGGTTGCAGTGAGCCGAGATTGAGCCACTGCACTCCAGCCTGGGTGACACAGCAAAACTCTGTCTCAAAAAAAAAAAAAAAGGGAAAGAAAAAGCACTGAGCCCACCTCTGGACTCTGCCTTTTGCTGGCTGTGTGCATAAGGCTGGTGGCAGCAAGACAGTGACTGACTTGGGAAGCCCTAGCGGAGGGAAGGCGGCTGCTGGCTGAGGAATCAGCACCTGGGAGGGAGGGGGAGGCACACGGTGGAGGGGAGGGGCTGCAGGCTGAGTAGCCTCCATTTGAAATGCTTGGGACCAGAAGTGTTTCAGATTTCAGATTTTTTCAGAGTTGGTAATATTTGCATATACACACTGGGATGTCTTAGAAACGGGACCTACATCTAAGCACAAAATTCATGTTTCACATACAAAATGTTTCAAATTCTAAATTTATGTTTCACATATACCTTGTATACATAACCTAAAGGTAATTTTATACAATATGTTAAATAATATTGAGCATGAAACAAAGTCTGTGTACATTGAACCATCAGCAAAGTAGGGGGCTGGGCGTGGCGGCTCACACCTGTAATCCCAGCACTTCGGGAGGCCAAAGCAGGTGAATGAATCACCTGAACTCAGGGGTTCGAGACCAGCCTGAGCAAAATGGTGAAACCCCATCTCTACAAAAAATACAAAAATTGGCCAGCCAGGCACAGGGGCTCACACCTGTAATCCCAGCACTTTGGTAGGCCGAGGCGGGTGGATGACCTGCAGTCAGGAGTTCAAGACCAACCCAGCCAACATGGCAAGACCCCATCTCTACTAAAAATACAAAAATTAGGCCGGGCGCGGTGGCTCAAGCCTGTAATCCCAGCACTTTGGGAGGCCGAGACGGGCGGATCACGAGGTCAGGAGATCGAGACCATCCTGGCTAACATGGTGAAACCCCGTCTCTACTAAAAAATACAAAAATCTAGCCGGGCGAGGTGGCGGGCGCCTGTAGTCCCAGCTACTCGGGAGGCTGAGGCAGGAGAATGGCGTAAACCCGGGAGGCGGAGCTTGCAGTGAGCTGAGATCCGGCCACTGCACTCCAGCCCGGGCGACAGAGCGAGACTCCGTCTCAAAAAAAAAAAAAAATAAAAAAATAAAAAAAAAAAAATACAAAAATTAGCTGGCCATGGTGGCACGTCCCTGTAATCCCAGCTACTTAGGAGGCTGAAGTGGAAGAATTGCTTAAACCCAGGAGGTGGAGGCTACAGTGAGCAGAGATCACACCACTGCACTCTAGCCTGGGTGACAGAGACTCCATCTCAAAAACAAAACAAAACAAAAACAAAAGTTAGCCAAGCGTGGTGGTGGTTGCCTGTAATTCTAGCTACTTGGGAGGCTGAGGCAGGAAAATTGCTTGAGCCAGGAGGTTGCAGTGAGCCAAGATTGTGCCACTGCGCTCAGCCTGGGCGACAGAATGAGACCTTGTCTCAAAAAAAAAAGCCAGGTGCAGTAGCTCATGCCTATGATCCCAGCACTTTGGGAGGCTGAGATGGGAGGATTGCTTGAGCCCAGGAGTTCAAGACCAGCCTGGGCAACATGCAAAATCCCATCTCCACAAAAAATAAAAAAGTAGCCAGGTGTGATGGTACACACTTGTAGTCTCAGCTACTTGGTAGGCCGAGGCAGGAAGATCACTTGAACCCAGGAGTTCGAGGCTGCTGTGAGCTATGATTGCTCCACTGCACTTCAGCCTGGGCAACAGAACAAGACTGTCTCAAAAAAAAAAAAAAAAGAAACAAAAAGCAAATATGTCAGGTGTGGAATTTTCCACTGTGGCATCATGTCAGTGCTCAAAAAGTTTCAGAGTTTGGACCATTTCAGGTTTCAGATTTTTGAATTAGGGTTGCTCAACCTGTAGGACCAAAGTTACCCTCTCTGAGCCTCGTTTTTCCAACCAGTCACACAGGAATGGCGACACCCACCTCACCCACCTCAGAGCACGGTTTCTAAGTGCTCTGTAAACAACAGCTGTCGCCGCACAGAGATTAGGAAAGAAGGGCTTCCAGGGGGAATGGCTTCCAGGGGTAGGTTACTGTGCGGGTGCCATGATCTCATTTCCTTCTCCTGGCAGCCCTTCCACAAAGGCTTTCTTGCCCCATTTTCCAGATGTGGACACTGAGGCTCTGAAGGTGGAAGTGACTGGCCCAGGGTCACACAGGGGAAAGTGAGAAAGTCGGTGCTCAGGGCCAGGTGCCCTGCCTGTGCCACTGCAGAGCCCACTCCCACACCCTAGTCAGCCCAGTAGTTCTGAGGATCAGGAGAGGCTCTGGATGTGCATGAAGCAGGGGATGTCTGTGACTGAGATGTGCACACACAGGGGTGGATGGACAGTCACCACACCCAAGCACAGAGGTGCCTGTCTCAGTGCTCCTACCTCCAGCCCCATGGCATTCAGTCCCTGCCCCTTCAGGGCCCTCCCACAGGCCACTCCTTCCAGGGGACACTCTTCCTACCACCTCCCACGTGGTGGAGACCCACTTGCCCTTCAGATGTCACTCAAGCCTCAATTCTTGGGCAGCCTCCTCAGGTCCTCCATTCCAGGTTGGCTTCCAGGCTGGGCCCCATTCCCAGGCTCTGGCAGCTGTCTCTCTAGTAGAGGGATGCTCTGAACAGTCTCCTTTCCCCAGACTGTGAGCACCACGATGCAAGCTCTGCTTTGGTTGTGTTTTGTTTGTGTTTGTGTTTGTGTTTGTGTTTTTGGAGACAGAGTTTCGCTCTTGTCACCCAGGCTGGAGTGCAATGCTGCGATCTCGGCTCACTGCAACCTCCACCCCCTGGGTTCAAGCGATTCTCCTGCATCAGCCACCCCAGTAGCTGGGATTACAGGCATGTACCACCATGCCTGAGAGACAGGGTTTCTTCACATTGGTGAGGCTGGTCTCAAACTCACAATCTCAGGTGATGTGCCCATCTCAGTCTCCCAAAGTGCTGAGATTATAGACGTGAGCCACCAAGCCGGGCTTGGTTGCATTTTTTAAATCAGTAGCTCCAAAGCTGTAGCGTATGTCAGAGTTATCTAGTGGGCTTGAATGCTGGACACCCTCCCCACAGGAATTTTGTATTTAGTGGGTCTGGGGTGGAGCCTGGGAATTTGCATTGCTACCCAGATGCTGCTGGTCTGGGGAGGGAGTCAGGGTCACGCTTTGAGAACCATAGTTTAGTTTAGTTTTGTTTTGTTTTTTGAGACGGAGTCTCACTCTGTCGCCCAGGCTGGAGTGCAGTGGCTCGATCTCGGCTCACTTCGAGCTCCGCCTCCCGGGTTCACGCCATTCTCCTGCCTCTGCTTCTTGAGCAGCTGGGACTACAGGCGCCCGCCACCATGCCCAGCTAATTTTTTGTTATTTTTAGTAGAGACAGAGTTTCACTGTGTTAGCCAGGAGGGTCTCGATCTCCTGACCTCGTGATCCGCCCACCTCAGCCTCCCAAAGTGCTGGGATTACAGGTGTGAGCCAACGCGCCCGGCCTAGTTTTGCTTTTTTGTTGTTTTTTTTTTTTTTTGAGACGGAGTGTTGCTCTGTCGCCCGGGCTGGAGTGCGGTGGCCGGATCTCAGCTCACTGCAAGCTCCGCCTCCCGGGTTTACGCCATTCTCCTGCCTCAGCCTCCTGAGTAGCTGGGACTACAGGCGCCCGCCACCTCGCCCGGCTAGTTTTTTGTATTTTTAGTAGAGACAGGGTTTCACCATGTTAGCCAGGATGGTCTTGATCTCCTGACCTCGTGATCCGCCCGTCTCGGCCTCCCAAAGTGCTGGGATTACAGGCTTGAGCCACCGCGCCCGGCCCTTAGTTTTGTTTTTTAAGATAGAGTCTCAGATTCTCTCGCCTCAGCCTCCTGAGTAGCTGGGATTACACTACCATGTACTACCGTGCCCAGATAATTTTTGTATTTTTAGTAGAGACAGGGCTTCACTATGTTGGCCAGGCTGGTCTGGAACTCCTGTCCTCAAGTAATCTGCCTGCCTCAGCCTTAGTTTTGTTTTGTTTTGAGACAGAGTCTCTTGTTGCCTAGGCTGGAGTGCAATGGTTCAATCTCAGCTCACTGAAACCTCTGCCTCCTGGTTTCAAGCAATTCTCCTGCCTCAGCCTCCCGAGTAGCTGGGATTACAGGCTCATGCCACCACGCATGGCTAATTTTTTGCATTTTTAGTAGAGACAGGGTTTCACCATGTTAGCCAGGATGGTCTGAATCTCCTGACCTTGTGATCCACCCGCCTCGGCCTCCCAAAGTGCTAGGATTACAGGCGTGAGCCACCTCGCCCAGCCAAGAACCATAGTTTTAAAGAGTCAATACATGTATATGGTTTCAACAATTAAAAAACAATTAGAAGGGTACAGAAAGGTTTTCAATGAAAAGCAACTCCTCCACGCCCTGCTCCCACTATCTCCCTCCCCAGCAGAAACCGCCATCATTTCCGGAGTCTCCTTGCACGGTCCCCATCACATGCTCTGTGGCCCTCAATCCAGTTCAGCTGTTACCAGTCTTGCTCCTCCCTGCAAAATCCCCACCCAGGTCAACATCTGGCAGAAATGGGGTGCAGCAAAGTGTTTGTTGAATGAAGGAAAGAAGGAGACCCATTCCCAGGTACAGGCACAGTCAGGTGTGTACACTCTGCCCCACACTGCCCACCCCTTCCCACACTCCCTGGACCCTAACTGGCCCCCCGCCACCCCTCCACCTGCTGTAGGATTTGGCCTAATCCTGGAGTATGAGTGTGGGGCAGCTGCGGCTCCCTCTTGGGGGAGAGGGCTCCCCTCTACAGGAAATCTCCTTTTTACTCTGTTGCTATCGAAATTTGACCTTCGTCGGCACCTGGGCCCCACGGCTGGGGCCTGTCCCTGAGAAGTGGCTGAGGAGGGGGCGTGAAATTGCCAACAGCTGAACTCACCCAGCTTTCCCCACATCCTCTCCAGCCCTGCCACTGCTCACATTCCACAGCGCCAGCCCTTTCCAGGGTCCCCAGTGCCAGCCTCACGTTTTCATGCTGGTACTCAGGGATGCAGCCTGACATGGCCTTATTGACCTCCACCACCTGGCCTAAGGCATATGGCTGTGGGCTCCTTGCAGGTCTGGAGCCTCCAGGTCCCCCGGAGCCCTTCAGGACTCCTAAGTGGACTCATGGGGAACTGTCTCTGCCTTACACTGCTGAGTGGAAAATTTGAAGCACGGGCAGTGTGTGGCGTGTGCCTGCATCGGTGTGAACTGTGAACCTGAGTTTGCAGAAATGCAACAGCTTGGGGATGGCAGGCAGGCACAAGAGTTGGTTCCCTTCCCAGGAGGGGAAGTAAGGGGCTGGGGTAAGGGGAGGAAAAGACCTTACACTGTATATGCCTTTGTTTTCTTTGATTTTTGTACCTGGTACATGTATTACCTATCACAAAGAGGAAAAATGTTTCCAAAAAGAGAAATGAAAAGAGGCCGGGCGCAGTGACTCATACCTGTAATCCCAGCACTTTGGGAGGCCAAGGCGGGCAGATCACGAGGTCAGGAGATCGAGACCATGTTGGCCAACATGGTGAAACCCTGTCTATACTAAAAATACAAAAATTACATGGGTGTGGTGGCACGTGCCTGTAATCTCAGCTACTCAGGAGGCTGAGGCAGGAGAATCGCTTGAACCCAGGAGGCGGAGCTTTTAGTGAGCTGAGATTACACCACTGCACTCCAGCCTGGTGACAGAGCAAGACTCCGTCTCAAAAAAAAAAAAAAAAAAAAAA